>NC_048426.1:21341897-21381611 GCF_013103735.1 Etheostoma cragini | reverse complement strand
ACTATGACTTATTTCGACATACTATACTGACTTTTCATAAGTTTTTCCAACATACTATACTATGACGTTTTTCGACATACTATATTATGGCTTTTTATAATGTTTTTCGACATACTATACTATGACTTTTTATAACTTCTTTCAACATACTATACTATGACTTTTTATAACTTCTTTCAACATACTATACTATGGCTTTTGATAAAGTTTTTCGACAAACTGTACTTTGACTTTTATAACATTTTTCGACTACAACTTTTTCCGACATACTATACCATGGCTTTTTATTAATTTTTTAAACATGCATTCTAAAACATGAATTTTAATCACTTTATTCAACATACTATACTATGACTTTTTTTCAACATGCTACTCTATGTTTCTTTTCGACAGTCTATACATTGGCTTTTGAATCACTTTTTCTGACATACTGTATTATGATTTTTCAAAACTTTTTTTGACATGCTATACTATGGCTGTTTTCACTTTATTGACATACTATACTATGTCTTTATGCAACTTTTTTTGAAATACTGTAATATTTTTTTAGTCACTTTTTTGACATATCATACTATGGCTTTTAAACACTTCTTTCAACTACAACTTTTTCCGACATACTATACTGTGGCTTTTTTGTCACTTTTTAAACATACTGTAATATGTTATTTTTTAAATTTATTTTTAAATACCATGCTATGGCTTTTCTTCAACATACTATACTACAACGTTTTTCAACATACTATATTATGACTTTTAATATAACTTTTTCCAACATTCTAAACCATAAACATTTTTGACATACTAATGTATGACTTTTCATATCTTTTTTTGACATACCCTAATATGGCTTTTTTCACTTTATTGATAAACAATGGCTTTTTTATCACTTTTTCAATATACTCTACTATGTTATTTTATGGTTTTTGTTGCAATACTATGCTACGACTTTTTTTCAACATACTATACTACGACTTTTTTTAACATACTATACTATGGCTTTTTCATCACTTTTTTCAACATACTATATACTATGAAGTTTTTCGACCTACTATACTATGACGTTTTTCGACTTGCTATACTATGACTTTTTATAACTTTTTTCTACATACTATACTATGACTTATTTCGACATACTATACTGACTTTTCCTAAGTTTTTCCAACATACTATACTTTGACGTTTTTCGACATACTATATTATGGCTTTTTATAACGTTTTTCGACATACTATACTATGACTTTTTATAACTTTTTCCTAAATACTATACTATGGCTTTTTATAACGTTTTTCGACATACTATACTAGGACTTTTTATAACTTCTTTTGACATGCTATAATATGGCTTTTTATAACGTTTTTAGAAATACTATACTATGGCTTTTTATAACTTTTTTTGACTTCAACTTTTTGGAACATACTATACTATGGCTTATTTGTCACATTTTCGACATACTATACTATGTCATTTTATCATTTTTTTGGGAAATACTATGCTGTGCTTTTTTTTCAACATACTGTACTACAACGTTTTTGACATACTGTACTATGACTTTTTATAACTTTTTTCGACTAACTATACTATGATGTTTATCGACTTACTACACTATGACTTTTTAAAACTTTTTTCGACATACTAATCTATTACTTTTTATAACTTTTTTCAACATACCATACTATGACGTTTTTCGAGATACTAATCTATGACTTTTTATAACTTTTTTCGACATACTATACTAGGACGTTTTTCGACATACCATACTATGACATTTGTCGACATACTATATGGCATTTTACAACTTTTTTCGACATGCTATACTATGGCTTTTTCGACCTATTGAAATACTATACTATGTGTTTTTGCAACTTTTTTTGAAATACTGTAATATTTTTTTAGTCACTTTTTTGACATATACTATGTTATTATTATTTATTTTTTTAAATACTATGCTATTGCTTTTTTTCAACATACTATACTACGACGTTTTTAGACATACTATACTATGACTTTTTACATAACTTTTTTCAACATACTATACTATGACATTTTTTGACATACTAATCTATGACTTTTTATAACTTTTTTTGACATACCCTAATATGGCTTTTTTCACTTTATTGATATACAATGGCTTTTACTGTGTTATTTTATCGTTTTTTTCAAAATACTATTACGACTTTTTTTGACATACTACACAATGGCTTTTTCATCACTTTTTTCAACACACTATACTATGACGTTTTTCGACATTACTATACTATGACTTTTTATAACTTTTTCTGACATACTATACTATGACGTTTTTCGACATACTATACTGTGACTTTTTATAACTTTTTTTGAAATACCATACTATGACTTTTTATAACTTTTTTTGACATACTACACTATGACTTTCTTCAACGGACTATAATAAGGCTTTTTCCTCACTTTTTCCGACATACTATACCATGGCTTTTTTATTAATTTTTTTTAAACATACACTCTACAACATGACTTTTAATCACTTAATTGGACATACTATACTATGACTTTTTTCAACATGCTACTCTATGTTTCATTTCTACAGTCAATACATTGGCTTTTGAATCACTTTTTCTGACATAATATATTATGACTTTTTATATAACTTTTTTCAACATACCATTCAATGACATTTTTTGACATACTATACTATGACTTTTTAAAACTTTTTTCGACATACTACACTATGACTTTTTTCAACATGCTAATCTTTGACTTTTTAAAACTTTTTTCGATACATTGTAATATGGCTTTTTTCACTTTATTGATATACTATGGCTTTTTTATCACTTTTTCAATATACTGCACCATGTTATTTTATCTTTTTTTTTTTAAATACTATGCTATGGCTTTTTTTCAACATACCATACTATGACTTTTATAACTTTTCTTGACATACTATACACTGACTTTTTGACCTTTTTGGACAAACTATACTACGACTTTTTTTAACATACTATACTACAGCTTTTTTATCTCTTTTTGATATATTACACTTTAGCTCACTATATACTGAAAACTTATACTTTTGTCTTTCGACATACTATACAATGACTTTTAAGCACTTAGTTTGACCTAATATACAATATCTTTTTATCACATTTTCAACAGACTATACCATTTTTTGACATAGCATACTATGGCTTTTTCATCACTTTTCTAGACATGCTAAGAATGGCTTTTACTTTTCAAATTTCTGCATTTTAATAAATGTTTCCCACAGCTCTCTCTTATCTACTAATTCACACGTTCACAAATTAAATAAATTCTAACCGTACAATGTTCAAAATCTTTATTTCATTATTGAACTTTTAAACACATTCAGTCCAGGGTTATGTCTCAAAAGATCTTCATATTTTCCACATATTTTTACATTAGTGATGTCATTCAACTTTTCAATGGAACACTGATCAAAACCATTCTCACTTTCCCAAGTAATTTCACTAATTCACTTTCTTCTTATGCATTTAGGCCACCACCCAGTTGATCTTTAGTAATTCAGTTTTTTAGCATTCACACACCTTTTGTGCAGAAAATGCATTTTCTAGTTGTTTCGCTACTTTAAATTCAACTGATAGTAGTTTTCTACAAAACGGCAGCATACTAAAATGAATCGTGACAACTTTTAGAATAAAACAATCGTACACGTCATTAAATGGAAACATAATAACATTACTGCTAACATGGGTATTACTACTATTGAATGTTGACCACCATGAATAGAATTTCCACTTAAAACCTGCTGTTGTATTTCTCTTTAAGGACCACTTGAGGGCAGCAAACACTCATGGTTGTAAACAACATCACATTCAGAAGAAACAATAGAAGAAAATACTTTCTTTCAAAGTAAAAACTGTTAAAACACACAGCAGGGATTCTTATTCTTTGTCCAGCTGCGGATGGAACAAATATTTACCATGATAGCACAGAGATGTTTTATCCAAACCAGTTTCCTCTCAGTTTGTTCTAAAAGCAGAAGGATTTTCCGGCTGAATGGCTTTTCTCCAGCTGCTACACCTTTATTGCCTGTAGAAGGACAGTAGGCTGCTTTCCTCCATTGATAAATGTGCAGTGCAGTCTTCGGCAGACTTATAGTAGTTCCATTTTTCAATTAATAATTTATAATAATTTCATGTAAACTACACACTTTATTTCTGAATGAAATCTTGAAATGTCATTTAATTTCCAGCTTGTGTTCCAATTTACCATTGGTGTGTATTTGAATGGTAAAAAGACTGCATTTAACTAGATAAATACCATGGGACTACAATTTAAAACAGTTACACCCAGTTGCTAGTGTATTAAGTATACTTAGCTAAATTAATGTAGCTGAATATTACTCAATAAATCCTGCCTTCATGAACCATTGTAAAAAAAAAAGTATATTAATGCGGGTCAAAAAACAGACATCTCTACTTCATTACTCTGAACTATGAACACAACTTTCTTTTTCTCCTTCAACTTGTTTAGCTCATGTCTTGCTGTAAATTAATAAATCATGTAACTTTTTTAATCACTTCTTAAAACTATACCTCTGAGACACAACAGTGTAGCTGTATACACCCAGCAAAAACTGTGTTCAATAATTTGAATGTGTCAGAAGAGTGTAGCATTGTGTTTGTGGACTAGCATCCTTCACACATCTACATCCAACCATGGGCAATGGGCACTTTCCTTGAAATAAAACATGTACACAGTGTATATACAGTATGTGTGTGTGTGTGTGTGTGTGTGTGTGTGTGTGTGTGTGTGTGTGTGTGTGTGTGTGTGTGTGTGTGTAGGTTATATAGACGATGTCTATTCTACCTTTCAGATAAGCCTATACGGAACATAACTACTGCTCGTATTAGACAAACATTTACCAGGTTTTTTCATTGCAATTCTGAAATAATAGTTTCTTGTTTTGTCTTAACTCTTTCTATCTTTCAATTTCATCAAGTAAGTCAAAAAACAGTGTCTGTCTTTCTTATTTGGAATGATCCGAATGATTGCTAAACAGTATGGTGAATTACAGCCTTTTGGAAAATGTGTAACGGAATTCCATGAAAGAAAAAGGACAGTTGTAGGTTGAAAATTATTATTTTTTATTATTATTCATTTAAATTAACAAACACTGCTATATTATTTACATATTGCTGTTTTTTTATTAATTTTGATTCATTTTAAACAGTTAAAGCATTTGGAAAAGAAGTAATAGTTGAAAACAGGCGACAGACAGTAGAGGACATGTACAGCAGAAGATCTACAGTCAATGGCTTTCCTATGTGTGTCGAGGGGCTTCAGAATATTTCCACATACAGACATATCAGACTTGCCCACAGTAATGTTTTTGGTTATCATTTCACCTCTTTCTGTTGTCAGACAGGATTAAAGATGCCCTGTTGCATCCACACGTTATCACAGCCAGTGATGTTAAACCCAACATCATTAAAAGATAAATAGCTGACATGTTCTTTCCAAAGTAGCAGCAGCTTGTATTGAATTTCAAAGTCTGTTTTCTGCATCCAGCACATCAAAAGTCTTCCAACCACAACTTTTATTCCCCTGATAACAAAAGGGTTCGAGCAAAGATGACACCCCCTTTGACCCCTGACATTATATTCATTAGGAATGTTTGAAGTAAACGAAAAAGTCCCAAATATCACTGTTGTCCTTCTCAGTGCACAGTATTGAAAACCCTTATCCCTTTAAGATACACACATGTAAAAATAATTAAAAAGAAGTGCTTCATAGAACTTTAGAAATATTACATCTTCTCAAGGTGTCCCCTCTTTCATCTCAGGCCAGCTGTAAAAAAAGAGTCTTCTTATCCCTTCCTTATTGTCAAAAAGTAAACTGTGTCTGGCCCTTGTTTAAAGCCAGCACGGCTTTGACTAAGTTTCTACAGAGTACCTAGATGTTGGTATATGTTTATACACCCGCAAATCAGCACATCTGACTTGAATTTAAACATAATTTCTTTACTAAAAGTGACAGATTTACAAACACAGTATAAACAGGGTTGACATCATTGGCAGCTGGCGACAGTCTAGACCACAGTGGCTTTTTTCAAATTTGAGCAAAATCCCTCCTTTTAGACAAAGACGGACAAATTACAGGATTGCATGTGTCAAACAAACCTTTTTTGGCTTTTTGAAACCTGACCTGCAGTGTTGAAAAAAGGTAAGACCTTTATTTAGAGAATGTAAGAAATGCAGAAAGGTCAGAATCCAGTGGAGGAGGGGTTTGTTCAAATGTCGCTTGAGCAAAAACATAAAAACTTTATTGATGTGACACAATAAAAAAGCGATGAAGTTTATCATCCCTCCACATATTCTACCATCTCTGCAACACTAGACTATACAACAGCCTGGAGTCGTGCAACGCTCTTCACGATTGGGTTCTACTACACGAGATATATCCCTGACATCAATGTAAATCACATACACTTTGTCATAAACAGGTTGTAAGTTCAGGTACAGAATCACTGAGGAAAAGCACACCAATACTACTGTAAAGTCAAGCCACTATGGCAAAATAGAAGGTATAGAGTATTGACAAACTAGTCATTGATTGAAAGTTGGCTCTTATCCTTTGCAACACTGAGCAGTGCTTTGGTCAACATGTGGATGACCATTTTGCTTTTCTACAGGCAGTATAAGGAGAGGACAATGTCTCAAAAAAGGCTGTAAAATCAAATCAGCACAGGCTATGAATGCAATTATTGAGATGGAAATAGCATCAGACTCTTATTAGCGATTCCTGAATCAAGGTCCAAGTTAGGAAAGGACAAATCTAAATGGAAAAAGAGATGTGAGAAAGTCTTTGCTCATAGTCTCTTTCTCTCCTCAGAAAATCCAGTAGAAAGCTGACCTCGTTTAGTGATTTATTGATTGGTCGTAGCGGAGTGCAAGTGTCGGCCACATGGCTTTTTAAACATTTTCAAAAAAATATATTAAGAACACTCTCTCTAGTTGTAGTCTCATCAAGTCACAACTGCCAGATTTTGACATGTTTTTCTTCAGAATTGTCTTCCCAGTAAACAAGTTGACACTGGGGAGTTGAACCAGGAGTTGAAATGGTGAAGGGATGACACTTTTTAGGATTGGTGCACACACACTCTTACAGATAATTATTTTTACACTGAAGCAGAACAAGAAGAAAAATGCGGCGTAGCCCTTTTGGGTCTCCCTGCAGAGGGGGAAACGGCTCACATGGTCAGCTTGGTCTGGACTTTTGAATGTGCTCTTGGGATCTTTCAAAGACACTGGACAGGGGCCGCGCAGTTGATCCTCATGCTTCCCATCAGCCACAGTGTTAGTTCCTCAGCTGCGCCGAGCGGATCCCTCACTCAGAGGGCCAGGAGGGTGGGCGAGTTGAGGGAGTCTGAGGACTGGTCCCCGCTGCTGCTGCTGCGCCGATGGGCCTTGGAACAGGACTCGGATGAGGGCGAGGGGCTCTCGGGCTCCAGCATGCTTGGGTAGGTGAAGATGAGGCTTGGCGCATTGGGTGTGGCAGCTGGGGTGGATGCCCCCACCACCGGTGTATTCAGGCTGTCTCCATCTGTGCAGTACATCCCTCCACTGACAACGCCGCCACCCAGGCAGATGGGCTTGATGACGGAGCGCTGGGGCTTGCCCACATCCTCGTTGTCCTCCGGCTCTTGCTTCACTACCACGTGGTTCATCTGAGCCCGGGTCCCCATGTTGGAGCGCATGGTCAGAGAGAGAGGGGCGCATTGCTGCTGCTGCTGCTGCTGGTGCTGCTGGTGCCCTGATGACTGGTGGCGCTCATCGATGGGGAGCTTGCACACAGGATTGTGGGCAACCAGCATGAATTCCAGCTTGTCTTTCTCCTTTTGCAGGCTCTCAATCTCCTTCTGCAAATCTGCTTTCTCCTCCTCCAGCTTTTCAGTCTCCTGGTAAGAGAAACAGGACACATGGTTGAGCACTTAAGCTAAAGTACGAGCAGGTTTGTTTTTCATAAGTTTTATTTAAAGAAAGATGAGGGGACAGAGAGATGAGGAACAACATGCACCAGTCAGACGTGAACCAGCAACGTTATAATTCATGAGCATCATAACCCTTAAGACCTAAGCAGGATAGATTGAACTTGATAACACAAATACTGCAACAGCATTTTCATGAATATTCACTGACAAAATGCCAAGAATTTGAGAACATTGCAGCAAAAAAATGACGTGATGGCATAATTCCAAGCTTCTGCAACAATCCGGTAGTCAGACTGTAATATATACCTCCAAAGCGCCAACGGAGGGCACTGTTAGTTTGCTAGAGTTTTACTCACCACAGCAAGTAGCCCAAGCAAGAATTTGTCAAAAACCATTTAGACTTACAACTTGTAATCTCAAGGCCTTCTGCTTGAATTTGACTTTCCAATAATGATGTGCATTGTTTGTGTCTTTGAGATACAAGATCTGCAGCAGAAGTGTGTCTTAATGTGTCACATAAAAGACAAAGGCTCCATAAAAGCCACTCGTCAGTTCAGGCAGAAAGATAAGCTGATATGCTGTCTGAGAACTTTGACTCATGGGTAAAAGGTATGAGGAAGTTGTACACAAGGAGCCAGGGGAGGTGGCCAGCAAGACACTTAAATAAATGATATCAGTTTATCAAAGACTGCAAACGCTGATTCCTTTCTCTGGAAAACAACACTTCCTTATTTGGAATTTTTAAAAACAGCACTGTAAAGACCGAAAGGGTGTTTTTAATTTTTTTCCCCTAAAGCAATGGCTATGGTGTGTGTGTCTGCATATGTGTGTGTGAACGCAGCATGTCTCTATGTGGATTTGTAAGACAAGCAATTGGCCCCTTTTACAAAATGTCCTTCATTCATGGAGACAGCTGCCTACAGCAAATTCCATTCCTGTTTTTTTTTTTAAGGGCTGACAAGCTCAAACTCACTGTAATTCAGCTAATTAGTCCATTTAGATGCTGTAGCTGTCTGCCAGGCAGGGCTGTGAGACAGCCCTACCTCTGTCTACAGATGCCCGAGACAAAAAGCTTTTCATCGCCTGTCATCTCTTCACTCAGACCTTGCACTCAGAGACACAGCGAGAGTCAAACCAGTAATACAAGGTTGTAAATTTAGGTGTGGAGTTCAATCACTCATCAAAAATCTGGACTCCTGCCAGACTTCTGAACAAGTGTGACTTATTTTTCCCCATACATGTATTCTCCGTGTGAAAATCATTTTTTTTGCCATTTTATTATTTTTGCATCACCTATTGGCATGGCAAATTTGTCCCCCAAATAGTAAGCATGGTTGTTTATTAGCTAGAGGTGGTGGCCACATGAGAGGAACAAGATGCTGCAACACTAATTTGAGGTTGCCTTGTGTGAATAAAGTGAAACCCATTAACAGATTCTGATCAGGTGGCTCCAGTTTTCGGGTTTCTACTCACCCCTTGCAGCATGTCGGTGAGCTCTCGCCTGCGATTGCGGCATTTGGCGGCGGCTAACTTATTTCTCTCACGCCTCACCCTCCTTTTCTCCTCTTCCTCCGGGGTGAGCTAAGAGCAGGTAAAAAAGAAACATGGTAGGTAAAATATGCAGTTTGACAGGCGCACACACACACACACACACAAACACAATCAATATGAAGCGAAGAGCAAGAGTATCAACAAGTGCTAAGTGCTACTGGCTTGCTGTGAGGAGAATAATGATGCAACCACGTATAATTTACTGGCCTAAGAAAATAAACTTATTTTCTTTTTCAAACATGTTAATTTAAAAATTTCTAATGACCATATTAAGGTGTTTTGCTTTTTTCCAGAATGAACACACATTAAAATTGCTTTGTAAAAGACCTGAAGGAATCAAAATCCAGCTTTATAAAAAACAAAAACAAAGTATATCTATTGAAACATCCCCCAGTAGCCTTTTTGCAGTCCCTCTATTACCCTCACATTGTCATTCTATTTCCCTCACCTGTTCATCTCTCTTGCGTCGGCCCCTTGCATCCCCGATGGAGCGGATGACCCCGGGCCGAGCCAGCGTGTTGTGCCCCAACATCCCAGAACCGTTGGGCAGGTGATGGCCATACGGATGGGAACGGGAGTAAGGGTTGGACATGGAGGTGATGACGGTGGGCTGCACCATCCACTGTAGGTCTTGGCTGGTCGTGATTGCATTGATAGTGGGGATGAAGGCACTGTTGGAGCCGGGCATGTCAACCCTGTACTTCTGGAAAGAGAAGGAATGAGAGTGATATGATGAAAGGGGATGCATGATCACATCTAAAGAAATATTTCCAGGAAAAGTGGGGTGGCATCTACTTGTAAAGGAGCATTCTGGTATGGGTCAATGTAAGCAACTGAATCCCAAAAGCATCTTGGTTTCTGTCCATGAGCCCTGCCTCATTTCGCTGCAATCGCAGAAACACACACCACCGCCCACCATTATCAAATTCACACAATTTCTACATTACAAGTGTATAGTAATGATTCAATCCACATAGGCAAAACACTGTGTATGTAACCCCTGGAGTGGAACAGTGACACATGCTGTGAATCATGTGGGAAAGCCCAAGGTGTCCAGTGCTTCTCACTTAACTACAATAACCATGAGACAAAACACTGCACTGGGGGAATGTTACACATGGACTGGCAGGAGGGTAAATATACACATTACTTTTGACTGGATAGATACATGATGTAATGGGTCATATGGTGTCATAGACCCTCTTCTAGTGACAACAATTGAATTATTAAAAATGATTAAATTAACCTCCACGTCAACAAAAATAAACAAATAATTTAAAGCAAAATGAAGACTGTGCCCGTAGTTGTGGGTATGTCTAAGGCCATACTGTGATGCAGGATACCATGTTTCCGATCTAAAGAAAGATATGACTTCAAGCTACTCAACCTTTGGCAATAACCTCTCCAATTATGGATCAAGTCCTCCTAAAATATTTTAAATGTAGAATTATCTATAATCTACATGTACGTGTAAACTGCCAGTCACAATCATCACCCGTATGAGAACCTGTGTCACATCACTATTACTTTATGTCTTTAGAGTACACAAACGGACTGCCTGCCTGTGTGCGTAAATTACGCACGTCCCCGTTTTTTCCAACTTTCCGTCGGATATCCCGGCAGTCTATTGGAAGTTTGTTTATCTGGTGAGTCATTGTGTATGGGATTTGTTAAGCAGATGAGAAACGCAGTGAGTTCCAGTAAGGGGGGAAGCAGACAGCTGTGACAAGCCAGACAGTTAACCAGAATTATGTGAGCGGATTTCTATGGGCGAAATGGGCTTCAAAATAAGAGCATTACAATCCCCATAAAAAAAATAAAATAAAAGAAATTGATAAATTCCTATGCAATGGAGTGTGAAGGACACATTTTTCCGTAGAGTTATTACACTTAATACAGAAAAGGCCACGTTTAACTGAACTTCTTCTCCGATAAGAATGTTGGTCTAATAAAAACAGAACAGAAAGAATCCTTGTTTTGATATGTCTCAACAAGCCTAACAAAGAGGTAATGTTCCTGCTCGCTGTAATGGGAAACAGCCAGTGTGCATGATTACAGGGAACAGAAGCAATGATAGTCCAGAAGTCGTTTACCGTAATGTTGCGTGAGCCTGACGAAGCTTTTCCACAGAAGTGCACTAGGCTATAAACGCAAGACTTGGCTCTCGAGTAAACAACACTCCTCTTCCCGGATTTTATATCCTATTATTTGTGAATATATGGGCACGCGTCATCATAACATTCCACTGGCACATCTCTCACTGAGAAGGAATGAAATCATAACCTGTGATGAAATCGAGAAGATGGATTACAGGGATTGGCCTTTTTAAACTCAGAAGATTCTCTCGGAATGCAGGGTTTTCATTTTGGGTCAGTGCGCGCTTCTCGCTGGAAGGAATTTAATCTGCCATGTGCAGTGCGAGACCATCAGAAGAAAATCATTTCTCATAGCGAAATATATGCCACCAAATACCAACGCTGACTGAACTTAAAACACATTTCGCAACAGCACGTCTTTTGTGCACTTCAAAATGTGTGTGTTAATGCCTAAACAGTAGGCTACGCCTGTTGCATTATACGCTTCATCTATACCCAGTTTAGCGCATTGGACAAATAGTTCAGTGTCCAAATGGCATGTATGTGTTTGAAAGGGAATGTCGTCCTCATAATGCGTAAAATGCCATCTCTACTGGGGTGCTACATATAGAAGGAACCCATAAATAATACAGTTTACAAGTTTACATCTGGAAATCACAGGCAAATTCAACTTAAATGAAAACCACCCATACCTCTTGCACAGCACGCAAGTAATATTGAATCGGTCTGTATAATCTGTACGTTGGGAAGTTTTGTTTTACCATGAGGACCAACTGAAGGAAAAAAAGCATTAAAAAATTAATTTTTAATGCATGTGCTAAATCACCACGCAGCCTATTTACCATTTACTTTGCGCACCAGTCAGTGCGCAACTTCGATATTTGATCAAAAGTAGTCTACATCCTCCGATGATGTTTATACATCTTAGGATAGATTCAAATCAAATGAGTCCAGAATACTTGTGACTAGATGGACTCCTAAATCTGTTGAGTCACCATTGCAATCTGTGTCATCGGGCTATCCGTTTTTTCCCCAAGCGACCTGGAGAATGTATTATACAATCTAGTAATGGGCAGAAGCGCGGTACATTGAGAAAAAGGGAAATATACAAGACATACAAGCTGTATTCAGGTGTTGCACACTTGACATCGAATTAAAGCTACTTATGCGCTCAATGTCGCGGAAGTCCGGTGTTTCCTTGTGTTACCTGGTAGCTTGAGGTAGAGATCGGACTTCCGATCGTGCTGCTGCCGCTTGTGAAGGACTCTGGCTGGGCCGGAGAGGTGCTGCTGCCGCGGGACGAGGTGTCGTAGTTCCCGGAGTAGTCCTGGTACATGGTCCAGGAAACAGGGAAGATTTCAGTAGACTGTTTGAGGTCTGAACCCCCCTTTTTTTTAAATCCTCGCAGCAAAAAGGCACCAACAAAAAGAATCCTCCCCTGACTTGAGACGTTGTCAATTTGGGATATCCAGAGAAGAGTTGGCACAGACTAAGTGCAAGTACGCTCCTCTAAACTAACCTAAAACATCTTACAGATAATGCCAGATAGAATAAATATGTTCTTGTGTGATTCCTGCTTTTAAAGGTTAGTTCTTATTCTGCTTTTATTATTCTTGCGCCGCAGGTAGACCTATACTGCACTATTGTAGATCATCTCAGGTGCGCAAACTTCAACCTAAAGTCAGTAGCGCAACCTCAGCAGTCAAATCCAGTTGAGACAAGTGAACCTGTAGATAGCCTACAGAATGACTCACGCAGGTTAACATTCGCTTTCAAGCCTATTGCCTGGGTAATCTTCTGAATATTTTCCGTCGCCTTGCGTACTACACACTCTATCGGCGCACTCTGCTGTTCACGGAACAGTTCGAACTTTTTTCTTTTCCTTTTCGCCACACTTCCTAGAGATGACTCACTTCAGTGGCACTATGAAGAACGGCAACGGCTTTTCAACACCAACGAAACAGCCCACGTCACAGCCTGGGCGTTGCGACTTCTTTCAGGGAGGGGTCGTATCTGGACAAGGCCGTGAAAAGGAAAAGATCCGCTGTGTCTATCCTTCGACCAGCGGGCACTGGACATATAATAGACAAGCAGGGATACAATAAACGTAGCTAAAGTGTATCTGGAGGGATTTATTCTTTGATACGAGCGTCAGTGACTGCTGTGGAGTTCACTGTTAGTCTGACTTGCATAGGTCCATTGACGCATGTTTCCTAAAATGGACAGTTGCGTCAGAGAGCGCTCGTGGGTTTCCTTGGTAAAGGAAGCGTCAGACACTGGAGGGATTCCCTCCCCTCGCGCACCGCACTCCGGACTCGGAGCTCTCAGCGTGCGGGTCCCGGTCCGGTTAGTTCCCAGCGCAGGAAAACGAAGATATTGAGGCTTAAAACGTATAGGGTAGGCCTATAGATTAAGATCGTATGGACGCACACTGGTTTAATCTCGCGCGACACATGCGCTCACATGGTAGAGCTGAGTTTAGAGCTTTGAACGCATCACTCGGAAGTTTCCTGTGCCGAAATGAATTCGATATCTGCATCTGTGATCAGCCTAGAAACCTAACGTGTATTGACATCAGAGAAGGCCACGAGTGTACCATGCCCGTTATTTCTGCTGTTTGAAGACATTCAACATTAACCGTCTCTCATCTGCTTCTGTTCCTGTTAATAAAGACCAATCAAAATGATTGGACATGCAGTGTTTCTGCACAAATGAGTCTTTGTCTCATTTAGCGGCGACGCATTGTGCATGATTTGGAGAGCGTAACTTGGCAAAGGGATGGCACAAACACACAGCGTGATCCCATGCAGTTGGTCAAATGAATGTGGCCCACTGGTTAGGTCTACACAACAGCGCAGAACAACTGCTTCAAAGGAATCTCAGTGAAATGTGGGCTAATTGTAACTCGGACGCACCTCATAAACAAGGGCACAGCGCCTAGAAAATGACACGCTACAAGATCTGAAATGGCGTATTAAGTATAATCCAATCTGCTATGGTTCCTATTTTAATCTGTATCACCATAACTGTTTATGCTGAGCTCTCTTAAAGCTGTTTGCCGCGCATATCTTTGCCAGAAAGTCGCTCCCATCAAAAAAAGTTCCAGACGCAGTGTTCACTCGGGGAAGTTGTGTAAAGGGAAAACTATTCTGCAGGGGGGGGGGGGGTTTGAGGTGACCGGTGGCAGCAGAGGGACTGGGTGTACGTGCTTGCTCATAACGTGAACACGTCAATTCTAGCCTACTGTAGGTACTCCAATCCTCCAATATGTCAGCCTTTCCAAAGTAAGTGGGTGTCATTTTCGCTGCATTACTTGTTGACCTGTGCAGTGATCTGGAACTCCCTGTGGGGAGACGCAGAGCTCTGCTGCGCCTCGAGCTTTTGGTTTCCTGAAACGGCGATAGAAAGCACGCAGATGTTTAATAAATCTTTATTTTGAATGATATTAATTAATGATGAATGTTTATCATCTGCCAGCGATACAGCTTTTGAACTGTAACGGTGTTGCTAAGCGACAGAGTTTCTGCAAAATTGCTCGGGGGAAATCTAATCTGCCATATTCCCTATAATTAATGCTGTAATATAATTTGAGATGCACCCATCGGCGTTAATTTTGGCAAAGCAAGGTATGGCACCGTGACAGGTTCTGTTCTTATATGAGTCCAATTTTGATCTTTAAGTAGAGCCTACATAATGAGATAACATGCAGAAATTGGAACAAACAGTGCTATGTGATGCCTGTCAGTCAGACGTTATTGCTCCAATTTGTCATTCCGTTTACGGATGTTGATGCTAAATGACAGATTTAGGGACTTATGAAAAAGCCGAGTGCCAATAAGTAAGCACTGCAGTGCAGAGTCAGGTGGGCTCCTCGGTCTGTGTGCGCACTGAGCGCGGCTGATCCGCAGGTCTTGCGCCACTAATGCGTCGGTGTCCCTGCACCACACATCACAAGGAACATCGCAGGACTTATCAGCGGTTAAATGTAAGTAGGCTACAGTTACGAATGTACTGTAGCCTACCTACTTGAGTATGAATTCGAGGTCTACTTTTAAATTACTACATTTCAGAGAGAAGTGTTCTTTTTACTCCACTACATTAATCTGACAGCTTTAGTTATTTTACAAAGCAAGATTTTTTGCACACAAAACACATGTAGTTTCTAAAATAAGATGTTTTTTTTTAATATAAATGAAACCACCCAAAAATATAAAGACATACAAGTACAGCTGAAATGAACCAAACACATAACTGTTTCCAGTTCCTAAAAGGTGAGGATTTTTGGGCATTGAGTACTTTTAAGAACATTTTCCTGGTGGTACTAAGATAAGTTATATTTTCAATGCAGGATTTTTACTTGTCACAGAGTATTACAGTGTTTTGGTATTAGGTGTGGTATTATTAGTACTTTTACTTTGTAGGACTAAAGGATCTGAATACTTCTACCAATACTGGGTATTATGTTCACTAACAGACTATAAGCAAGAGGCGTACATACTTATTAAAAACATGCAACGTATGCACAAAATGTTCTTGACATTTAAAAAAATAATAATTTAAATTAAAATAATAATCATGCTATTCAAAATGCCAAACCCATTATATTATAAGAAAGGCCACTTTTTCAGCTGTTGCTAAATGTCTGGTATACCTAACTGTACCCTTTGTAACCCAGAGAGAGGAGTTTGACTACTCCTGTAGTTTAATAGCTTTACCTGCTCTGCAATTTATTTTTTGTAGGTCTACATATCACATATTCTCCTTAGACTACTATAGTGCTGGACAATCTTAAAGTACCTTACTTAAGAACAATTTTGAGACTTTTGTACTGTAGGCTACTTGAGTATTTCCATTTAATGCTACTTTATACTTTTACTCCACTTTCTAAAGTCATTATCACACCTTTTACTCCACTACAACTATAGTTACTTTGCAGATAAAAGATCAACTAATCTATTTCTAGAGGGTCTGCAAGCATAATAAATAATGGAGGCTACTTGGCAAATAACTATACAATACTTGAATCTATGTTTGAACCAATTCTGTTATAGTGCGGTGGAATAAGCTAAAGGATGTTTTTAAACTGGTCTGTTTAAGTCATTTATGTAGGACTTTACTCCTGCAGGGTGCCATTGCTTTTTATATTGTGTAACCATGGTAAATAAAATGTCCAAATCTTCACCAAATCCACCAGCCACACTGTTAAAATAAACATTTAGGCATCAGCATTGACTAATATACATTCACTAGTAAAATTTAGTCATTGTGCTGCGTGAGTACTTTAATGTTTACTTGAAGTACACTTTGCCAATGATACACTAAAATAACATTCAGAATACGGGGCTTTTACCTGTAATGGATCATTTTTATATTGAGGCATTGCTTTACTTTACACACTGCATTATCATCATTATGATTTTGTGTCTAACTCAGTGAGTCTCAAACACCTCTCACATAGTTACATTAGTTCCTTCCGATTAAATTCAGGTATGATTCAGGTACCTTCTCTGAAAATGAGATCAACCATTCTCCACTCTAGTTTTTGTGAAGGATGTAATAGTTTCAAATGAGCTGTAAACCCAATCAAAAGTGCCTTCATAGAATTTAGAGTATTATTGATTGTATTGCTGAATAATTAGCAGGAAAACAGCTCAGCAGAACAAAGCAAAGGAGACTTTCTTAGTCAGCAAATTCAGAATTCACAGTAATTGTGTTTGGTGTTACACTTTTTCGGGCTTTTTTTCCCTTGCCTTCCGTTGCTCTGAAGAAGAGCTTGATGCTCGAAATGTCAGTTGATGGTTAAATAGATGTTCATGGAAGCTTTACCTAGTATGCGGACTGTATTTTCCCGTCTTTTACATGTTCTTCTGTAACAAACCTAGTACTTATCGTCTGGATGCGTGTGTTTTTTCCCTTTGTTTTCTTCCCTTTAGCGTCACTCACCTGTCATGCTGTTAATACCTCAACCTGGATAATAGCTCAACATGATCAGCATGGCTAATCTCACAGCTCAGGTGCTGCTATACAGGACACACACAGGCACCAAAGTGCTGACTAGGGGCATAGAGAGTGGGTTAATGAACAATCAGTGTGACTGACAGTGGGATTCATTGTGGTGCTTGTGGCCTGCTAACACAGTTAATAAACTGTGTTATGACGCAATGCAGCAACGTGTGAATTGACACCTTGATACAGGAAGCCGGGTAGATCTGCCAGTGAGCAACACTTGCCTTGTTCTATTTCCCACACTGTTGACAATGAAATCAAATCTATTAAAACTATCCTATATGATTTGGTTTGCTTTGACAATACAGTGGCAAACAGGCTCTCTTTAGTCAGTGTCTTGCCCAAGTTGAATTCTTTAAATAGAAATCTAATCAGTACTTTCATCAGCATACCCACTGTGCAAGAACATGGCTTTAAAAAAAACTGATGCCAGACTGGCAGACAGCTCCTGGGAATTAAAGTAACCATCCTTCAGTGATTTCATTTACTGGTTGCCTTGGTAACACATGTAAAGCAGTGAAACACAACAACACGGAGGGACAATTGGGTCACCCTTGACCTGTGGAGTGTGGGATTGTGAAGAGAAGAATATGAATTCATTGGCTAGTTTATCCTCCATTAAGGCCAATCACGTTCAAGTATGCAAGAAGCGCTGCAGCTGCTCGACAGCATCTTCCTCTCACATATCTGGAAAAGCACATACATCTACGTTAAGTCAACATCCTTTGGTGTCATTCAGCTTGAATGACAGATGCAAAAGCAATTAATTAAATATGCAAGCATTCAGGGAAAATTTCAGCTGGGAATGGATGAACATCCACAACATAAAAATATTAGCAGACTACAAACATGTCAAAAATTCTGTATATTGTTGGAATTATGTGACAGTAATTAAAGAGGCAATCCACCAATTTACTTGTGATGGAAAGTACTACTCCACCTATGAAAACAGCTGAAAATGTCTTCTGTGGCACTGGAGGGAGATTCTAAAGAAACAATAACCCTGATGGTGTCTTAGGGGGATCTTAGCCTGGGCTTGGAGTCAAATTTATAATTGGAACCTTGCATTGCATTATGGGGTTGTGGAGTGTAAAAGATGTGGGTGCTTGCCATGCACTGATGGTCAAACAAAAAACACTACTTAGCTGCATTATGGGAATGGTTATTGAACATATCACGTTTCAAAAGGTACAACATGCAACCTTTCCGTATTAAAATGTTTAAAAGCCTAAATTGTCCCAAATGTTTCCAAGAATGTTCAAACCCAGAGAAATCTGTAATCGTATTCAAGTTACTGGTCCGTTACATTTGATCGCCATTTAATGGCGTCATATAACCTTTGACCTTTACCCCCTTACTCTAGTGCTGCATTCTTTGGTGGCGGGATAATCATAAAAATGACTTTCCGACTGGGAAAAGTCACGTCATCACGACATCTCGGAAAGTCGCCAAATATTTTGGCCCACAACTCTCTCAGTTAACGTCATATTAGGCAGAAATTAATAGTGGAAACAGGTATTGTTAAATGATGAATGTCAGTCCAGTATTCACTCTCTTTTAGCTCTGTTTTTGGTCTCTCCCTTTATAGCTAATGCTCCACTATGTTCAGCAGTTACTTTTTAACTGTGTGTGTGTCTGCTGTTTGGCACTGGACATGTAGTGTACAGTGGGTTATAAGAGAAAAACAGATGCCAGCTGCCAAAAAAGATGCTATGAGAGCGTCCAAGGAACATCCCACTGCTTCCAGTCTTTATGCTAAGCTAAGCTAACCAGTTGCTGGTTGAAGCCTTAGATTTACTGGACAAATATGCATGTTATAAATCTTCCTATTGTCCTCCAGACACAACAGTGAACATCCATATTTAAACTGAACTATTTGAAAAATGCAGAACTCATATAATAACTGAAGTACCTTTAATGGGCAGCCCCCTCACTCTCACATCTCTCCATTTGTGCATGTATAAGGTCCTGTTTGTGCATGTGTGTGTGTTCCAGGCCTGCGTGTAATGTGTAACACCAACAGAGTGTAAAAATGTAATTTCCACTTGCAGGATTAATACAGTATGTCTTCTTCGTCTACAGGAGGCTGATTAATTGATTTTCCAGATATCAACCTAAAGGATTTATGCTATTATGCTTGACGTATGCTAAGAGGTTCCATTTTTATAAATATCAGTCAGTATGTTTAAAAGAAAAGGTGCGGGTTGGGATAACTGCTTACTTTCCTACAGGGCTGAGGTGTGGGTAAGGTGCAACATGAAACCTGCCTACACATTAACACTGCTGGATGTGGAACTGGATCTCTTTTTACAGTAAAGAAATGCATTTCAGCCATTTCTTTTTTCTGAGACAAATTAGATGTGAAAAAAACAAATCCTTTCCTTGTATTGTTTGCTGGATCTCAGACGAGCAGTGCCGGAATCACAGAGAGGTGGGAATTAGGGGGTGGGAGCATTTTATTAAATGCCATCACGTAGCAACCAAATATTTTCATGCTTGTTTGCTGCTGCGGTTGGGTAATAAACCAAGTGACCTCATCTGACTTTAGATACAACTTGTTTTTATGTCATTGTGCAGGTACTAGCTGGCAAACCTAAAATACAACTTACATATCACAGTGAAACAAGGTGCTTTATTCTGTTATTTACCTCTGTTTAATCAAGTGACCACAGGAAAATAGGCAAGTAGAGGCAGACATAATTACCTGTACTGAGCATTCAGTGCCTTCCAATCAACACACCCGAACACACTCTTGACAGTAACTTTACAAGCACTAAGGTATCAGTTCCTGATACAATGGAAGGAAGTGCGTCACAGACGCTGTACCTCGAGACAAAGAAGAATGGAACGCTGCTCAGGCAAAAACAGCCAAGAGAGAGAGAAGGGGAAATGTTGGAGCATGTGGTGGAAGAAGTGAAGAAATAACAGTGTCTGAGAGAAGAGTGGTCGGGGGACTTCTGAGTCCGGTCAAAGCAGCCACCTGCAGCTCGCAAACAAACAGAACCACGGCGTTCCTTTCACTTTTACTGGACTGCTCATGTTCAGCGGAAGAAAACAAAAGTGCCCCCCTCCTCCTTCCCACCCGATACTTGAAAACCAAGGAAATAGAAATGTTGGCTGTCTGACAAAAATAGGCTTGATATCTGCGTATTATTTTTGTTTTGGTCCTTCTGCGTGTTGTTTTCCTGGTCGTTGGCACAAAACAGCCAAATCAAATAGCGTTTCTGAGTGACGCAGCTCAGTGCAGCCACAGTGCACACACAATAGGCAAGTTTATCTCACTCAGTCAACAAGGTTGTCAGTGTAATTTATGAGAATGCTGGTCTGAGTGCAGGCTGAGGGCTGTGCAGCTTGGAATGTTAATGGGTTTTGGTTGAGGAACTGAGTTGTCCTGCTGTTGTTTGACCTCAACTGAAAAATTATCTTCTAGAGCTGATGTAGAAAGATGTATTATATGATGTAGCAGTTTTTTGAGTCTTGGTACTTCATTGCCGTTGTGTTTTCTGCACCACCCTTCCCAAAAATCACCTGTTAAACTGAAAGTGTGGGTGGTGCATTTGAGTTTTAAGTCTTTTGATCTGCTCAACTAGCTAACCAACCAGCCATTTATTCTGGAAGTCTGGAAACTTAAACGCATTACTTCATTGCACTAAAAGAGTGTTAAACTGTTTTAAACAAGAGATTTTCTGCAGTAGACATTGAATAATGCTGTCTATTAGTATGTTTCACTAGTACTCAGAAGTCCGATTTTATGAGGTCAAAGTCGGAAACACAACTCCTGAACTCGAATTTCTGAGTTGAAGTCGGACAACCTTACAGTACCCCAAGCTCAAGATCTAAGATGGCTACCATATGCCTCAACAGTAGTAAAAGCTGTATAACGTACGGTTCATTAGCACTTTTGTCTTATTTGTGTCTCACTAAATCAGTCGTACACACAGTCCTGTCCAACTTCTATCTGTAGACATGTGGTTAAGTTGTTTGTATGAACAAAAAAACAGGGTAATGCGTTGTTATCAACTGGTAAGGCTAACAATGGCTAACCTGGCTAGAGCTAGCACCACGATGAAAATCTAAGTTGTTAAATTGAACCCATTCAACTTAGGTGTGATGTCCTTCACAGATCTTGTTTCTGAGTTTCGAGGTAAATTGAACACCTTATATTACTGTAAAGGCAGAAAGAAAGTCACCTTTCTGGAAAAAAGACATTGATTTAAGATACAATTTTAGTCTCTTAAAGCTGCAGTGGGTAGAAACAAAGAAAAAAGTCAGAGGCCAGAATTTGAAAAGATTGAGACCTGTTCTTAGTCTGGCTATCACCAGACCAAGCCAGGCTCAATGGATTTAAAATTGAGCGTTAGTCCTTTAACCAATCAGACCAACAATCCGGTTGACATAGAAGCGTCTGTGGCATCAACATTGTTGCTGCGCTTCGGTGGCGTTTGGTGGCCATTTCAATTCAATTTTATTTATATAGCGCCAAATCCCAACAACAATTATCTCATTGTGCTTCTCATAGGCCGTACTTCGTAACCCGCCAAGAGCAAGCACTAGGTGACTGAGGCAAGGAAAAACTTTCTTTTAAGAGGCAGAAACCTCGAGCAGAACCATGGCTCAGGGTGGGCGGTCATCGGCCTCGACCGGTTGGGGGTGAGAGAAAGAGAGAGAGACATGGAGAATTGTAGCAGAGGGAGTCGAGCAGGAACATGGAGGCAGCAGGTGACTCCAACCCCAGATCCAGACTCCACAGCTCCAGAGCCAGAAACACCTGCAGGAAGTGATAGGACACTGCTATGTTGAATGTAAACAAGAAGCTGCTTGGTCGCTTCTCTATCGTCATCACGTTAAACCCACCAATAGAGCGACAGGTAGATAAGCCAGTTTGTAATTGGTTGCCGCAAAATTGTGAACTGAAGCAGAAGAATTAAATGTGCAGGTTTCCAAACTGAGCTGCAGGGCAAAATCAAATCGCCGGCAGAGTGGGCGGGGTTTACCCCGTCTAACCTCTTCCTGCAGGTCTCCCTTCTTCAATTCATGTGCAGAACAGCCAATAGGAATGCTCTATATTCTGAAATGACCTGTAATTGACCGACATCTCCTGTGACGCCTAGATTTTCTAAAGCCTAAAAACAGAGCCAAGAGGAGGTGCAGAAGTCTAGTTTTCTCTCAGACCATTTGAATTACAATATGTTGAAAGATTATTATGAACGTTTTTGCCCAACGACAGCAAAATAAACTGCCTACACCAGCTTTAATCAAGCAGTGCTGTATTGGAAAACTTCACTTCACGCCATGTTAAAGCTTAGTGGAGATTAGCACTGTTGGCTCATCTTTACATGCAATCTTGCATTTTTTGCTTGTGTTAACATACAGAAGTCTTTGTGCTCTGCTTTATGTGTGCCAATTTCTCGCTCAGTTTCTCCTGTGCCACTCTGAGGCTCATAGTCACTGTAGAATAATACACAGTTTAGCTCGATTTTCTGGGTCTCCAGTGGAAAATACATATATTGTGGAATCAGATAAGAAGCTACGTATCAGTGTTGTAACCGATGAGCTTTTAGATTGGTGCCACTGCTGCCTCTGTGATGTCTTACTGCTGTCATCGGTCTGATACCTTAATTACTATTTGAGCTATGTAGACGGATAGCAATATGGGAACTTTTAATACAATTTCAACCATTATCTTCCATCAAGTTCATCCATTCTTGCAGCTTACTTTTTTGCCTTCTTTTAAAAATTGTTATTTTTCTCATGAAGTTTAAAAATTTGTATGACGTAACAGACAGTAACTTTATTCAAAACAAGGTAATATACTACTAAACACTACTGAACACATAGGTGTGCACAGGGGGAGGTGGGGAATAAAATACCCGCTGTGCTCCTTGGTAATTTAACTTACAGGCTGTGTGGTCTGTAACAGACATGGACATCGTCACTGACACTGAAGAATACTAGTCCCTACATGTAGCTGACACCACAACAGGCCATTTAATAATCACACCTGATAACAACACTTGTAGAAAAGCTAAAGGAGAAGTAAAGTTATTACAATCCATCCTCTCGGGACCATGAATGTCTGCGGAGATTTTTAGTTCAACATTCCTTTAGCCACGCTGCTTGTGTGTTGATCAACACACATTCATGATGTCTCAAGATATTGCATAAGAGGTGATCCACGATTTTTCCCAGGTAGACTCACCTTTCAAGTAAAAGAAAACTGTTTGTAAAAATGTACGACATATATTTGTGTAACCATATTTGGAAACAAGGTGGAATTGTTTTCTTCAGTCTTTGTGAATCAATATTTGGACTAATACGGCACACATCATTAAAGCTGAAAAGATACTGATAAAGCATCCTCAAAGGATCTAAAAAATACCTGTGGGGAAGTATAATTCAAATGTTACAATTGGTCCAAACATTGGAGACTGTCAAAATAAATGTAACATTCTTCTATGATGAAACTAAGAGAAAGATATGGTGTTAAATGACTTAGGAAACAAGGTATAATTTTAAACTGCATTAACCTGTGCCTGATGTTTACTGAACAAGATTATTCAGGTACAGATATTCAGAATCAATCGTTTCTTTGTTTTTGTTGGACACTGTATGTTGTTGAGAAACATGGCCATAGAGACATTGACATTACCAATGGGTTTCTGAAGGTTTTTTAAGCATGTTGTCAGTCGTTTGGAGCAAAAAAAGGACAAATTTGGGTCGCAGGGTGGAGCCTGAGTTGAGCTGAAGATGGACGAGTGAGCGGCAATCACCCCTGACCAACTGTGATACATGGAGACACCTGTCAATCAATCCTCTCTTTGAGCCTTTGCATCTTCGTAATGAAACAAAATGGCACAAATTAAAACAAATAAAGGTATCAATTGAGACTCTGATGTGTCATTGATTAAACAGAAATGTGGAGTTGCAGGGAGGAATGAGAAGGATGGATGGGGTTGGGGGGGTGGGGTGGAGGGGTGGGTGGGGGATGCGGTTGATCTTCTTCCTGGGGTCGACTACTCTGGTGCGTCCATTCCTTCCGGCTCGATGGAGGCTTAATGTGAGTGTGGAAAAGTGGAAAATTTAATTAGGCTGCCAAGGGGGGTTTGTGTCACTTGGCATGAGCCATCCCACACCGTCCCACCCCCACCATCAGCCCCCTCTTTCCCCTCTTCCACTCTCACTAACCCTTTGCTCTTATCTCATTTGCTGCAACAACTCGGGAGTTTGTGCCTCTTTTATTTTAAATTTTTACCCATGGTCCTTCGGCACATGACCCACTGGTGCAAGGGAGTAGAGAGAGGTCAACAGTTTACAGCTGCACAGAGGTTGTGAAGTGGGTGAGACCTGGAGCTGCCACTGAGCACTGATGTGTGGATACACTAACAGAGTGGCTGTTGCGTGGAGAGGACACCGACCGATTGCCATTTTTATCTTGCTGCTTGTGTGACAAGATAACACAAGGCTCCTGACACACTATTTTACATTGTTGCTCACATGCTTGCTTTAAATAACTGTTTATATCTGACAACAGTGAAGAAAAGACGTGCGCACATAGGTACAAGAGGACCAGATGTGGTTGTGTATCTGCTATTCTCCTACTTGTTTCAAGCACGTTTGTGTGTAGCTCAAGGCTCATCTTCACAAATTCCAAAGATGGACATTTGGCTTTTATCTCTTTTTATTGTGCCTTGTTTGCTGGCTGACTGAAGATGCCAAAGACCAAAATTATAATAATTATCTAAGGCATGACCAGCTTTACCTGTTAGAAGGCCCACAGGCAAACATTTTCTGTTGGAGTCCCATCTCCACCTACCAGTCTCTGTGAACTGTGTGTGCTATCACTTTCAAATGTACATGAAGTACAATGCACACACCAGTACTGCTATAATGGAATAATATTACCAGTCCCAGTGTTTTACAGTCATTAGTTTTTCTATAATTTGAACACAACTTTAACATGCATGTAAGCATACCAGATACAGTCTAAAACTTTTGACACAAAAGGAACACAAGATAAGCCAATAATGCTGGACCCATCTTAGTGATAATGTGCTTATATGGTGCAAAGTCCAAGTATTAGCAGAAAACCAAATAAGCAAAGTAAAATGCAGTGAATAACCCATCTGTACGTAAGGCACTACTTTGTGCTATGCACCCTGTTTAGCAATGTGTAAAACTCCACTCAAAAACCTCCGAAAAGGACAGTCGATACAATGCTCCAGGTAGCTGTTAAGTTGACAAACATTAAAGTGTTAACATTATGCTCATTTTCAGGTTCATAATTGTATTTTGACGTTGTACGAGAATAGGTTTACATGATTTGTTAAAAAATATATATATATATTTTTGTTGTTGCTGCAGCTCCTCTTTTCACCCTGGGCGTTGAACTCTCTATTTTTTTGAGTGAGGCGTCTCACTTCAGTACCATCTTTGTTGGGAGTCACACATTAGTAGCCAGGTAAGGTCAACTAGCCATTAAGAAGCATGTGAGTATGAGGGAGTGCCATGCTAGCAGCTAGGCGAGCATTATAACGTGTGTTACAAAGTGACACATGTTTGTCATGGAAGTAAAGGCTGGACTGCAGTAGAGCTGTTTGGAGCAGTGTGTGAACAGTGATTTCTGTTGGAGATGGTAAGTCCTTTTGGGGTGGACTTTTGGCTTTTTCACTTTGTTAACCTGTAACATGCTCAAAAAAAGATAAAAGACAAAGTCAAAAAGCCAGAAAGCTTAACATGAGCACTTTAAAGATTGATTGGAATCACATAAACCTATTGTAGATCATGTCAATGAGGTCATCTGAATGAACATTTGCTACTTTTTACTTCTACTGTAATCTACAAGTTCTGGTATTTAAATTTGACTGCAGACACTTCCAGCTGCAGTGTGAAGTTTCAGTGTGACCCAATGTCAAAATGTAATTAGAAGTTGCTTCTAAGGAGAACACAACACTTTTACCTTTAATTTCATGCAGACCATGTGCAGAAATAACATTCAAACATGCAAGTTAACATGATAACATACTAAACTGATGCCTGAGCATTTCTTTATCACGTGGCTGCATCACATCCGCTCAGGCTCAAAAGAAAAGTTTTCCACAACTCGTCAACTTCCAATGCATGGATATTTATTTTTTCGGAAGGGGGGGGTCGGCGGAGGGATGAAGGAGTCTTGTCACATTACATGTACCTGTCTGTGCGCATCTTCACTTGCAGCTGTCATCTCACCTGACAGGTCTATCAGTGTCCACGGCTGATCAGGGCGCGTCCCTCAGCCTGACAGGCTGAACCGACAGCGCAGCAATCCAGACTGACAGCTCCTCAGGTAACTGGTGGAGAGAAGGATGGGAAGGAGGAAAAGAGGAAGGAATCTGAGGGGCGAGAGGCAAGACAAAGGCTGCTGAAAAGTAAAAGAACACACACACAACAAGGGGATTAAATTAAAGTCAGTAAACACCCTGAAATAATCCACCCAGCGTGACTGATCTTAATGCCGCTTTCCTGAATTTCATGAACCCATCTGATAATAAAGAGATTCTGAGATAACGCTTTGTAAACGATTGTTGGCAAACATTACCTTTAAAACCTCCATTAAAGCCCAGAATCCTCTTTCTCGTGGAGAAACACAGGGTGCCAGTTTGGGTATTTTTAAGCAAATTGAGTCTCATCTTGTACGACAATCAAGCACATTGAACCCATGCCAAACTGCTTGCTTAACGCAGTGGAACCAAGAGCTGTATTCCAGAGAAAAAACACCTGCGGGATGTGCTTTGAGGGAGTTTAACCCATGAAAGGTTTAAATCGAGTGTCTATGATCAGACCTAGGGGGAAATGAGGAGGGAGTCCCCCTCCGCTCTTTCCCCTCTTTAACAAAAAACGTAAGTCTTTATCTTGTCAAAAGCCATCGAAAACAAGCCCATCCAGAACGCCTCAACAACATGAAGACAAGACAAAACAGGAAAAAATCTACGAGATCCAGAGCGAAGACTCATTTGATCAGCTTAGCTATGCTCTCCTGGCTTCCCATGTACGCAGAGTAATTAGCAATTAACAATCAGGGTTTAACTAGATCCAGTTATTATCTGTAAGCAATAGGGGGGAGAAAAATATCTTGACTTGGGAGTGCATTAGAATTCCTGTGCTACTCGAGTTTGGTGAGAGTGAGGGACCAAAGCAGTAATTCTCTAATTTTCACGACATCTTTGGGCCATTTTTATTTTTTATTTTTTTTAAATTCCCAGATCAAACAGGCTATAACAAAAGGCCCCAAATCCCCCCTCCGCTCTCCTCCTCCTGCTCTCTCTTTCCAAAATTAGTTAAGCCTCTCAGCTCCATCATCCTCAACATGGCTTGCATCAACAACCACTGCATAGCCTCTGAAATCCACCCCTCACACACTCCTCTTCAAAACCCTCCCTCCAAACACGTTAAAGATGAGGGTGGGAGGGGTGGGTGAAAATTCCTCATATGTCAGTCTGAATTTGTACTTACAGACAAAACACAAAGTACCCCACAGTCACAGGAGTTTGTGATCTCACCCCCTCGTCCCTCTTTCACTTGGCCAACTGCTTGTCTTTGGTCTTTACCAGGGAAATATTTTAAGCCAAAAAATAAAGATGAAAAAAATAGAATCAGGCGAGGCTGACATATTAGGTGATTCGGACACGGTGACAGGAGAGGAAAGCAAACAATCTGGAATAAGGCTGCTGTCCGCCTTTATTGCGCTCTGACATATTCAGGCCTTTTGGTTGCCCGTTTCCTTCCGATTACCTCATCCGTGCCACTGCTCCGGCTGTTTACCATCTCGGTTCACAAGGTGATGATTCAGGATTTTCAAACACTTTTACACACTTTTGGTTGTCATCTTTCCATAGTCACTGTCTGTGCTGTCCTCTGCCCCAGCAATTATGTAGGTTTTCACGTTCTTTTCTACTCTGCAAAAGTTTTTGCCAACTAGCCCAACTTCTGAGGTGAAGTGGGGTGAGTGATGCCAAGAGCTAACTCCGGGTTATTGCCCAGGAAGGTGCTCGTTTCTGAGCTTTAAGTGATCCTGTTTCACACACTTGTCAGTTCTCCAGGCTGGCAGGTCCTTGCTGCCTCCGAGCTAGCTGCTTATAGGGTTGTCACCAGAGCAGTTAATGTTAATCTAGTGCTAATATTCATGTTTGCCAGCTCCCTTGAGCTAAGGACAACTGTGTCTGCTGCAGACAGGCCTCTGTAGCATCAAGGCTGTTAGAATCCATTGTATACTCATTACTTTGTGAACTTGGGTCAGGTTAGCTGTCCTGCCATCAGTAAGGTTACGGTGGAGATGAAGTTCTTCCCACCTCAAGCTACATAGTGGAGTAAAAATAAAATGGTTAAAACAAAGCTGAACCACCGATCCATTCATTCATTCATCCTCCGAGGGAGAATGACCATTGCATCTTCAATCATTCCTGAAATTGAGTCCCAGTCCTGCAAAGCATGAACTTAGCCGGACTTAAAAAAAAATAAAAAACCCACTCATCAATTTAATCATTCCCCGTCCACAGATTCCAAGCTAATTATTCCAGCCTTTAATTATTCCATCCGACTGCCGTTGAGATCTCTTAAAGACGGCTGGATTAGTGGATTTGGAGTATTAGCTTGGAGGGTTGGCAGACCTCTGCACTGTGATTCAGGGGGCTGAGAAACGCATCTTCAAAAGGTACCTAGAGCAGCACCTTCACAGGATCATTAAACTGGATAAATCCTTGTTAAATTGCTTAAAAGCGTGTAAAGGTGAGCCATGTTAAGGCGTAGACACATTTGAGGGAGGAGGCTAACTAAATGTGACTTAAGCATTGAAACACTGACACAGTTTAAGCCACTTTAGAAGGAATTGTTTACAAGGTACTTAAAGGGATTATGTCAACTTGGGTCAACATCAAGGCCTGAGGAAAACTTCAGGAGTGAATACTTTTTTTAACAGATTGACAATATAAATAAGCACACTTTAAACACGGCTACGTCATG
Source organism: Etheostoma cragini (assembly GCF_013103735.1). Lineage (NCBI taxonomy): Eukaryota > Metazoa > Chordata > Actinopteri > Perciformes > Percidae > Etheostoma > Etheostoma cragini. The sequence goes on along the minus strand of NC_048426.1, from coordinate 21,352,012 downwards.
GTCTATAATCAAAGGAATCATTTTAGATACACTTTTTAAATCTAATGATGAAATCACTCTTGTTATATCAACTAATGATTTGCCACGTTAACACAGCTCTTGGCTAAATCCACACTGAAGTTGCTTTCGGGGCACCAGGTGCAACGCAGCGCAGAGACCGACGCAAGTGTTTTTGCTAGTTTGCTGTGCCCACGTTGTTTAAATAGCAAATGCACCTGCGCCCATCTTTGCGCCCATGGACGTGCTGGTCTTACAGGGAGCTGTGTTCAGCTGAATTCTGGGCGTATTGCTATCTTGTGGCAGCGGGAAGTGATTGCGTCACTAACCAACGAAAACCTGGTCTAAAGACAGCAACGCAGCATTTCATTGTTATATAGAAACAACAGAGCATTGGTGAAATAGGCCTAGACTCATGCACAGCGCACTATGCTTGTTACCCACACACACACACAGGGAAGTGCAGCAGCACACACACGGGGACGATTAAAAATAAAAAATTTGCAAATTCGCCTTTATAATAGCAATGCGCCAAAGTACAAACGTGCCTGTATTTAAAGAGAATGTGACTGACACTGATTGGTTTATTGCATGTTACGCCCACTACACACCTACGAATTAATGAAGACACTAGGTACAGCCCTTTTGAACCATGCGCCCGGCGCACAGACCCTTCACGCCGTGCGCTTAGATGGTTAAAATAGGGCTCTTTGAGTGCATTCATCCTGATGTCTGGAGTTGACTGTCAAGTCAAACTATTCTTTGCTCATGCTCGTTAAAGATGCTACCCATCAGCCCGCTACCCCTCCTTTGAACTCCCTCCCTCTTGAGTCCAAAATGAGAGCAGCTTGTCCCGCGGCTGACAACAGAGATGTTTTGGAAGCAGGTCGGGAAAGGTTAGAGCAAGAAACATGGAGTGGGGCAGTGAAAAAGACAAAAAGAATCTTGCTTTTTAATTATTTTATTACGAGCCTTGATGCTATTAAATGCCCCAGATACATTCACCCTATAGTTCTCAATTAGACTTGACAGTTGCTGCATTACCAACAATAAATATAGCAATGGGCTTCGCCTCAGGCCAGGAAGGACCCCTAACTATGACCCTCATATTTAATGATGAAAACAAGCAGGCGCACACTCTGCCTCGCTCAAGCACATGCATGTGCACATCCATCACACACACACACACACACACACACACACACACACACACACACACACACACACACACACACACACACACACACACACACACACACACACACACACACACACACACACACACACACACACACACACACACTCTGAGCTCCTTATTACACAAGCACATTAGAGGCCTGTAAAAAAGCTTCTCTAGGGTTAACACTTGCATTACAGATACTAAGGTGTACACATAAAAGTACACCGTTACACATTTGAAAGGCAGTGAGTCACTGTAGATTTTACAAATAACGTAGCACAAAAATATGCTAAATATGTGCTGCCTTAAAAATGTTTTTCACACAGTAGCGTCTTTGCCTTTAATTCAAAAATATTTTCAGTTTCTGTTTTTGGGATGTCCCCAGAGAATGAAGCTTAATTTGAAGCAGACATTGATGTTTGCATAGATGTTGTACAAGTCGTTTACATGGGAATCTTTAAAATCCATCCCATGTGATGTGATGACAAACCGAGATCCCACTTGTGGTTTGAGATGAGACCATCATCTCATTTTCAATGATAATTTGCCAAACCAACAATGCAGACCAAGTACAAAACAATGACACGCTGTCAGGTGGAAACATCTTTACTGGATAGAAACTTTGCCATTCAGTCATTCACAGTACTGTCGAACTGCCAGCAAACAACTTGACAGGGCTTTAAATGGGCAAATGGATCATACAGACAATTAAAAAGCAAAAATAGTTGCAGTTCATTTTAACATTGATCGCTGAGCCAGAATTTACGCAAAGACAAACAGTAAACAAAGGTCTTTTGCATCGTCCCTACAGCTCTTTGTGATTTACATGTAGTTAATAGTTTACATATTGTTTCCATATCCACAAATATCTATCACAGCACGGCAGCTCTGGATGGAGTGTTGTGAACCCTACCCTCGGGGGGTTTGACTGCTTAAAGACAGGAGTCGTGGCCCCAATACAATTAACAATACTAGGTATTGTTAGGTTGGACAGTCGGATTGTACGGTTTCTGTAAAAAATAAAGGCCCTTTATTTAGCTCTGCCAACAAGACAAACAATCAATTTTTTTAGCCTGATCCCACAAAAGTGTGTGACATGAGCACAATGTTCAAGTGTCTGCTATTTTCACATAAACATTTTGCGGTGAAGGAACTGAATCGTCACATCCCTTTCCCTTGTATCTACACCATACGTTCTGGGTTTTAAAGTCTATGCTCATTTCAAAAATTGTGTGGGAGTTTTGTTGTATTAGGTTTTTAGTTTATAGCGTGTTTCTGTGTCTGGACAACTTCTTCTAAACTTATACTACAATTTAAGTGGCTTCTCACTAGAACTAAAATAAAGAACTGATCCGACTGAGAGGCAACCGTTTCAAAATCAAACAATGTGGAATTTAAAGAGCCTGTGTGCAATAAGCCCACTGTGATTCTATCTGTACAGTACAGCACATTTCACAAATGTAGGTCTGTGCATACTCATATACAGGTACACAATGGCAGACACAAAAAACACACATACACACACACACACACTCCCACAGGCAACTCTCCAGGCATGTCATTAAGCTAGAGAGTACTAGAGTTTCCCGTTGGCAAAGGCTCCCTCTTGGAACTGGGGGATGAAGCTCTTGAAGTACGCCCTGGGTGAGAGAGAGAGGGAGGATGAGAGAGAGAGAGAGAGAGAGAGAGAGAGAGAGAGAGAGAGAGAGAGAGAGAGAGAGAGAGAGAGAGAGAGAGAGAGAGAGAGAGAGAGAGAGAGAGAGTACTGCTTATAAAACATTAAAATGTGACAATGATTGTGTTTCAACTGCTTCAAAGCATCTAACAAATTCACTGGGTCCATGTAACAGGTCGCATGTAACAAGGTGCATATGAAAGGCAGAATGTGTTTCCTTGTCAAATTACAACTGTGCATGAGATATCTACTCTCTATGTGTTAACGCTCTTGAGGGAAACACAGGAGAGAAATAAAAAATCAAACAGCGTAAAAAAAACAAACACCACAAGGTATTTAGCCACAGGTGGTGTGTTCAGGTTGGAATTCAAGCAAATAACTCAACACTTTTGGAAATGAGCTTAGTAGCTTTCTTGCAGAGAGTTAGATCACTTTCATATTTGTCGGTTCAAAAGGTTAATTAGCTTAGCATCAACCTAGCCTGTTCTCTCAAAATGTTACAAAAACAGGCCTCAGTTGTGGATCAATTGTGGTTTTACGAGGAATTATGTACTGTGTGACTTTTTCTTGGCCAGGCCAGTGAGATCCTAAAAAAGTGCAAGCTAGTGGTCTGCCTCCAAAATCATCTGATAGGAAACCAAGGCAGACTGGACAAAATAGCTCTCTTTAGTTCAGCAACAGCAATATCAAGCTCCAAAAAGCTATCAAAGGCTTTTCAAGCCTTACATAATATCGGTTTACCTCTGTTGAAATAAGATCATGCTATACATAGTCTTCGGTTGCCAGACCTATCTCCACAGCGCTACGAAGGAGGGTCTGGCTAGGGATGGGAGAGAAACGGGCCCTGGTAATTTGCATTTCTTTAAACCGATTACAATTGTCTTGGGAGGTGCTAAGCGCCGGACGGAGCCACAGTGCCACCGCAATATAGCAACAGAAAGGAACTTGTTTTGGTGAAAAGTGTACGTTCAAAAGTTCTTTTAGTCATGTAACAGAAAAATGAGATTGGACAGATAGTCTAGCTAGCTGTCTGGATTTACGCTGCAGAGATCTGAGGAGCAGGTAACCACAGTCCTCAGAAATCCATCGGAGTTTAAAGTTCCAACACAAAGAAAGAGGAACGTACTGGACATCCGGCCGAAAAGAGTGACATCCGCCGCAATTTCTGGCGGCACTGGAGCAATCCCAGAAGTGGAACGTCGTGGATTTAGACATGCTATGCTATGTATAAAACTATGAGTATATATAATCTCTTATAACTATAGAGGAATAGTTTGCTAGCTGGGTAGCCAAACAGGTAGCTTGGCTAGCCATGTGATTGCCCTGTAAATAAATCCCTATATAGTTAGCAAAATTAGCTAATCCAGGGGGCTAAATTCTCTGTTCAGAGACAAGTGGTGATTTTATTTTGAGTTCTGATACAGAGACAAGCATTATAAAAGGGTTACTTTAGTTTGTTTGGAAAGCTTGAGAAAGTTTGCGCTGCTTGCCTCGATACACACAGCTTTGCAAAAACACGTTTCCTGAATCTCTCCAGCGTTTTGTTTCTGCAAAGTTAGCATGGCCCATAGTCAGAATGCCAACAAATATGAGAATAAGTCCCAGGTTGAAAATGACTGTAATTTTCCATTAAACAATATTTGCTGAGCCAAAGTTCTCCTGATTGAATCCAGAGGCTAACAGTTAGTAATCCACAAAGGGCCGCAGATCGCTTTGTGTGGACACATTAAGATGTATTCATATAAACAAATGATTTAATGAAAAAAGTACATAGATTACCAGAGTAAAACTGATTATGTATTGTATTATTATATAGAAGGTGCAGACCTTCTGTAGTCACTCAGATCTTTCAAATATTTACAGCAATGATTAACCTTTGACATGTAAAAAGCAAACACTTCTCAGGCTGCAGCTGACACCTATAGATTTACTCTTGCAGTGTCAGACCAGTTTATGTTTATTGAAGGTGGAAAAGAATCTGTGGAAATCAAGTAATGGCCTGTGTGTAGTGCAATCCAGACAATATGGTCTTATTGTATCATATATCTAATGACTTATATTATGATAAATGACTTTGTATGACTTGCCAGAAAGTGGGCTTTCTAAAGGATCTAATGAGGCAGGTTCTACTCACTTCGCCCTCTTTGCCATCTCATTGCCGTCCCAGCGAGGGCTGTAGGGGTACGACATCTGCACCTGAGAATAGAGCTGCCCGCTGTTGGTGAAGTGGTACACAGACTGGAAGGTGAGGGTGGGCTGGTCCCTCGGAAAGTACAGCGGAAGATCCACTACGATGAGCAGAGGGACACAGAGGGAGGAATGTGTTAAGTAGAAAGAGGATCATAAGGTAACTGCATCAGATGTGATCCAAGCGGATCAGAAACAGATGCCAGTATAAATGTGTGTGTTTTGTGATGTTCCTACCGTGCACTAGAAAGCAAAAGTCCTTCCACATTAGCAGGAGAGTGAGTTTTGTGAATCCCTCAGCATCATACTCCACTACGCCCCTGCAATACACACATGCTCATTTCGGCAAAGTCTCAATGGGTCAAATTTTACACCAACAGTATTTTTTGTGTAAAAAAAATTCAAAACAGTGACAAATGAATGGCCGCTGACATCAGTGGAGGATGTGGTCCTCTCTAGTTGACTCACATTCCAAAGTGGCTGAGGAAGGCAGCGATGTACTCTCTCCTCTTGTGATAACCTTGGATGACATACTGCACCTAAAAACAACAAGTAAAAGGTTTCAACATCTAAATGGTATGTGTATTTGTAGCATTTTTCTGACTCAACAGAACAACAACCTGGATTCAAGCCAAGAACCTTCTTGCTTTGAGGCCACAGTGCTAACCATTGACCCACCATTACATTACAGTTTACATACAAGATTAATGTAAAGACCAAAATCAAGATATACATATCTTTTGGACGCTTGGGAAATAGGCTGTAAATGAGCTGCATAATATAAAGCAAAAAAGTTGTTTAAGGTTTTGACTTCTGAAAAAGGTTGTTCCAGTGGTGCCACAAACCAAATGATTGTAAAAAGACTCAAGAATTATGACACTTTTGACACAGCGTGGCACACCCAGAACGGCGATTGCAACATATATCAATATGTTACAAAGGTCTGTGCTGTGAGTTCACCAAGTTGACTGCAGTGGTGCCTGGATACAGGCCAATGTTTACTTTGCTGGTTACAGGACAGGTCCTTATATTGTCCTACATTATTTACATAATATTAAATAGGACAAGCATTGCAGTGTTTAGGTGAAAAGGTAACAGATATAATTTGTATCACACCTCATATCAAACAAAACCCGAAGAGTACCATATCATATGAGTTTGTATGAAGTTCTAAAATGTACCGACCTACTTCTGATGCTCTTTCTCAGACACAAGCACACAGTTCACATCAATAGAAGGTGAGATCACTGGAACTGGGGACGTTATTATTACGTGATTATAGGTCTTAGACCTCTGGCCTAGAAGAGTAACATTGCAGCAACAGAATGTATGAATACCCTGTTTAATGAACACTATATTGTTTTGAATCTCATCAACTGCATTCCCCCTTTTTCCCCCCTCCATACATGTCCTGTACAAATGGTTTTAGGGTCTGTCTGGCCCTGACTTGAACCTTTACAGGCAGAACTACCTCTCAGTCTGTGTACAGCGAACCTGCCCAGAATGTAAACAAGGCCTTGGCCTGTACAGAGATTAAGAGAGGTGTACTTTTTAATGGTTGCTTTCACTTCAAAACCAGACGGCTCGGAGCACAAAAGTGGCATTACATGCAATCTTTGTGCAGGCAAATTTAAATGTCACAGTACAATGTACGTCATTAGCTTACCACTTGACAGTCAAATAAGCTGGTGTTAAAAGCTCTAGCATAGCGTTTGTCAAATGTAAGAAAAGACTGTGTCCTCAAGGTACCGTGTTCATTTTAATAATAATAATAAAAAAAAATTCTATTCAAGTCAACATTTTCTACATTCAGTTTAAATTTTTTTTTTTTAATCTAATACAAAAACATTCTTTTATTAAACATTTTTTAATTAAATTTTAGCACAGCAGTGTAGATTACAAGACTTATATCAAAACAATATCTGTTTCATTTTCTCTGCTGTCAATTTTTCTTTTTCAAACATAAATTGAAATACTATATAATACAGTTTGGGAGAGGTAAGATGTACAGTGGAGGGTGTTTACATAAAATAAAGGTTGTAAGACCGGGGAGGACTTCAAAGAAACTTAAAACTCAGAAATCGTATTATTAACAGAGAAAAACTAAAGGGAATTTTTCAAACAACATTGCAATCATTTCTTCAGGGTGCTTTTAAGAAAACATTCCTCATATATTCGATGTCTCAACGATGTCTGGCCGTTAGTGTTTTACATATTTGACCCACTTAGTCTAGGGTTTAAAGAAAAAAAAAATTCTGAAGACGAAGAGAGAAGGTTATCCTCTCCATAACATAGATGTAACTTACTGTATATATCCACTCCTGTATCGTGGAGGCTTCAGGAAGCACAATGCCTTGTGAGTGCTTTTTACCAGCGGATTTCAAAATACCAAACAAACACTCATCAGACCGTCTTGTCCTTAAAAAATTATGTGGGGACCTGCAAGGGTAATTCAATGTTAAATATGCTTTTTAATGTTTTGTGAAGTCTGGTCCAGTAGGGTCTCATGACCGGACACTCCCAAATGATAGGCCAGTGGTTGGCCTCCTGAAGCCCAACCCTTCTAGTTTTTATTCATCTCATGAGCTACATGCATTTTTAGCAACATTGTGGATCACATTAGAAAATGAGAAAAACGCTGGAGTGCTCATTTTAAGGTTAGTTGTCTGTGTAGTGTCAACTTATCAGCGATAGTATTCTAAACATACTCAACAGAGAAAGGCCACAGATGGCCTTCTTGCCTAGAGGCAACAGGTTTTCCCAAATCTAGAGCAGCATATACAAACACCATGAGTGAATGAGTTAGTTGGAATTTAAATAAAAATACAGTATGGTTTATCTAACACATGAACAGGTTCTCTTCTTGCAAGCACATTACCAACGCGTCTTTAGCATGTGTTTACAGGTGTGATTAGGTTTTATCTTTAAGTCCAAAGAGGAACAGCTCAGGGCGTGCTTGACTGTTGAGCATCCTGGGCAGGTGAGAAAGCCTGCAGAAGGCAGTCAGCAGCCAGCCATGAAGGTGACCTGCTCCATTCACCTAGCAAGACAAAGGTTATTTATCACTGCACCTGGGCAATGCTGGCGAAGCTCAGATTACTGAACAACACAGAAAAAACTGCAGCAGAACTCCCTCAGTCTATAATTAAGACACGCACACTATTTCATCAAAGGGGGCATGAAGGAAAGCAGCAGTGTTAAATCCATTTCACCACACCAGTGGGAATATTGTTAAGTTATACATAGACTTATATTCCAATAGCTGATTACATTTTGAATCCAGTTCCCTGTTTGGATTCACTGAGCTCCGAGGTACATTTTTTTCCCTCAACATTCTTAGTAGCAAAGAGTAATGTACAATACATTCAGGTAGCAGGGCACTGACCCTTACTATGGCATGTTAAAATGACAGACATCATCAGTGTCAGATTATACAGTATTAGCTGAAGCTAATAAATGCTGACTTAGTAACAGCTAGAGGTGGGAATCGATTGGCAAATCACGATGCTATTCCAATTCAGAGGTCAACGATTTGATTCTAAACCGATTATCGATGCATCTCAATGCAACAATTTTTTATGTACATTTGCATGCGTGATTTTAAAAATCGCTACTCAGTTTGCTAATTACTTTCTAGACAAAGCAGGTAGACACGGTTAGACTTTTACATATGCAATATCACACACAAGTTTTAATGAAAGATTTTGTCTACTGAGGGTTTTATTGTGGAGTCATTCCATGCTGAAGCCTTACACATGCTTCAGAAAGTCACCTTCTCTCACAGTAGTCTTCCAGACTCCAGAGGCTCAGTCATGTTTAAAGATGGAGAATCGGCTTCTAAGAACATGAACATGAGGTGGTCAGATGTAATGTGATAAAGTCAACTGCCTATATGTGTTCTGACTAATTATTTTAGGTATGTCTTATTCGATCATGTGTATATATACACAAAACTTATTTTTCTTTTTTTCTTTTTTCCTTTTGGCCATTTTTGTGTTTTTTCTGCACTCTTGCCTAAACTCTGAATTGTTGTCCATTATCCCATCGTCTTTCAGTCACTCTGTTTTCTGACTTGTAAATGTCTGGAGACAACAACTTTTAAATAAAAATAAAACAAATCAATGAATCAATTATTAACTTATCAGAATCTAGCACTGAATCTTTTTAGAGAGAATCACAATTATTTTTCCCACCCCTAGTGACAGCTATATGACACTTTTGTCTGTCTTTTGGTTAATGCGCCCTGCAAGCTGGTGTCTGCATTACGCCAAAGACTGTGAGGGGAAAGAAACATCACTCTGTAACAACAATCGGCATTAGATCATGTTCATGTAGTTTAACCCTTGTGTTGTCCTTTGTGTCACGGGGACTTTATTTAATCAAGTTTATGTAATGCGTTTGAGGGCAGGATGGGTCTAGGGACCCCAGAGGCCGAGGCTTTGGTAGCAGAAAAATACGACTGAATACAGGAGGGCTTCTCGGACCCGAAGGACAACACAAGGCTTGAGAAGATCTAGCGTGGCGAGTCTTCTCTCAACGTTTTCAACTCACGTACATTTTGGGAGAATTTCCAAGCTAATCTCTGATGAAAATTACATCCCCATTTTAGGATTATCAACTTTAAATTAATAAATCAGGGTTTCCAAACATATTTTTGGTTGCGACTAATAACTTGAGGTACTTTCAATTGTCGAACAATGAACATATAAATTTGGATTCGGATAAATTTGGATTTGATTAGCAGGTGTCTGCACTGGTTTTGGATTAACTAAAACTTTATGAAGCCCCCACCCTAAATTAAACATACATTTATACTGTATTTCACTTCAACTGGACTGAACAGTTTGCATTAGAATAAGGGGTGAGACTCTCAGGTAAACTCACAATGCCATATTATGATGATTCCCATGATAGATTCTATCATGAGTGTGTGCGATAAATGAGCTAGGGTTTTCCAAATTGTAGAGTATACTACAGAGGAATAATTAACTTCTGGAAAGAAGAGCAATTTCTGAGTTCACATATTGCAAGAAGAGAAAAACTTTGACTTGAGTTGCTATTCTCTGGACTCGCATA
>NC_048426.1:21327340-21339297 GCF_013103735.1 Etheostoma cragini | reverse complement strand
ACTGTGCTTCTCCTCCTACTGTCTACTTCGCATGTATAATAACGTAATGTAATGAGAATGCCAGCAGTGGGAACACTTACTGTATGCACCAGCTATAGACTACATGTAAATGTTGGGATTGGATTGATCATTATGTTGATAATACATCTGGATACAGACATAAGGTGTGAACGGGTCCCTGAAAAAAAAAGTACGAGAACAGCATAACCTCAAACACACACAATAAATCAAAACCTGAACATTTGTAAAAGTAGCTGAAGCAGACACTTGATACATTTAATTACACTTCTTTCATTATTAATTCCTCTCTGCTTCTCTATTTATAGGCCAATTACCTAACTGACTATCACTACCAAGTCAAAAAACACTGCTGGCTAAGGATGATTTCATTGATCAAAAGCAACTTACTTGTCTTTGTCTTGTGAGTTGATCATAGCTGTATGTACATATGTGGTGACTGAAAAACCCTCTGGAGCTGATTTTCATGAGTAATCTTTTTAATAATGCAATGCCAGGAGCTGCCACAACCCTAGTCCCAGTCCCAGCTGTGTGCACAGTATAGGGCAATAAAGTTGTGTCAATACAAACACAGCATCTGGAATACGTGGGAGTAATTGATTGATGGTTTTAAACGAACAAAAACGACTGCGCAGCATCTCCTCACATAAGAATGATGTCTCTCTTCTTTGCCATTCTCGGGCCTCAATCGATAAATCTTCCAAACAATAACAGATATAGAGAAGCCAAATACAGCTTTGTGTTTCTGCTTACAGCAGACAGCATCTGTCTTCCTCTGATGAATCTACTCAAAATATCTGCTTACACTGCCAAATTTAGGTTACTTCTTTTGGCTGGAAGTGACTCCAAAGAACAACCAATGCCACTTCTGCCACACAACTGAGCCACATTCTGACATTGCTAATTGCTACGTCATGCTGTCAAATGGTCCTTTTTTTAGTCACTGTAATTTTGAAATCAAAGAACATGGTACAAACCTAAAACTTTTTTTAGGATGCTACACATAGATAAGAATGTAAAAGTCTGTTTTAATGGTAATAGTAGTAATATTAAAGTCAACACTACATCTATCACTGTCTATTAGATGTAAATACTGTTGAAGTCTATTTCAAACTGATAAGGATGATCAGAAAGCTGTCAAATTAGCGTAGAAGTTGCTTTAATAGCTCAAATATCCCAAAGGCTGTAACTATCTCCAAAAAACAAAAATAAGAACTATCATATATGTAAAGTTTTAATTAATATGAACACAAACCACATAGACTAATGAGATACTACATTGTAGATGTTGTCTTGCCCATTCAGAGACATCGGAATCCCGGTTCAGCAATTAGAAGTGAAACAGTTTAGTTATCAGACTATAAAAAAGGTGAATCCAGATTTGTTATTGTGGTTAATGTGACTGCTAAAAAGTTTCATTTTAAAAAGGCTACAAACAACCGTGTCTTTTAACCCAAATTTTCCACCTACACTGTTGAATACAAAAGCTTCAACACATTACTTCTCACTTTCAGATGGTTTTGCGTCATAATAATTCATTCACAGCTTGCATGCGAATGGGCATGAAATTGATCAGAGTTACAGCATTTTACGAATCTCCCCTACTGGACTGCAGAGCCAGCTGTGACTACACCATGAAAATTTTGAATTTGGACAGATCACTGCACACACAGTCTATGTATTGTACATTTTAACTACAGCAATTGGCCAGCATGCAGCTCATATTGCTGGTTAAACTTGGCATACTGCAATAAATCAATGGCCCTGATTGAAAGCAATAAGAATAATGTGTGTTAGAGGCAGTATTCTTTATTAGAAATGTGTACTTGCTCTTTAAAATAGTAATAGTGACATTATGAGCAAGACTCCTCCTTCCTTGTATAAAACTGTCTTTATCTGCTATTGATAAAGCTGTATTTCAACATGCCTTTCACATGTTGTTTAATTAAACACCCAAAGACATGGAGGTCAGTCAGGGACACAAGTGTTCCAGTCACTCTGAGTATGCTTTTCAGGGACCAGGTGAACAGGAAGAGATGGAAGGTATTCGTGTGCGTTGTGTGTGTGTGTGTGTGTGTGTGTGTTGGTAGCGGGGGATGGGCCTTTCTCCTGAGGGAAATTACATCAAATCATGTCTACACTGCGTATCTACCTGTCAACCTGTGGAGACCAAGGAGTGCTCAGACATCCTATGGAGGTTGGCCAGTACGCCCACGTTGTCGGCAGATGCCAGACACAAGTGTTTGGTTGCCCATACACACACACACACACACACACACACACACACACACACACACACACACACACACACACACACACACACACTAAGAAGTGTGAAATAATGCGGACCCCAAAACTAATAGACATTAGTTTTTAAAAGACATTAGTTCTTTGGGATGGACACATCCACATACACACAAAACACATGTAATAATGCTGTATCAAAGTAAAATGAGTTTAACCAAACACTGTTACCTTGTTGTTGAGTATCTGGCAAACTTGAGGGACATAGTCAATTAGGCATCCGCCACTGGGAAATGCTGGGATTTGAAGTGCTAAGGAATCTCCCAGAGCACTGATTGAATAAAAAAAGACAACAGTTAGTCTGTAAATGTATGCACATGTTTAGGATCGACTCAACATCCAGTTATTACCATGTTCTCTGTGCCACCACAACAATCTTTAACACAATTCACAATTTTGTGTGACCACCTGCCTTTATGGAAATGTATATAAAACAAACACTGTGCACATTAGTTGGCTGCCATATACTGAAGTTGTGGAATTAAAAAATAAAGGAGTGACTCATGCCTGTGGCATACTCCTTATTTTCCTTGACTCGTTCTGTTATTCTTTTGACATCCTCCTGATTCAATCCTGCAGCACAGCTCCATTAGAGATTAGTGTATGCTTGTTTAATCAGGAAATCTGCTGCTGCAGCTCCCTAATGACTAACCAACCGAAATAGTCACTCCCTCATTTTTTTCTGATCTGGGGCAAAAACAGAGGGAATACCCCCAGGACAGGTTAAAGGTCTTAAGGAACCGCTTATTGGCTTTTAATGCTCATTTAAAGACACATAGAGAAGAGTGTCTTCCGCTGCTTTCTATTTTTTCATTCTTTATTATAGCAGGACATTTGGAGGGCATTAAAAAATGCTGTTATGTTAATTCTAAAGCAATGCGGCAGTTTACCAGGTTAAGCATGTATGATGATGTAAATAGCCTACATCATGCTACATTATGTCAATTGTCAAAGATCACGTATGTTGAGATGTGGCCCCTAGGGCTTGTTCATTAGTTGATCAGAAATGCTATGATGTAAAAAATGGTAACTATGTATCTCAGGGTAACACACACTACAGTGAATCACAGACCGAGACCCTGATCCCACCAAATCCATCACATCATCCCAGAGCCAAGTCCAAGCCACACCTTAAGTCTTTGAGATGTGACTTGCAAGCCAAAAAGACTAGTTTATCTGGTTTATCAATGCTTGGTACAAAAACAACAAATATTTTTTTTTTTTTGCAAAGGGTAATAGGGCATTTCATCATCCAGCTGCAAGTAATGATCAATAATCAGTAATATGTCAGTGAGTACACCCAAATGGGATGTGCAACAAAAAAGGCCCATGATGAGTTTCTGTCTGTTTAGAACATTGTAGTTTTTTCTTTTTTTTCTTTTCTTTTTTAAACATCACAGCACATTAAAACCAGAATCAGTGCTTATACTGAAAAGCTATAGTTTTCTGGAAAAACTATTAAAATTAGGCAGCATAGCGCAGGAAGAATTGGACCTAAAACAGCTTCAAAAGTTTAAAAAAGAGCATTCCTATTGTTGTCAAATACCAAAACATAATAATAAACAAAAATGAAAAGGAGCTCATTAAAAAACTCAAAGCAGGATCCAGCACACATTTAAATAATTTGTGAGTTAGAATCATTTTCACGGCTGGAAAAAGGGGAGGAAGACAGGCGGTATGCTGGAAACTATTCAGCTACTCATTTATGTGTGTGGAAAAGTACATTTTGTGAGTTCTTTAATATGAATTTAGAGTTTTCACCATTTAATTCTGATGCCAGCAGTTGCAACTGAAGATTTGCATTAGTTTATGGAGACGTTGGGTGAATCCCGGTTATAAATGATTCACGACAGTATGTTAGAGCCAAAAAAAATACAATTACATTCCCTAGAGAATGTTTCAATAGTCATGGTTTGTGAAAATGATTTCCACTTTTTTTTATTGTTAAAAGATTAAAGGAAGTGAATACCACCAAAGTTCTGAGAATTGCACAATGTTGAAAATTGGAGAGAAAGGTTGTGGGAGTAGTGAGGTAAGGTGGAGCACAGCATCATGTTCTCCAACTGTCATAACCAAAAACCACAAATGTTATGGGAAAATGATGTCTCAACAGAGGTCAGGGAAGGTCCATAACGACTTAAGTCATAGTCTTGACTGACATAAGAAGTGTATTTAGGATAAATGATGAAGGCCTTCTCATGAACTGTGTGGAAAACAGCTGGTTTCTCATCAGCTGCTAATTCCTCACAGTTTTTACCGATAGGTAAAGATAAAAATCACACCCATCTACACAGATTAAAACTACTGTATGTTATAAATCCTTTTCTTTAGTCCAAGTTTTGTCGTTTTTGCAAAATGTTCCTCAACTGAATATTAATAAGGTCTTATTCACAGAGAAGACATGCAAACTCTCATGAATCCATTTTCATTGTCAAAATCCTTTTCTCCAGAACTCCAAAGCCACCATTTACAGTAGTCTTTGTGCACATAATTAAAATTAGCCTGTGAATATTGCCGTGCACCAACAAATCGATTGAAAATGGCTTACAGCAACGAGGAGAGAAGCTTTTGAAATTGAAAATCTAAATGATGCCTATCTATCCTCCCACAGATCTAAGAATAGCTCCATATCATTCAGATGGAAATGCGGACAGAGGCACAAAATAGATGTGTTTGTCACTCATATGTGTCAATGGCAGGCATGTGAACAAATCTGATGCATTTTTAATTTCAATGGTTTTCCTGTTGAACATTCTGAATTAAGGCAGACTACACTACCAACCTTTTGAGCTAGTATCAAACAAAAGGTCTTCCAACATCCAAAACTTGACTATTTGAACAGTTGTTCCTAGTCTTAGGTTCCAAATGCATTTCCCTTAGACATCGGGCCATGTTATACATGTAGACCAACTTATCCATCCATTTACCTATTGGTGGATTCAACCCCAAAAAATACTTTTATTTTGCACGAAATGAAGACTTCAATACATAAATAAGTTACTCAAATATTTAAAGTAACATACGTTAGTACTCAAGAAAGTTACAACTGCGACCTAAAGAAACAGTGTGGCAGTTACAACTATTTCAGGCTAATTCAGGCTACTAAAAACATTGTTACAGCAGAACACATAAACAGGTCCGATAAATAGGAAGCTGGAAGAAAAGTTGCTTTTGTCCCTGGCCAGTACTCCACTGCATTCCCCTTTTTGTGTGTTCAGTTTAATCTGAGTTAATCAAAACAAAGTTGGACACATTGTGTTTTATCACTGTCAGCCTGTTGTGAAGCAGCTAGCTTCTCTACAGAAGTCACGGTTGGGTTCATAGCTCGCATCGGACATCACAGTTCGGTACGAGTTTGGTACAATGGAGAGAAAAGCAAAACACAAATGCATGAGGCAATTTTTTCTGTTGTTAACGTTCCAGGCTGTACTACCTAGTGTCATATAGTCTCTCCCCTGGGCTATCTGCAACAGCCTGAAGTGTGTAAAGTAAAATGTTAACAGTAAACAAAAAGTGCCCCGCATTATCTCCAGACTCTATCTGGAACTTGGAAACAAAATAAGACAATCAGCTATAAACTGAAAATAAATCATGTCTGTTCTCTGCATAGACAAACTAAATTACCTGATTACTGATGGCAACGTTATCACGACGTCTCACGGCCATTTTTCACCGCAGAAAGCTGCTCCCTGCCTGGCTGAAGCTAATATAGTATTATACAGCCTCTTTATATTGGTGCACACTCTACCAGGTAGGCAACCCAGGCGCCCAGGAGTTGTTTTTTAATAGTCCAAATTTTATAAGATAATATGTCAATGGTGTGATTGATGATTGTTCTTGTTGCACCCAACTGGCCACAAAAAAAATTATAAAAAGACTAAAATCAGACTGTCCCGCTTTTGTTTCGTACCTACACCGGTCCCACCCCCTTGGTGGCCACAAGAGAGAAATACTTGCTCGCTGGACCATACATTTCTACAGAAAGTCGCCAGATATGTCGCTAGCAGTGGTGTAGTGGTAAAAAAAGAGGTGGGTAAACTATAAATTCTGTGATCAGGTGCACCACGACGCGATCACCGATAAGGTGGGCCACGGCCTACCGGTGTATCCTGATGACATTGCTATAGGTTGTCTTTTGTCACTGGTTGTTCCCTCATAGGTCACACAATCAGCATTCAATTAATACATTAATTGAAGTTCTTGTTAAAAACACTCAAGAAGGAATTATATGGTTGAAATCTATAAAGTTTACTAAATGACAAAACGGAGACAACAAAAATTTTGTAAAATGTTCACATCTGGAATCAAAGACCTTTTTTCTTTTGTCTTAAAAAATGTACTCAAACCAACTAATCAATTATCAAAAAAGTTGGTGATTACAGTTTATATATATATATATATATATATATATATATATATATATATATATTAAAAAACCCTTATATTTTCTCCATATGAATTTAGATTATCAACCATAATGTATAAACCATCCCAGGTAGACTGACCCAGTTTCTGCTCCTGATGAAGCTTGAAGTCTTTATGATATCAACCGTGTAACATTATAAGAAAAACAATTATCCACTATCTTACGTAGAAAACCTACATTACCCACAATCCTATGCGTAACAGCAACGTTTGTGATTGGTACAACTCGCTGTTACCATAGAAACGTTTACCGTACCCGCGAAACTGCGAACAGCTAGAGAGACAACTAGTTAACTAGCTGACTAGTAAAGGGAGCTTCTTGTCACTAACTTTCAGTGGCCACAGAATGCATAAAATAACATCCAGTTATTTATCAGACAATATAACCTGAATTTCCCCAATGGGAAAAGGTAGCTAGGTGACCTGCAACTTCATGTCTGAAAGGGGTAGGCTAACCTAATCAATGCCGGGGCTTTTTGAGTCAGTGGCATGAATCTGCCATTAACCGAATTAACCTCAAAAACATTAAGTTGAGTACTGTTTTCCGAGCTCACTCACTTTGGGCTTCTTTCCGAGACCGTTTGCTCGCATCAGGAGGAGGGCTGCTGTCTTGGCGGCGCTTAAAAATATGACGGATATCTATTTTTAAAACCCATTCATCATTAACTACATGAGACATGTAGCCTAATGTAGGATAGTGTGACTGACGAATCTTTGACTGCTGCTTACTGCTTGATGTTTTAAGCCCCCAACGTCGACTTCAAGGCACCCAACCATTGCCCATCCCTAGAACCTTCCAGGCAGCGCTGCCCGGAAGGCGAAGTTGGGGGCTCTATACCCCAAACACCGCAAGAGATTGGTCAACACTGACAGTAATGCAGCGCAATATGATAGACTTTGTCTTAGGTTTAACAACCTATGAAACTAATAATGAACAATATGAAACTAAAACAATATAAGCTTAATTTAGGATGGCTTTGGGACAATAGGCTATTCAGAGGTGGATAAACGCACTTTGTAGGTGCAAAAACGCCATTTCAGAATTTTGAGAGGTGCATAAACAGCGTTTACGTGCGTTTAGCCTTCACTACATCACTGGTCGCTAGCCTGCCTGTTTTAAAAAAAAGTCGCTTAGGGGGAACGACTTGTCGAACAACAAGGAAGAGTTTCTGTTTATCTGTCAGTGACACTAAACTGTGGAATAAACTAAATCATGATTTAAAGCAATGTCTAAACATATTCAAATTCAAACATTTTTAAAGAAATTATATTCCAGAGGTACAGAGAAACACTTTTAATTAATAACCTGGACTTATACTGAATATGTTAAATAAGTATGTGTATGTGTATAAATGAGTTTGTGTAAAGGGAAATACACTACCGGTCAAAAGTTTGGGGTCACTTACAAATTCCATTTCACTCCATTATAGACAGGATACCAGCTGATCTGAGTGGGTGGCTGATCTTTAATGCAGTATCTATATTTCCCATTATCGGCAACCATTCATCCAATGTTCCAAAGGCCCATTTTGTTTACTAATCTGATATTATTTAAAAAAAGTAACTAAGAAAACATTAAACAACCCTTTTTCAATTATGCAAGCACATAATGTAATCTGGAAACTGCTGCCCTGGTTAAAAAAAACAAGGCATCTGATCTCAGCTGGGATTCTGTCTATAATGGAGTCCAATGGAAATTTGTGAGTGACCCCAAACTTTTGACCGGTAGTGTATATGCTTGTGAATAGAACTTCTGAATATATATTTTTATTTATTAAAGATTTCTTATCTCTGTGGACTTATTATTTCGTAGTTAGTTATTAGTTAATCTGCACGCAAGTTTTATTTATTTTTTATAATGTGTATTCTCTGTGTAAATTTATGCACCAAGCCGTGACGCCCGTACCGTTTCGGTTCAATACCAATACATGAAACGTTCCACTCCGACTTTGAAGTATATCTTTCCAACTCGCGAGTCAGAACCCTCTCAGGATGGATCCAACCCCCCCAGTTGGAAATCCTTCTTCTAAAACATGGTTGAAATAAAGTTTTCAGCGTTCCCCTTCAACAGACAACAACTTCAACTGAAAAATGTATATGATGATATGATATGATGACCAATATAATGGTATTTTGCTTCAAAGTTGGGGGACTAACAAAAAACAAATTACTAAATAAAAAAGATTTAAAATGAACGCAGCTGCGGCCAAGATATTGTAACGTTTAGTCCCTAATATGAGTCAAGCTCACAAGAAGTGTAATGTGATGATGATGTGGTGATGATGAGGTCTGAAAGGACAAAATTGGAATATTTGTGCACATTTTGAGTCTGGGTCACATTTACATACAAATAAATGCAAATATTTATTAATATCTTAAGATAACAATAGGTAAAAATGTTCCTAAAATGGCAGGCTATCAATATTGCTATGCCAATGTTATCAGACTTTGTGTATGAGCTTTGTATTAGCTTCCTGTGGGTGGGCTCAGAATCTAGACATAATGGTGTTTTATTTTCCAAGCGGCACCCTGAAGAGACCCCGCTTTGGTCTCCCCTAGTGACATCGCTCTCAACACTACCCACACACACTGGAGTCATCTTGCAGACATGCTGCCTAACACAACCCTTCTGAGCAATGCAACCAACTGTATGACATATTTACAGTAGACAGTGGTACATGCACATGTAAACACACACACACACACACACACACACACACACACACACACGCACACAAACAAACAGGGCTTCCTGTGACTTCATCAACCAAAGAGATTATCCTCCGTGACTCAGGTGGATGGTGACGAAGCTCAGTTTGTTTATTTGTGTGTGTGTGTGTGTGTGTGTGTGTTTGTGAGGGTGTGTATGACAGTGCAATGACAGCGTGAGAGCAGTTAAAGGCTCAATTGGAAAGAGGGCAGACATGATTCATTACCAAAGTGAAAGATAAAGCCAACAAGAACTGTTTGGAGATTCAAATGTAGTTTCAAAGGAGCAACATTTCCATTTTGATTGCCTTCTTCATTTCTTAAAGCCTTGAGGGTCGTCAGAGGCCCACATATGACTCTGCTTGTTGACTGTTTGGACTAAATAACGTTCTGTTCTTCCTATGTGACTGGATAAGGCGCCCTTGGCCTGCAGCAACAGGAGTCAGTAACCTTTCTGTTATGAGGTGACCATCCTGGCATAACAGTGCTGACTTCTCTCTCTCAGATTCTCTATCCATCATCCATTTGGATAAAACCAGATTAACCTTTGAACACTCACACTAGTATATCATAAGGTTGGGCAAGGCAACAGGGCAAAACCAAAAATATATTAAAATATATATTTCTTAGGGGGACACCAAACTGTAGTCTCTACGCAGTCACTGCAGTCATCACATAGGAGAACCATATTGCTTTGACATTTCGTTTTATTTGTGTTTTTCTCTTTGCTTTTCTCACTGGTTTGAAGTAGGCAGGGCTAAATTGTGTAAAGGTAATGTCCTTAACGTGCATGCACTAATCCCAATCTTGCAACATAAGAACCTGATGACAGGTATGGGCAATTTGTTTATGTTGTTGGGCAACTGTTAATTAGGTGTTTTAGACAGTGATTAACGATTAACAAAGAATACCTTGAAAACTGATTTTGATTGTTACTTATATAGTCATGAATATTTCTTTGTTACTAGGGGCGGTACGGTATTCATACTGAACCAAAATGATACGGGCGTCTTGGTTTGGGTGCAGATGAATTAATATAATGCAAATATACTGTTAGATATACAGGTTTCTTCAGGGACACTTAATCTGTAGCCCCACCCTTAGCTTGGAAGCTACTGAGCTCCACCTAGATGTCAACGGTCAAGTGAGTGTGTCAGAGCTAGAAACACTAAAAACGAGTAGCCTAGCCTATGGCAAGTGGTGGCGACCCATGGGAAAACTTGGGTTTCCCAGTCAGTTCCAGTAGTACCAGCGAGAGAGTGGTGGATAAGACGAGGGTTTTGTGTCGGCGTTGTTTAGCAGTTGTAGGGTATGTGAGTGGACATACATCTAACATGCTAACGCATATCCGACGCCATCACCCAGATGTGCCAATCACTGGAACGAGACAAAAATAACCTGTCCAACTTCTCCTCCCTAGAGTGCTTTACCAACTTTAAGATTTAAATACAAATAGGGCCAAAAAATCATTGAAGCAATCAGAAATTACAAGTAATCTTCAATGCACCCATATTCACTTGTAGAGGAACCTGGCTTCAAGTACTTGCTCTATGTACTTTCATATACGTTGGCGCTAGAGTTGTCAGCTGCACCCTCTGTTTCACTAACGACAGAAAGCTATCTCACTGTGACATTTCATTGACGAGTTTCAAATGAAAGTATCATTTCTACAGAGGCGGCGCCTGTAAAAGCAGCACGCAAGCACTCACCTAGCTGAAAAGTTATAGGAGGTCATGGCACAGTGGAAACTAGAAAGGTATGACTGTATTTCTGTATCGCAGACTAATGGATATGTTTACAGGATTTTTCACAATTCTTTCTTCTGATTTACATTCCATTCTCTTAAATATGTATGTTCGCCTTTAGATGTCGAGTATAACACATTTATCATTAACAGTCACTTAATTATCAAACCAATTTGTGAACTTTCCATCAAGCTATTTTCACAAGCTTTTAGTAGAGAAAGCTGGTCAGATGTAATGTTTTAACTTTAGTGAAAATACATATTTAGTACATACTGTATACTAACCACTGTGGATTTAAGACGGTCTACATATTGAGGAGAACATACTTCAAAAAATTCAAAATCCAGCAGTATCACTTTACATAAACTTACAGGAAAAAAACAACGACTAAGTGTTCAACCAGACAAGGAGGGGGAAAAAGTGGATTTGAGCTGCTGAGACTGAGTCTGCCCTGATATCTTAGACTGTTGAGTGGGTTTGCCAGGTAAGTGGATAATTTATTTTATGAGACTGACAGTTTCAGACCGTGACAAGACGCTCACAAAACCTTGAAAAATATCTGATCGAAATGCAAAGAATTTCAAAGGCTATAAAACACCTCTACAGACCCAGGAGAAGGGACACACACAAACTGTACACCCACACAGGCAGATGCACATGCACACATCAGCAGGCAGGCATGCACGCGCACGCGCACACACACACACGCACACACACACACACACACACACACACAAACACACAAACACACACACA
>NC_048426.1:21321426-21327330 GCF_013103735.1 Etheostoma cragini | reverse complement strand
ACACACACACACACACACACACACACACACACACACACACACAGGCACCTACAGGCAAATGCAGATACACAAACATTAGTGCACTGCAGCCTAAAACTGTCTCTCTGTGTTGATTTTTCTGGGCTCCTAAATCTGGTTTGGGGGCAGAGACGGTGCCCACTCGATTCTTTTATGCCATGCAGCAGGTTTTCTGGGGGAAGGAGAGATGTATCCAACTCATCACATGGGCACAGTACAATCAGGGAAACGAGAAGTAAAAGTGAGGATGAAAAGAGCGGCGAGACTGTTTAGAAAATGGTGGGAGGAGACCATTCAAAAAGTGACAAAGGTTAAAGGTTAAAAGATGTGTGGTTATTGATAATCGTTGGAGCCAAAGCAAGCTGCAATGACATCTAAATGCGATGAATCTCATTACTCATTCAAATTGTTCACTATTACACATAAGAAAGTCAGTAAGCCTTGCTAAAGAGCAATTTATTGCTGATGCGCTAACACCAACAATAGATTTAAAAAAGGAAAGAAAAGTAGAGCTGTCCCAAGCCGTCCTTAAGAATCGTCATCAGGGGCGTTCTGGGCATGTCATAATGGATTGAAGTCAGCAAAAAGAAAGCTGATCCCAATCCAATGCTTTCTTTACTGTATACTGCAGGTCTGTCCACTGCCAGCATTTCAGTGCATATTAGAGTGGAAAATATAGTGTGTGAATGTGAAAGGTTATTTGATTGAATTAGTGACAGACTCTGTTCTGACTCCTAAAATTTGCTAAACTCCGATAGAAACAAATCAGTTATCTGTCCTCTCTCTTTCTCATCAACAAAGATCAGTGTACAAACCATTCAGCTTGCAGCTTCTCATTTTCCGCCGGTGCAGACTGTTGATTTTAGCGGTGAAAATGATGTAATGTAAGTTGATGGCAGGCCAAAACATAACTTGTCTGTTGTGGGGTTTGTGGGCTCCTCGCAAGCCGATGTCTGTACTCAAACACAGACTGTTTATGAGATAAAAGAAGTGTTACTCTGTAATGCCAATGTACAACTTAGAGTAGTCCCAACAACTAAAACAGTTTGATCTTTTTATGACATGACTGCTTTTATGTGAAAGGGGTCACTAGTGGTGAACTACCTACAGAATACCTAAAAAAAACCCTACAGAATATGTGGAGTTCTTCCTTGCTCTACTGAGCGTTTTTCTGGCTGTTTTGGTTCAGCCACACCACTCTCATCAGCGTCCTTTATAGCCATAGCAGGCAGCCCTTACAAAAACAAAAAGAAATCACTGTACGCTACCTGAAGAGCACCAAACAGAATATATCGAGAGTAGCTGGCAAACACAATAGTGTGGCTCTGTATGTACTGGATGTGTAAATAAGCAACTATGTTCACGATATTAACCTAAAAAGTGCTAATGTCTATGTGGTTATCACTAATTGTCATCCCGTTTGGAGATTTCCATGTACTGTAAAGCTCAGTGAAATGATGAAAAAAAGAAGAAAAACAGCATTCCCCGAAGGCACAGAAGGGTTATATATGTTAGTCTGATGCCTTGTGTGAGATCGATCTGCCTCTGCTGAAAATCTCTGCCCTGATAGCTAGATAGCTATTCATATGATTAATTGAACTTGTCTCTTTGGTATATAAATCCAGTCAAACACACTCCCAGCCCACTTCATTCTAATGGCCTTACTACTGCCCTGTCTCATAACTATTCTTGTTCACTGGCATACCAGATCCCTTATTTCTGTGGTCTGATCAGCAAAACCTCTAGTGCGACATACGTTGTTAAAGAAATAATTTGGCTTGACAAAAAATTCTACCTCCTTCAAAGCTAACATTTTTACATTCTCTAAATGTCTTAATCTATTTAACACTTAACAGCTAGTTTCAATGAGCAGGGAGGGAAAAATCATCGGAGCTACACAGCGTAACATCATGCCTATCACAGTATATTTTCTTCCAAGCGTCCCATATAACATTATATAACAAATGAACACTGAATCTTAAGCAGGTGAATCTGTAAGCCTACATAATTACTGATTTGACTTCTCATAATGAATTATTTGTACATAAAAAGATTGTGAAACAGTCAAAGAGGGAGAACCAATGCAACAGACTACATACATGGTTCATTATTGGGAGAAATGTGGGGGGTCTGTCAATAACCACCCCCATTGCCGCTCTGTAAGGCAGAAAATATTACAGCAATGGTCTGTTGAAGACAAGGAAAGAAAAAGTAACAGAAAGAGCAAGAAAGAGAGAGGAAAAGGGAATAGAAATAGAGGTATAACACTGTAGCTCAGGGGGCTTACGAGTTTGCGTTCAGAGCCCTTATATCCGAGCCACTGCTGAAGGAGAGTAAAAGTGAGATATCAAACAACTCAGGAGTGATGAAAGAAAAGAGAGGTGGAGAAAAGAGAAAAGGAGAGTGAGGGAAAAGCTCTCTTCTCCCGTGTGTTTTTTTTTCCCTTGCTGCGTTTCAGTCGAGCGAGGGACGACCTTGCTGGGTAGAGCACAGCTCTTCTCTCTCTTTTAAGTCCCACTCACTCTCTCGGTTCCCTTTGAGGATCAGCCAGAGGGATCAGCAGAGGAGAGAGAGTGATAGAAAAATGGAGAAAGATGGCGCGAAAAGAGACAGGCGGCAGACATGAGAAACATGGGAGTGTGTGTGTTGAGGGCCAAGAAATACGACCGAGGAGACAAGAGTTAAAAACTAGAAAAAGTGAAATAAAAAACACACAAAAAAAACGAGATAGACAGGACAGCAGCGAAGGACAAGGGAGCAAGGGATGGAAGAATGGAGGCTGTATAAACAAACAAAAGAACAATTGATAAAATCATATGATGAGGGAAAGACAGGTGCACGGAGAAATTGCAGACAGAAAGAACCCCAGGACATTTTGTCACTGAATAGATTGATATGACAGCCTGTACCAACACTGAAATAACGTGTTGCCAAAACAAAGCTGATGTCTGTAGTTGTTCACAGCTGGATTCACCATTTCATATAATGACAACTAATTTCAACAAGGAAACATAATGTGTTTGTCACCGTGGTTACCGCTAACTGTGGTCCTTCATCAAAAATGTGTCTACAAAACAAAACAATGGTCATTTAACACTATATCTACACAGGAGTGTAGCAAAAGGCATTGTTAGGCCCTGATCAAAGAGAGACGGTTTTAGTGATTGTTTTCAATGAGGGTGAAGCGTTTTGCTCGCTGCTTTTGCGTTGCCGAGCGCGGACAGGCACTTAAAAAACGGACAGGCACTTAAAAAATGCAACCAAAAAATGCATCCAATCACCTGCCTGGCAAAAAAAAAACACCGTCATTTAATTACACAGCAAAATAACGGTTGGCTGAGGATGGGTGATTTGGTGGTTACCTGGCAACAATTACAAACCCGCAACTGATCGAAACGAGGCGTGTTTTACAAGAAAGGCAGTGCCATGCGCCTTGCGTTATGCAAACACTCTCTGAGTGTGGCATTAGTCTTCTGAGTATGTCTCCATAGAATGTGTTCATGTGCTTGTGCAGGTCACCAGCGTTTTGGCATTTGCCATTGTAGTTACGCTCAATAGACCAAAAAAAAAAGATTACATACTTTCGGGTCGCAGTTACACGCATATAGTGTGAGGGAAAAGTGAACCTTTGCTTCGCCTGTAGACAGCCCTACTGGTTAAAACAAATGCTTTTGTTTGGCACTGTAAACGAATATAACAGCTGATCTTCTGTTGCATTTCTGACAAAGTAGCTGCCCAACGAGTGTTTGTTATAGTATTAATCAGCACTTTTTGTTACCACGGTCGGTAGCCATTGTTGCCACCAAATCAACCAGGACAGAAGATCTAACGTTAAAGAGTGAACGGTGAAAAAATGTATTAAACCAAACTGTACACAGACAAAACAGCAATATAAGTGATAAGGGAGCAAGGAAAGGAACAATGGATGTGTAGACGCAGGAGGATGAATGCATAGACAAAGGAATGACAGGATGATTGATGAAAAGCCAGAATGACAGAAAGATTGCAGACATACAGTAAAGAACCTCAGAACGTTTTGACACTGAATAGATGTAGCTGAGATGACAGCCTGTACCAACACTGAAATCCAGGGGTGCCAAAAACCAAAGCCGAGCCAATTTCTGTTGCTGTCAGGCAGCTGCTACATTCTCAATTTCATAAACTGAGAACTGATTTAAACAATTTACATATCTGTTTTGAGGTGAATTTCATTCTGGCATTATGTGATATTGTAAACATTTGCAGTAGATCAATTAATGCAGAAGCTCCCGAATGTCCCGGTCTATCAAATGCTTGCTAGGAAAACAGAGAATGTGCAGGAACACTGCAACAAATGAGTTTTCCTCTTCACTGGAGCCAATGCAGAGCCAATGGGCAGCCAAACACAAACCAAACCCTAACAAGGGTCAGTAAGGACATGGACACACATACAGCAAAAGGCTGGCTTGCACACATCTGCATGCTAAATTAAGTAGCATCCACAATGAAAACAATACAAATGCGCTTATGCACAAACTCGCACACACATGCAATCATTTGTCTTCAAACTACAGTAAAGAAGACATATATTTTTGCTTTGGGTCATGAATTAACACACTCCCACACAGCTGACAAAAAGGTGCATAAATCCATGTAGCAGAGCATATTCATACACAGCCTTGATATGCATATGTGCAAAAATCTCAAGACAAAGAGGCAACATTAAGCAGGAGAAGAGGGGTTGTAAATGAGAACTTGGCTCTGCCTCTGCATTTTGAGCTGTTTCTTAGAGGGTTGTTTTTTTTAGCCTCTTCTCCATCTAACCCCCCGTGCCGCTCCGCCAGCAACCACCCCTCTCCATCCCCTGCGCCGTAGCTTCCCCACTTCCTGCTCTCCGCTCTACTGCCTTTAGCCTCCTTCTGTCTGTTCTCCTCACGCAACTGGCAGACGAGGAGAGCCTCTACTGTAACACCACTGCAACAGCTTCAGTCTGGTCAGTCTCTCTCACACACACACACACACACACACACACACACACACACACACACACACACACACACACACACACACACACCATAAAACATGCAGCTGTTTGCAATGAACCCACATATCTAAACCCTGAAGAATTTTTGCAATTTCAACACCATTATAGTGGTCTCGGAGAAAGTCTCTTCAACCAAGTGATTTTCTATGCAAAAAGGTGTCCATCAAAACAGCACATTCATTGTCAAAGCACGGCCAATAAATAGGACCAACAATGTCATGTTAGACAAAGAGAGCAAATATATGAATGTCATACTGAAAGCTTTGAATTCAGTTCCAATAAAAACATAGATGAAACATCTTGGAGTTTGTGCTACACCAAGGTTAGTAGGAGCGCGCCATTAAAGCAGATATAGCAGCCCATCTCATATATTGCCTAGGTATGCTTTTACACATACACAACACAAGAAACAATTAGGATTATGTAGGACACGCTGGTGACCTTTGTTTTGTGCGGTGTAATTATGGTATTTTGTTGCAGTTGCTGCATGGGGATAAGGTCCTGTCACATACATTTTTACATATTGGAAAGCAGAAGTGTCTTTGTGTGTGCATGTAGCTGCTTTACCGATTGTGCTAGGGACTGAGAGATAAGTGGATATACAAGGTAAATGAGAGAAAGAGATAATG
The DNA here is from genome assembly GCF_013103735.1 of Etheostoma cragini. Taxonomy (NCBI): domain Eukaryota; kingdom Metazoa; phylum Chordata; class Actinopteri; order Perciformes; family Percidae; genus Etheostoma; species Etheostoma cragini. The sequence goes on along the minus strand of NC_048426.1, from coordinate 21,321,660 downwards.
CGCAAAAATGGCAGGAGAATAGGGGAGGAAGGATTTGATTATTGTAAAAAATAAAAAACAACCGGAGAGAAGGACAAAACGGAGAAGCCTAAGAGGAGCATGGAAGATGAGGATGAAATAGGAACATGGTGAGACAGGAGGACGAGAGCGAGAGAGCGAAAGAGTGTGTGGGTGTGTGTGTGTGTGTGTGTGTGTGGGGGGGGGCAGAGGTCTCCTAACCTGGTGCGACGGGGC
>NC_048426.1:21299686-21321326 GCF_013103735.1 Etheostoma cragini | reverse complement strand
ACACACACACACACACACACACACACACACACACACACACACACACACACACACACACACACACACACAGTCTCTGTACTGTTAACGCCCCAGATGTCTGCAGACATCCCGTCAACCCTAGCTCAGAAGCTGTGTGTCATCCTTCTCATTTTTTTGTTCCCTTGTTGTTTTTAAGGAACCCACTGATGAGTCCAGACAATGGGATGCTGGATTATTCACAATGACATAATATGTCGCTACATTCACAGCACACTCACACTTATCAGTCAACTACCTCGTGCATCATCGAAATCAGAAGCAGAGCGAGTGGGACCACATCTCCTTTTGCTGACCTTCTATGGCCCTCCCTAGGATTCAAAAGGGATTTTGTTTTTTATTGGTGAGTTACTTCAACAAACTTGGGAGTCTTCGCCATTGTCCCCTTATACTGTAGGAAGCCGTCTGATCTAAGGACAAGTAATCCTGGCTGGTAAATACAATGTTTATAGTTATTACGCAGTGGCAAGACTGTAGTCTGTGACTTTCATGCAGTACTTGACGGAAATGCAACGGTATAGAACAAAACTGATTGTACCGTCATCACAAAACAAAGGTCATTCACATGGAAATAGTAAAACAACTATATGAGTCTATAACATAAAACTAATTTATCATTTATAGAATATATGTTGATAATCTCTGTTTACATGAGGGTAAATCCAATTGATTCACAGTCAATCTTTAAAGCGTAACTCTTGCCAAAATGAATATTTAGGACGGAAGGGCCACTTTTAAGATTTACAGAATTCTCATTTTTTGGTCAAATGGCCTTTTGAATGGGAGAGCTAGGGCCACTTTTATGCTAGCCTCAAAATAGCTATTTTTAAAACACTAAGAAGGCTCGACACATGAATTCTAGCATTGAGAACATTGTTTTTGTACACAGAGTTTACCAAAAAGAAAGGTTTTGAAAAACTCACTGTAGCTGTCGCCGAAGGAGAATAAAGATGGAAAGCTCCCTAAGCTTAGTTCCATATTAATGCACAAATAATTTGTTGTTTTGTTGTTAGTGAAACACAATATAAAAAGGAGCCTTATATAAGAATGACATTTCCTCCTATGGAGTCCATTCATTCACATTTAAAGAGCACCTATTTTTGACAGGGAGAATGTATCAAATCAAATAGCTACTTTGAGGCTAGCTCTCCCATTCAAAAGGCCATTTGACCAAAAAACAATAACACGGCAAATCTAAAAAGTAGATCTGTCCTCTGTCCTAATTATGCTTTTAAACAAAAGTTTGACTCGCGTATATTCACAAAAAGACCCTAGGTTAACTTTAAGGATCTTTGGGCCCCAACTTTGTTTAAATGTGTCATCATGCTGTTGTGGTGTCACAGATTGCATACACAGATCACTATCTCCATCAAAATAATACATTTTACTGAATAATCATAAAGGCACAACAGAAAACACATGTATTGATGTGATGTGCTTACTGTTCAATGCTGGGGGACAAGAAGAGTTTTGGGAAGACTTGGGTTGCCTCAGCATCCTCAAAGCTCACTGAGAGAAGGGCCACGTCCTCTCCAGGGTCCAACGCTGTGTCCTGAAAAAGACAAAGCCAGGTCAGTAATCTTATTCAGTTAAGCCACTATCCATAGGCAAAGCCCCATTGGAATGAAGCTTTGACTCATTCACATAAACATAGCTGTGGTATCCTTTACGCCTGCACAACTTTTTAAATTTTTTATATTTATTTAATGACTTTGATTCTCATTTAATTTTATGAGCCGAGTGCATCACAAACACTACTACTTTCTACCGTGGGTAGACTGTATAAAATAAGTTGTAAAGCGTTCCAAAGCGCTGCAATGCTCACCCTTCTCTGCATTGAAGCCTCTATGTTTACAGGCGTGTGGTGATGTGCTATACGTGCCAAAAAAAATAATCTATTTTTGGTACAGCCAATTTGTTTTGTTTTTCATGGTTCATGTGTGCAATAAATATTACACCTTGAGAGAAAAAAATCATGGCAAAAATAGTAATCAAATCTAAGCTAAAAATGGTGATTCATATTTTTCCGCGAATTGTGCAGGCCTAGTATACATTAAAAAAACTGTTTGAACGATGTCAACATGTGTGGGGAGAATAATCAATCATTAAATTACATAAACAAAGCTGATTTCTTCCTGTGGAGCCTAAATAGCCTCTTGAAGATAGTTCAGCGACCACTATCCCCTTACCTCCTCGGGCCCTGCAGCTGACAGACTGCTGGTTCTAAGGACAGAGTCAGAGACGATGTGGAATGAATGGACAGAATGCTTCAGTTGTGCGCCACTCAGGTCTCGCTTTTGGCAAAGATGGACCCGTTCAAAAAAGCCATACTTAGGCGCCTGGATAGCTCAGTTGGAAGAGCGGGCACCCATACATAAGGGTTTATTCCTCAACGCCCTGAGCCCGGGTTCAACTCCAACCTGCGGCTCTTTGCTGCATGTCATTCCCCCTCTCTCGCTCCTTTCATGTATTTAGCTGTCCTGTCAATAAAGGCCTAAAAATGTCCAAAAAAAATCTAAAAAAAAAAATGCTTTAGGCGAGGAAACAAAGCTTGCCATCATAAAAAAGGGTGAGATGGAATCCTTTTATTTGAAGATTATAGTCCATACTTATGGACTGTAGCTCCCTGAAAGCATTTACTGTTGGCACTCGTTTGTATGCACACAAAAAAAAACTAAAAGAGAAGTTTTCATGCATACTTTTGCATGCATACTTCCTACATGCATGCTGCCTACATCTGATTAGTTACTTGATTATTAACTTTTGAAAGGTAAAAATACTGTTGGAGTTAGCCGGCCCATTTCAATGGGTGTGCAGGGACAACTTTGGGTGAGCACATTGTTTGACGCATACTGATTTTTCCAGGTAGCCACTTGTCCATAAAATAAACTATATACTGTATGTTGCAGTACTTTTTTGTTTTTTTGTAGCAGTTTGAGAATCAATAGGATTTCTTCAAAGGTTGTACATAACGTATAGAAATTCAAATTCTTGAAGTTAAACCCTAATGTTATGTTTGATAAGAGATCTAAAATGATTCAGATTGAATAGTGGTTTAATTTAACCCCAACCTGGGGATCATTCACGTCTGTGTACACAACAAGTGTGCGAGTCCCAAAATATTGGAGATGAAGAGGAGAAGAGGAAAGACACCAGAAGAAACATCTGTTTTCTTTCTTGCCACATTAGCTTCAACAGCTGCGGCTGAGCTGATGACTGGGAGCACCAATCAAATCATGTGTGAGATAGATGCAGAGGCCACCCGGAGCTGCTCGCTACAAACCTCGTCTGTCTCTCCAAGGTTCTAATTTCTCATTGTGTGATGTTTTTCCTAGAGCAGGGCTACTTCTCAGGCAATGTCATTAGTGCAATTCCACATCAAGTACCATTCTGGACTCTCTCTCCAGACAGAGGATTGGCAGCGTTAATCAAATGTCTTACAGATGGTTTGAACTCATCCATTTGTTATAATTGCTGCCCGCCGTGGTGAGAGGAAATCTAACCACCATACATGATGGACAGAGGCACAGTGCAACCAGTTTGCAGCAGGGCAGCCTCAAATGCGATCAGGCTTATTAACTAATTACACACACTCTGCTGATGACAAAGCCAAACTGACCATTGGTTGGAGAAAAACACGGCTGAGTGGGCGGAAAAAGATATTCCTTCACTGAACATTTTCTTTCCAAGTAGAGTGGAATTAATTTCTCTGCATGTGATCTAATGATTTTGAACCACTTAATTTAATGAAAGAAAAAATAATAATTAAAAAACAATTCAATGTAAAATCAATGTCCTGTACCATGGAATGCAAATATAAGGGTCAGGAACGGGCAGATCTTGAATCCCCAGGACTTTTATACTGTAGCACATGCAGATATCAACAGTCACAACAAAGGCTGCCTTGTCGTGGCAGATACATTAGGGGGTAAAAGAAATAGAGAGAAGAAGGGAGGCAGTGAAAGACAGCGGGGTGTGTGGCAACCAAAAGTGTTGCCTGATGGAATCAGCTCACATCCATATAGTGTGCATCCGTAAACAAGAACTGCTCTCTGTCTCACAGCAGCGCTCGCGGCTTCTGCCGCTGACGATAGAAGACAGATAGGAACAGGCATGGAGATGTGGGGCTGGGGTGGGCGTGGGGTTTGGGGAAAGATTGTTTTGCTCCAGTTTGTAGCTGTCAAGTCCCGTTCTCATCTGTAAAGGTGATTTAATGGATGCTTCCTTTGGACTGGGACAGAGTAAACAGACAGATGAGAACCAACAGGAAGATGAGAGAGAGGGCCAGAAGAAGAACATAGGGCAGCTCTGCGGACCATCCCTCGATTCGGTCGGACTAAGGGCGCCGTTGTAGGGACAGCCTTTTTTCTTGAATGATTCAGACTCATCTCGTCCCAGCAGACAGCAAAGAGCTGTCACAAGTCATACTGCATCAGTGAAACAAACAAAAAAAAATTACAGGCAGACCCTTTAACTATTGCCATACTAAATGAATGTGCTGCGCAGTGAACCTGAAGCTTTGTAGATACAAATATTAACTTTTAGTTTAAGTTAACTATACATGTACACTATATAAGTACAACTATACATGAAACTCAACATGATCATTTCACAACTTCACTTTTATGTAAAATTGGGAAGTAACACGCATGACACATGACATACATGGCTGTCAGCCAGGTTTGACCACCAGTAATTTCTACCAGTGTATGAGCATTAAATGAAATATCATTTAAACAGCCACACTCGGCTCTGTGAGGCTGTACTTACGGTAGACATAATACAGCCACGCAGCGGGGATGTTTGCCATAAGGATGTTAACAATCAAATAATGCAGTTGTAAGTTAAATACAGTATTACTAAATTAAGTAAGTAGAAAAGGTTTCTTGCATGATCAAAGATAGGATATAGGATAAAGGATAGGATATATGCTACTTGATAGTGCAAAATTAAGCTAATTTTTCTAAGAAATTTGTGGCTCTCATGACTGACTGAAAGGCGCTCACATTGGCCAGCTATGTGACACATGCAACTATCTTGCTGAGGACTGGACACAGATAGCATGCCATGTCACACACACCTGACAACCTCACAGCTAAACTAATTGATGTGGTGGAGACAGGCAGAGTTCTATATTGGAAAAAGTTTTCTCCATATGTCCACAACAATGCACGCGAAATCGTGGCTGCGTGACAGGTACATACATTTCATTCAAAAGCACAAAAGTCGACCTGATGGTGCCGCAAGAGGAAAAATCACGGGATCACCAAGCTTCTTCCTCTGCAGACCACGAATGCCTGCACAATATTTCACGGCAATCCATCCAATGGCTGTTGAGATATTTCAGTCTGGACCAAAGCTGTGGACCGACCAACTGACAAATGTAGTCATTACTTTGGGGAAATGTGAGAGAGTCATTGAGATAACCGACTAAACTGTGGGTGATAAAACAGTTCAGTGCTTCAATTGACTCTAAGAGAAAAAAAAAATGTTTCTTCTTTTAAATGCATTTCTAAATATTGTAGCTTTTTTCACTGAGAGCGATACAAAGATATTTGTCTCTGATGCTCTGGCACTGCTCAAATGTCATGATGCCAATCTGGAGAAGAAAAGTTTTCATGCTTCTTAAGTTGCATGTTTGAAGTAAATTTAAGTGTAGAGGGGCAATACAACTGCTTTACTTAACAGCTGGTTTGGGTTATGGAATACACAGTGTGCTGAAGTGGTATCCTTGCAGTGAGGTTGTAATTTAGAGGCATTTAAAAAATAAAACTCTTATGTTCCTCTCCCAAAACTTTGCAGATCTATACAGGAAGTTGAGAAAAGATACCCTAATGAGAACAAACGTTGACCTTTTTACGCGTGCCTTGAAACCATTATTTAAATTGAAACAGAAGAGCTTCCCTCTGTAATAAAATATAAGCCCCCAAATGGCCCTTAATGTTTCTGTGCACACATACACACATCTTAAGCCATTTTAACCAAATACACTTGAGGGCAACTGCTGCTTGCTTATGTAAAGACTTAGTAGAAAAAGAACATTAAAAAAGCTTTTGCTCCACAGGCTATACACAGGACCTTAATGAAGAGACTTCTTCACTGGTAAGTAATGAGCACTGAAATGGCCTTGGTCAGAGGACTGCAAGACAAGGAGGGGTCCTGCAGGGTTGGTAGTTGGACATTGAAGCAATATTTACTACATGGCCGTGGGGAATGTGACTCAACTGCTCAAGGACTGAATTTAGGAAAGCGGGTGAAGAGTGTGCACAAGTGTGCACGGACATCAAGGTCAGAGGGTGCCTCCGAGTCAAACCCTTTCACGTGGGCACCGCGTCTTCCATCCTCCTTACTTATTCAGACACATCGGTACATGAACACGCACGCACACACAAACAAACAAACGCACAGACCCTTTTCCTTGTGTCCGTCCTTGTGTCTCCGGATGCCCCGGCCTCTGGCATCTCCTCTGTGTTGCATGTGACAGGTTGGAGATGTGACAGCTGTCCTTATGCCAGACCAAGTCTGGCCAAAGTCAAAACACACACAAACACACTCATCTGCAAATGCTACACAGGGGCTCTACTGCAGGGCTAGTACGGAGGAGGTAAGGGCACTTTGTCCGCCTTCTTCGCCCAACTTTAAATGTCATGCTCAATGAAATGGGGTGACTTGACTGACAGCACGGTTGTTGTGCAAAGACATGTCCAGCTCGCAGGCGAGACGCTTTGAGTGCCCCTGTACAAATGCTGGACACACACTAGGCAGCGGCTTTAATTTAGGTAGGGCATTTTGAGCAAACCTGGTTCCTTACTTGTTGGTCAAGGCTAACTCAGGGTGCTTTCACACTTTCACAATCAATTTGGTTCCATTAAAACAAACGCTTTTCTAGGTTAATACTGTTCATTTAGGCTGGTGTGAAAGTTGTCAATTAAAGAACTTTGAAAATAAGAGTCTCGGCCCACTTCCAAGTGGGCTCGGTGGTTTGTGAAATTATGATAAATAATAAGATTTCCACAAGGTTACAAAAGCTAAACTGCTAATAAATCTATCTGATTGTGAAATGTTTAGGTAGCGATCTGTTTAAGCGATGCATATACACTACCGGTCAAACAAATTTCCATTCCACTCCATTATAGAAAGAATACCAGCTGATCTGAGTGGGTGGCTCATCTTTTATGCAATATCTACATTGCCCATTACCAGAAACCATTTCTCCAAATGTTCCAAAGGCACATTGTGTTTACTAATCTGATCTGAAAAACTAACTGAGAAAACATTGGAGAACCCTTTTGCAATTATGTAAGCACATAATGTAATCTGAAAACTGCTGCCCTGGTTAAATAAAAATGCAACTGATCTCAGCTGGGATTCTGTCTATAATGGATTGCAATGGAAATGTCTAAGTGACCCTAAACCTTTGACCGGTAGCGTATTCATGTAAATAGTTTTGTAGCCATGGTAACATGTATGTGCGTCAGCACATGAATGTGTTTTTTTTTTTACCCTGAATAATCAAACTGTCAAAATTTGTAACTTTATGTTTAGAGCTCTTTCATTCGTTTGTACGAAGTCAGTGTGAACATGAAATGTACCAAAACTAAAAGGCCACATTGTATCTTTTTTCTCCTTTGTCTATCTTTGGAATTGGACTATTGATGATGAAATTTGATTTCACTTGTAAAAATCATTGCAGTAAGAATATTTTAAGTTTTGGCGATAATATTATTAACTTTTTTATGTTTTACAAGGTTGTATTGCAAACTTGCAAATCTTTTTACAATTCAACTCTGTATGTCCCAGTTATTTGTTACTATTAAGGTTCATATAAAAAGTAAATACTCATAATGGCTCCAAATAAAAAGAATAACAAACCTCTTCACAATTTACACTACATGGGCTTTTTATTTAGGAGTCTTATGTCACTCACTTTGCATGGCATTGCTACAATTCTCCCAAAAAATACATTTCAATGGCCTGTAAGATATGTTGACAATCATCACAGAGCAGCATATAATGTATCTTCTGTGTTCAATGTCAACAGCCTTGAACAGAGCAGAAAAACAAAGCACTGACTAGTTCTCCATGTTAAATATTACTGTAAGTCCTACAACAGAATATAGTCAATGAATGTCTGAGATTCTGAATTATGTGTTTGTGCCAGCCTTTTCATAAGTTTGACAGACTTACGTCATCACACCCGGAGGGCGGGAAAGCACAGGGTCAAGGTGGCAGCTGCCTAAACGTCTCATTGCATGACATGAAATGTTCTGATTGAGAAAGAGAGTTGAGGATATTGTTCCTAATGATGTGGTGGTGCTGCTGTTGTCAGTGAGGAGGGGATGAGCAGAAATGTGACGTACTTCAGGGGCCATGATGACCCTGCCCCTTCCACCTCAAAATACAGAACATGCGAGCACAAGTCACCACAACCCAATTGGCACGCATGTCCAAGAGGACCTAACGTCGGCTTCTGAAATATCTGACCTATCACATGCACCTCTTTTTCCTTAACCTCTCCATTCCAAAAAACTCTTAGCTCATGTTTAAATGATTAATTCAGGATTAACCAGGTAACTTTGTGTCACCAAACAGTTGTATCTCGTGCAAAGGCTTGATTTTGTCATGAAGACAATAAGCAAAAGATTACATAGCACACGTGCTTCACCTGGAACCATGTTGGTAGAGTAGATGTTGGTACAGGACCCAAACACACCTAAACACTGCCCTGTTGGCACAGTCACAAAAGCTTTGTGCAAGGGGTGTGTTTGCAAACACAAGAGCACACCTCATTGTGTGGAGCACATAAGTATTCTAGAATGACGGGTGTGGCAATACATGATAATCTATCCAGAATGTTCCCAAGTTAATTGGTTAGTGAATGCAGCCACACTGTCTGTAGATTTAAACACATCATAGACCAACAATTAGTTCTATAAAGTAATCTTCATAATTCAGATTTAGGCCATGGACAATAAAGTGTTGAGTGGTTCTCAAAACGCTCAATGCACAGAGAAATGCACACAGAACGTATTCAGAAAACCGTTCCTTCAAACGAGCCGTCAGGACTTCTGTACAGTTGTGATGTCACAACTGTACTATGTATAGGTAGGTAGAAAGGGCCATTACAGTGCCGTTACAGTCATTCCTTGGCTGCATTGATGGTGCAAAGATACCAAAGACCCCGGAAACACTGACCAATCGGAGCAGACAGGGTTTTGGGGGGAGGGGGTTTAAAGAGACAGGCGCTCAACTGTAAAATATGAAAAATTGAGTTTTTGGATTATTAAAGCATGTACATGTGTTTACGTGGAAACCCAAAACACAAGTGAAAAATAATGCAGAGGTGCCTCCAAATTAACAATAATGTAGTTAGTAATAATAATTGATGCAGAAACAGTGAATGCAATTCCCCAACACTAACGCCAGTTTCAGTTATAGGGCCACAATTTCTAAGTTATTGACTTTATTGAAAGATCACACTTTACCACGGCCTTTTAATAAATCACTCTAATCCAGTAAGAAAAGAAGCTGTAGCAATTGAAAACAAGTCACAAGAGCAGTGTGTTGCAATACACTTAACCAGTGGCGTCTCCACCCCAAAAACCCACACACTTAGCATCCACTGCTTGGAAATGAGATGGAACGAGGCACGTATTACTGAGTCATAACGAGGGGTGAGATATAGGTTAATACAACCAGCTAGGCCAACTGTAAAGTCAATATGAGTAAACTGAGGTGAAAGAAAATGCTTAGAATTAAATGGGACATCCATTCAACTCCCTAATGCAATAATGCCACACACTCTATACGTTTGAAAACACTAAAGGTGATCTACAATTGCCATTTCCTTAATTTGAGTGCTCTACTTCTATTTTCAAATATTCCGCTTTTTCAGGAGCCCTATTTGTGACAATAACTGACAGATGACCAACAGATGTTCCACACTGAGACACCTAACAAGCTGATCATTATTTCACTGAAACACGAGTCATATGTGTGACTGTGGCCAAGTGTCACTGATGGTGTGTCACTAATAGCATGTCACTGCGATGATCTGGTCTTTGCTGTACTGTCAGTGCAAATATCATGTGTGTGATGCTAGGGCTGCAAGCCACAAGGATGACTCAAGTATGTGTGTTTGCATGTGGATAAATGCATATATCTATGTGTTTCAAGAAATGAACAAATGGATAAAGTATGTCCATACTGAAGACACAATGCAGGGTGACCAATAAGTCAAGCACCCTCTGATTTCTAGAGCTTTTGGTAACAGCATTATGCGTAACATCTTAAATCTCAAATTTAGAAAGGGGCTCAATTGCAGAGTGAATCTGACTATGGAGATTTTGTATAAAAATCAATTAAAAACTTTAAGCTGAGGAGACTAGACTTTTTGCAGAGGGCCTAACACTGGTTCGGTTATTGTGGCATTTTCTGGGGCTGACAATTGTAATTGCATTAATCTTGCTTCACTGACAGTGTTGCAGGGTGTTTTTGTCCCACTGCACTGTTAATGAGACTAATTCGGTCATTTGAACCACTGCAGCCCCTTACCCCTACTTGGGACCAATGGGACGTTGGGCCTAAATAACCGTGAAATGAAGACATTTACTGAAATAAAAAAAGATTTTGCATGAGGATCTGTCTCAGCACAAACCACACAATATAAAGAAATACTATATTTGGCATGCATTTCAAGCACACACTCTGCCTATTGGTCCATGCTATATTAACCTACAAATTGCTGAATGGCCTTGCACCCTCACACCTAGCCAAACTGATTAACCCTTTTACCCCTGCACGACCACTCCGCTCCCAGGGTACCAACCTTTTAGAAATTCCTAGTGTCAAAAAGATATCGGCCGTTACGGGCGCAGCCATCCTGGATGCAGATGTGACGATTTTAGACGAGAGGGAGGAGGGAGGAAGGAGCCCTTACACTCTACATTATGTTACACACTTTCACTGGCAATCCCTTCATAGCCACTAGAACAACCCGCTGCTTTATCGCTGATTTTAAATCCACAAGACCATAATTAAAAAAAGAACATCATTTTGTATTGCAGAAGACTTAAATCCAGCCATTGAGACCATAAACTCATTTTGAAACTGTTTACTGAGGTAATAAATCCCTTCCGCAGTTTCAGCACATTGTCCATTAATATTTACAGTCTATGGGATGGATGAAAAATGTAATTTTTACTCCATCTATCTGAGACGAAAATTAATCTGGTTAGCTTGTTTTCAGATTCTGTTACTTTGAGACTATTAGCTATGATGCTCTCATTTAAGCTTTTGTACATTGCTTTGAAGAAATAAAAAAACAACGGAGAAGAAACATTGGGCAGAAAAAGTCAGATTCTTTGTTGTTGTGGGGCTTTTCCAAGTCAATGGGATGCCAATGGTAAGCAAAGACCAAGACGAATGAGCACAGACAAGCAACATATAAGGACACAATTTCACCCTGAAGCCACCAATGTGTTAATAAAAAGCCTACAGATGGCTTACAGAAAGGCATACAGGAAGACTAGGAATTGAGAGTTAAATGAAAGCTGAATAATATCAGGGTTAAAGTCGGAAAAATAAACAAAGGATTAGGAAGAAGAACATTTGGAGGTGTTACAGAAAAAAAACATATAGTGTACAACTTGATTTAGAGCGAGGGCGGAAAGTAGGCCAGATAGAAGTAATTCCATGGAGGCGTGGAGAAGTGTGGGGGGACGGAGGAAGAAGGGGGGTTGGGGGGGTTGTTCTCCTGAGACTGTAATGCAGGAAACCTCTGATGCTCAGCTGGGGGTACAAGCAGGTGGGTGGGAATCTTCGTTTGGAGACGCAGTGTGGGTGGGTAAGGGGGGAGGGCTGGGGGGGGTGATTGTGGCTCGCAGATTCGCCGAGGGAGACAGGAGGCGGGCGTGACCTTTGGTATCAGGGAGTCATATTGGGGTCATTGCTGCATTTGAGAGTGGATTTGAGCTCATTGTTCTCTAACCACCCCTCCTAAGGCTGTTTTCTTTTAAATCCACATACGATGCTGAGGTGCAATCCTTCATCTATTACAATTATCTATTGCCCTTTATCTTCACACTTCAAAAAGGACGTGACAGAAACATCTATGTAACATGTCTTCTAAAAGAAATGAGACATTTCTTCATTTCCTGATATAAAAGATGCATGCTTTAGTTATAGGTACTCATGGGGAAGTAAAGAACATCAGCAAGCAGGTGGGCTTTTTTCATAGGCAGGCAGAAATGGAACCGCTTTGTAAATTAAAGACTGTATTGGTTGAAAGTAAGGAGCAAAAAATACAACACCTGAATACACTGCATGTCTTTAGAATATGCACATTCAACAAAACATGCAAAACAACTAAATGACCAAAACAACAAGTTAAAAAAATATTTTTACATAACACTTTCAAACAGTGTCATCACCGTTTAGACAAGAAATACTAAGTAAATATGTTCCCTGATTGCATGTTTGCCATGACATCATGAGGCAAGAGATGACTCAGTTACAGTGAGAAATATCTTTATCATATGCAAACAATTATCAATTCACCAGCGTCAGAGGCATTCTGGGGCATTAGTCACTGCATAGGGTCCCACACCTAGTTATGATATGATGAATAGGCTGAATGTGTGTCATCAATGCGATGTGAGTGCTAAGGTGTCCCTGATCAATTTTCACTTCTGATGAAGATAACTAGCCTAGCATGGCAGCTCTGCATCAAAGCAAATTAAAATAGGAAAATGAAACACATAATGGGAGAAGGTGCGAAGATAGGAGCTGTCATAAAGCAAGGAGAAGGTAAAAGCAACAAAAGGTCAAGGAGCTTGCGTTTCCTGTTGTTGCAAACCACCTCATCATGCGACGAGGGTCTGGTGCCACTAGTCATGTGTCACAACAAGGAATGATGGAGAATGCCTGACTCCACCTCGGGGCACGACCTTTCTGACAACCCGTCTGTCAATGCAGCACCAGGGTTGTTGCCGCAAGTGACGGGTCAGTGGATGGGAGTGTACTGACGGAGGAGCAATTTCCATCTATATCCAAACAAATAACCAACGCCTCTGACCTTTTACACTCCTAACAAGAATGACAAAGTCTCTTCTCTGGAAATTTCCAATATGCAACACCGATCATTCACCTCTAGTGAAGCTGAGGACTGACATGTTTATGAATGTGCGCATGGTAATGGTGTAAGCTCCGGACTGATCAAGATTTGAAGGCCAAAAAAAAAGAAAAAAAAAAGGAGAGGTGCAACAGATAAGTTAGTAAAGGCTGAAACATGCTGTTATACATGTGCTTTCTCCTTGCATGTGAGTTTGAGGACAAACAAAACGAGTACTTACCGATAAAAAAAAAAAAAATTGCATGAGCTGCCCTGCCCTGGTAGGTGCAACAAAACAGGAGAGTGAGGGAGATGTGTATCAAGCACAGCCTGCTCATGCCCACACAGTCTTCACACTTTTTATTGATATTGCATAAATGCTATATTGCTGTATTTCAGCATTAGGTATCCTGTCCTGTTTAGTGTTCAAATTTTTTGTGTATATGTTAGAAAAATGACCTACCAACGTGGCACTTGTAAAATAGCTTCAAGTTAACTCTGGTTCAATACATCAAATGGTAAAATGTATGTTTACTATTGTATGATGTCCTTTACAATTTAAATAAATAAATAACAAAAACATAAAAATTCTTTTTTTGCCTTTAAATATTGACGTAAACACCTTCTCAGTTAAGTTTAACACTAATGGTTATGTCATAAACTAAAGGTCGAGTTCAAATATTTACATTTGGCTCTCTGGGCGGTTCAGGGTGTGGGCATCACTAACCACAAATTGATATTTACTAGAGCATGGATGAAGTACTTTTTGATTTTCATGGGCTTTCTATTTTTAGGATTTAGACAAAGGTTATTTCCAGCTGTCTACATGTACAGTCATACCTATTCTAGGAAGTTTGTTGAAGTCATAATGTGCAGTAATGCATAATTACATCACACTCTCTGTGTTTAGCTTTCATGTTTGTACATAACTCCTGTAAGATTAGCATGGTTAACTAGTACAGTGTGGTTTACTGCATGCTCCTTATTTAGACTTCTGTCTGACATTTTATATACTTATTACAATGGCTTTCAGAATACAATTAAAAGTTCTTGTTCTGGCCTATAAAGCTTTGCATGGTCTGGCACCTGTTTACATCTCGGACCTGCTCCATCGATACACTACTAATAGGTCCCTCAGGTCTTCTAACCAAAGGTTACGCACACTTAATTAAAAACTAAAGGTGATTGTTTCTTTTGAAACAGTGTCCCCATATTTGTGGAAAGCCCTTCCTACTGTCTTACGTTCTGCAGTCTCTGTTGAAGCTTTAAAAAAGCAGCTGAAGACACATTTGTTTAAATTCACTTTTCACCCGTTTGTAAACTTTAGGTTTTAGGTTTTACCTGTTGTTTCCTTGTTTCAGATTGCACTGTATTCTGTGTAAACTATGGGGTTTTAAAAATAAATTTAGGTTTAAAAATAATAATGGTTTTCAATGGTCATTTGGAAATTATTTTCTTTTTTCCTTTGTTTATTACCTGTTGGATTGTACTATATTTACACAAATGCTTCTCTTGTGAAGCACTTTGTAAAAGGTGATATATCAAATAAAGTTATTTAATACAATCAACATTTGTTGTTTATTTTTTTAACCAGGAGATTTTCCAGATAATTACAACTTCCAGAGAACTAAACTGTTCTTTATAATATTTAATAAAACCCTACATACTGAACTCCCATTTCATTTAAAAGGCCCTGACCACCAGACCGATGTTGGGCCATCATTGAGCATCTGTCGGACTAGTTTTTGCTGTGTGTCCAGCACCGCCGGCGCTAATGGGCTAGAAGCAGTAGAGCCTGTCAATAAAAGCAATCAGTCTGATTGGCTGGTCAGCTTAAGCGATTCAGAAACAAGAAGAAAAACTGAAGTGAGGAAAGTAAGCAAATGACTAAAGTCAAGAGGGCACAGACATAAGGCTCTTCTCATTTTTCCTCTTCATCTCATCTGATCGCTCCAATATACATAGTGCTATCAAAATTAGTCAAAAATGGATTTTGAATATTCCTTCTAAAAAATCAGCTTGTTACAGTGGCCAGGAAGAGCTCTTTGCCGGGAGCTTGTCATCAGCTTGGCTCAGCTTGCTGTCTTCCGGTGCCCGCTCTCGTCCTGGCGGGGAATGAGGCGCAGGGACCTTAGACCCCGCAATGGCTGAATCCCAGCCCGCTGTAACCAGCTAACTAGCGTTGACATTACTGTCCGGGAAATTGGACCCCACTTAAAAGGAGGTTTTTCCTTGCCCACCGCCTAGTGCTTGGTCTTGGTGGGAATTGTTGGGTTTCTGTAAATAATATCACAGAGTACTGTCTAGACCTGCTCTTTTATGAAAGCGCAATGAGATAACTGTTGTTGTGATTTGGCACTATATAAATAAAATTGATATGAACTTGTTAAATCACGCTGTATGAGCCCCATAAAATGCAAAGCTCATATTTCATGTATGTTTTAATACAACATAGTGTGTCTTACTCATTTTCTTAATGTAACACTTTATAACACTGGTAGTATTTGGTTATATGGATAACAACCAAATCATCCAAATGATGCCTTCATTCCTTATAGAATAAAGAATCAGAAGCAGTGCTTCCTGGCATGCACCTGCAAATCTCCTGCTCCATAAGATGCATTCATGAAGGCTGTTTAACAAAAATGTTGTAAGCAAGAAATGAAACATCAGAAAGGAGTTTGCGGAAGGAAGGGAAAAAAAACAATTTTAAAACATTTCAATTTGTCTTTTAACAACAGTCCCTCCTGCACATCATAATTTGAGACATGGATCTGCTTTTTGGTGACAAATTAAGTGGGGTCCCTGGTATCTTTGAGTACGGAGGAACACGAAAACTATGGATTTTGCTATGAGGATGGAAAGCTCAGTCCCAAACTGTAAAGAAATACAACTGAGCACTGAAATATTGTATTCCCTAACTCACCATTATAAAATACTTTTTCATGTTTGCTGTTGTAGAGAAAGCGTTACATTCGCAGCTACAATTTGAATCAAATGCTTTCACTACAACAGGTGCTTTTGAGGGGTGCCTCAGATATAAGTCACATGCACCAATGATTAAACATATTAGGAGCTTACACGCTAGTACACAGGTGTTCTTTGATTTCAGTGTTGTGCTCCGTATGACTGTGCTGTACATCTTCGTGACAGTATGAGACATTAGTTAGATGAAAGCATATTACTATTAACAGGAGCAATTTCATCCAGACTCCCTTGAACTTTGTGTGACATTTTCTCAGACGACTAAAAGCTGTGGAGTACCAGATGTTAAACCACCTGGCAGTAATCACAGTAGGGGTCTCAAATCCATTAAACTTGTGAACAAGACAAATCAAAAAGAAAGTTCTGGACCTCCTACAAGGAGGCCCAATTACTAACAATTACAGACTTCAATCAATAAACCGCAGGAACATTCTATCCCAATTTCTAATCATGACTGGTCCACTTAAGATTGTGGGGACTTCAAGGTGAATTTGTTTATGTCAACGTTTATAAGATGGAACAAATCATCGAAGACCTTGTTCATAAGGACACTTTTTGTTGGAATTCTTGAACTCACCTTGATGTCAATGGAGCATCTTTTTTAGCTCATACATTGTGCAAAACTACTGACTGGGGAATTGGTAAGATGTCTAAATTATGTACTTACCTAATGATGCAAGACTCGGTTAAAAGTTACTCTCCTTTTTTTGGACGACTATTAACAATAAGCTGCTTGATTAACCCTGTTACATTTATGTTTTCAAATGTCAATGAAAAATGTCCCTTTTACATAAAAAAACAGAGATCCACAAATGTTTTGAAAGCAATTCCAAGAAACTTTAAAGTTATAAACCTTTAGAATTCAGTCCTGGTTGAGAGTGTGGTTTGATATGAATATTTATTATAAATTACAATAACAGCTGAGCAACTCAAAATCTGGTCACTGTACGAACCTTAGCAACAAAGACATTTCATTTCCTGGCACTGCTTAAAAAAATTAGCCACGCCACGCAAGTTGACCGGTTTCATTATTACACGGCCATATCAAAAACAGGGTTTTAATTCATGACAATCTTCGAAACTTTAACCATAAAATCCCAATGTATGGATAATGTACACTGAACAAAATTATCACAAAATTAACACTTTTGTTTTTGCCCCCTCTTTATGCCATTTTTCATGAGCTGAGTTGAACTCAAAGATCTAAGATGTTTTTTATGTTAAGTCCTAACCCTAACACCAGATACTGACTAATCTTTTCCAGCCCCGCCCCCAATACAGTAAAACTGCACATTTTAGATTGGCCTTTTAATGTGGCCAGCCTAAGGCACACCTGTGCAATGATCATGCAGTCTAATCATAATTTGGATATGCCCCAACTGTGAGGTGGATGGATTATCTCGGCAAAGGAGAAGTGCTTACTAGCACAGATTTAGACAGATATAATAGAACAATATTTGAGAGGTATAAGCCTTTTAGTGTATGTAGAAAAAGTCTTAGACCTTTGAGATCAGCTCATGAAAATTGGGGGCAAAAATAAAAGTGTTGCGTTTAAAATTTTGTTCAGTATATGTACAGTATGCATGTCATTTTCTTCTTTTTTTAATACAAATTAGCCTAAATAATAGAGTACCTTGTCTTCTCACAGTGAAATCAATGCAAGAACTAATGTAATGCTTACGTTAGATAATAACCCACAACCCACTTACACACTGTATCCTTCTCTTTTGCAACCGCATCCAACCTCTTGCAACAGAGGAGTTTCAGTTTGCTGCGCCAGCAAAGTCAGAAGAGGGGTGTCCGTTTCCTGTCAGTTTGGACTTAAAGCCATCAAAGAGCAGATATTACCCATATTTGTATAATTTGATAATTTGATAATGTTATTGATTGAAAACAGTCCATTGGAAATATACATAAACTAATTACATGATAAGTAATCTCAATATTGTTATGTCATTATAACAAAAGATAAATAATTACCTTTGATATAAAAATCTATATTGTAACACTTTGTACTCTTTCACTTTTCTATTTCTATTTGAGAGCTGTTATGCATGGCATTTAAATTCATATTCAAGAGCATACCAAGCTATAATACATCCACCATTTAAAAGCCACATAATTGTTTATCTGCGTGGAAGCATTGGCTGGCCTTTTCAGATTTCAGTGGTACACTGCATTAGTGAAGCCCAAACTGGCAATTACTTGACGATGTCTTTTGGGCAACTTGTTTTCCTACTAAATGCCATGTCTCAGTGCTATACAGATACGCCATCACTCAGCAACATGACTTTCAAATAGCACTATAAAACCAAAATTAATACATCCTGATATGCTTTGGTTTACCCGGAATTTATTCAAAACATAGCTGAAGATAAGCTTTGCATGTGCAGCACTAGAAATGATAAATGTACATTTCAAATTAGCTATTAAAACATTCAGGATGCACATTTCAAAGAGAGCTTTTCCTTGTGCAGGAAGCATACTGTCTTTGGCAAAAGTGGTCTTGGTACACACCACACCACAAGTTAGTGGACAGTACATCTTCTCAAGAAAGACTGACAACCGTTACTGTATCATAAATATCAAAAAATGGATTTGCGTGTACATACACATTGTCATAATGAATTTAAAAAATGTAACCCAACCCATTTCTATACGTTCTCATTCGCATTTAACCATACAATTATGAGTTTAACGTTTGCAAAAAAATCTAAAACAAAACTCTTTTTTTGGCATCCCTAATTGCTATAGCAGAACAGTAAACATTTGTTAAACCTTAATGACACCACAGGGACTAAATTTAATAGATTAATAGAATAGACTAATTATTTGCGCCATTAGGTAACTACTACAGGTATAATGAACAAGTACACATACAGCAGGAAATCACTTATTTTTTGCATAGAACAGCACAGCTTTTTGCATAGAACAACACAGCACAGTAGAGGCTGTGCAATAAAAAAAGAGGATGAGACAGAAGAAGCAGAGCTGTGGCAACGAGCAGAACATTCTAGGCATTATGGGAGTAACCTGCAATTATTTTATAGCTCTTAAGATTCCTGAGCTCTTAGTCAGTGTTTACCGTGCAAGGGCACAGCAAGGCCACAAATTACAACCACTTGCTTTGGCACCAAATGCGCAACAGTCACGCACAGGCCCGAGCTTTCTCTCAAAGTAGTAGACATGCAGAAACTAGAAAGACAAAAAAAGGTAATGGATGGAAGGTGACCGTTAGACTTCTTTTTCTTCCCTTTTGTAATGTGTTTCCAAGTTGGTAACAGTCTTTTTAGACTGCATAATCCAGCAACAGCTAATTCTATTTAATTCACTCAACTGGGTGACAACGGCTCATTTAACCTGAGGTGAAGCAATGTGGTAAAACCCACAACCAGCATGTCAGTCCCATAAAAGATAAGACGGCAGACACAAGAGCCATTGTATTCCGTATTCTGGTCATGACACAGCAAATGCTACAATGGATAATTCGGACAGCGTGGCCAGCTGTATTAGAGACTGAGGGCCATTTTAATCATAGCCTTAATTAATCTTTATTGATTGGCACCGTTTGTTGTTTGTGTGTTTATATATGTGTGTGTGTGTGTGTGTGTGTGTGTGTGTGTGTGTGTGTGTGGGGCGATCACAGGATTGTTTTCCAGGTCTGTAAAGAGAATTGTGAAAGATTCATCATGTGACGCATTGGGCTATCTTCAGCCACGACTTCTCCAAAAGCTCAACTGCCTTGCAGTGGAGGACGTAAGCTGGACAGAAAACCACAACAACAAAAGCCTCATGAGCGGTTGAGAAAGGAGTGACAATTATGTGGCAACCGGAAAGGTAAGGTAACCACAGCTGCTGCAAAGGTTATCTTACTAGGTTTTTGGCATATCTCTTGAAAAGCTGCGGTAGCCACCATATCCTCAAGAAAAAAGAAGAAAAAGAAAAGGAATATTTCGACAAACACATAAACAATGCCATCCTGAAATACCCAAAAGGTGCTCTGTAACCAGTGGTGATTCAGTGGTGTAGGCCGCTTTGTTTAGTGTGAAAGTGTGTAACCATTTCACGCATAGTGGTCACTT
This sequence comes from Etheostoma cragini, assembly GCF_013103735.1. Classification (NCBI taxonomy): domain Eukaryota; kingdom Metazoa; phylum Chordata; class Actinopteri; order Perciformes; family Percidae; genus Etheostoma; species Etheostoma cragini. The sequence goes on along the minus strand of NC_048426.1, from coordinate 21,301,112 downwards.
CAGCGGACAGCTATTAAAACAATGTTACCGTGCATAGGCATAGGTTTTCGGTTTAATTGCACATCATCATTTCAAACACCGACTGGCCCGGTGCTGTGAGTACCACACAAATTTCACAAATCTAAGATTGCCGACAGACAGACGCATGCTGAGCAGCTCAGGAAAATCCTGAGAATCCCTTTACCTTCTATATATGGAGACCCTTTCAAGTAAAAAAGGGATAAGATATTATGGACTGTCTGCTGGGAGGAAACTGATAAATCATCGGCCCACTGAATTGGATGTAATGTGTTGCTAGCTATGTTTCAACTACAATTCATACTAATACAGTAACTTTATATTCATAAAAATACTGTACCGCCAGCATCTGTTTTGGCAGAAAATCAATCAGTTTATGTTATTAGAAGGTAACTTGTAGTTTTTGTGTCACCTCTGAAGTCTGGCTTTGACGCTTATCTGTTCTGGCATATGGGGAAAAAACTCTTTACCTTGTTAGTATTTTTTTTATATTTCTTTAAACTAATGACAGATGTCCTGTGTGGCACAAATACTTGGATGCAGTGAAGGTGCCCTTGCAAAAAAAGTTAGGGGAAGTAGTGGAAGAAGTCAGTCTTTATCCCAGCAATGTAGTAAAGTAATAGTGTTTCTATAAACCCAATAAGAGCTGGATGAAATACATCAACATCCCAGTTCAACTTCAAAAACCAGGGATTACTGCTCAAATAACGATTTCTATCAAATGCTGTAAATCAGCATTACTCAATCAGATTACTTGGCCATGACTGACCACTGTTAACATTCTTGAACTATTTTAAATCTGCACTTGGAGACACATATCGGCCAATAAAGGAAGACTAAAAGGTGAAGAGTGGGAGGGTAAAATCTATTGAATTTAATATCCCCGCCTACTTAATAAGCCCAAAACGAATCAAAAGCTGACCTAATGCTGTGGTGATGCTTCCCGTTTGATCCCCTAATAACCCATTTAACAACAAAATAGTAAGAAAACTCTTATACTACAGGGTTGTGCGGAGAAAACCTTATAGCCTGCAGATGAAATTATGTGGGAAAAACACAGAGTAAAGAGAAGAGGTTTGAGGAGAGGTTAATCATACAAATTATATTTTAAACTCAGTATTGCTGGATGCCCCGAGCAATTTAGCAATGTCAACAACATGGGAGCTGTTTCTATATCAGTAAAGTTTCTAAATCTAAAGAGCTGCAATTTTGGGGACTGTGATGCAGTTCATCCTGTCAGTCTGTGAAGCAACGTTAGCAGAGCCGTCTACCCCAGGGGTTTTTCAGACAAAAGAACCCATAACTGAAAGAGAGACGGAGCAGGGACCTCCTACAACATACACTCACCGGCCACTTTATTAGGTACACCTGTCCAACTGCTCGTTAACACTTAATTTCTAAGCAGCCA
>NC_048426.1:21293767-21299586 GCF_013103735.1 Etheostoma cragini | reverse complement strand
GCAGCTCTGAAGGCAAAAGGGGGTCCAACCCGTTACTAGCATGGGGTACCTAATAAAGTGGCCGGTGAGTGTACATTGCTGCTCAAAATATGGGAACGCCTGCTTAGGTTGACTAAAAAGAGGAATAAAAAAAATCCTTATTTGGAAATTGATCTTACTGCCTTAATTAAAAAATGAGGAAACATACAACCTTTAAGGACACCAATTTTCTTTGTGAATGAATAATGTTACGTAAATAAATAAATTGTATTACTTATTGCTGGTTGAATTTGCATTGAGAGATAATTTTATGAAAAGTACCCCATGCCAAGGGTTATTTTAATTCCAGGGGCCAAGGGAACCTTATCAGGATGCATGGTATCCTGGATCCATGAAATAACTGGCCTTTAAAATAACAATCTACCTGCTTCTATGGGAATTTAACATAGGGGAGTCTGTACCCATGCTGTATTTTAAGGAAGACCGTTTACTTATTTACGATAGATTATTCATTCACAAAGAAAATTGGGGGGGCCTCAACAACAAGCAACTGCATTACTTCATCTGATTCAATTCTTTCAGAAACAAGATCATTTGGTAACCATGCTTGGTAAAAACTGGTTTTGTTTAGCAAACACAATATAAGACAATATAGCATTAATGCAGGAATGTAGAATCACAAATTAAATTATATTGATTAGAGAAATATTGATTAGAGAAATTGCTTATACATTTTTTTCCTCAAATCGTTCAGCTCTAGTTAGGGTAGTGCAGTGGTATTGTCGCTAAAACTTATTGTCATTAAAAAGGCATTTTAAAATGAAATTGAAGTCCCACAAGTAAGCAGGGTTGAATTATTATGCACCTTGACAGTGGTGAGGACTCTTAAGGTCAGTGACTCGAGTCTGTTCGTAGTGGTCCGTGCCGTCGTCAGCCGGAGGAGCTGTCGGCTTAAATTTGGGCTGATTTGTCTTGTTGAATTGGCGGGCGGGCAGTCAGACTCAATGACCAATCTGATTGGTGGAGTGCTAACTCTTGACGCGCGAATCAGTGCACTTATGTTAAAACACTTATCAGAAATGACCAGTGGGATGACCGCGACGAACACCTCTCAAAATCTGATGAAAATCTTTCAAAACTGACCAATGTCGTTAAAAAAACAAACATACAGTTTCTCAACTGTATGGTATAATTCTTGCTTTAAATGCTTTCAGAAACACGTTTCGGTGAACAGTTTTTATAAAACACGAGATTGCATTCCGAACGAGCCGCCATTATGGCCAAAGCCAAAATGTAGCTATCAAAATAGTAGAAGCAGGAAATATTACTGCAATGAGTAACGTCAGGACCTACGAGACTTAAATTTGAATAGTATAATCACAATTTTTACTTGCAAAGACAACCCAAAATGGAAGTGACAGTTTGTGGATGTTAATTTTTACAATTTTAACGATGATTTGATAGTGGAGTTTTTATTTAAAATGTCATATCCATCAAAACTTTAGTTTGGGACTGCAATATCTCAGCTTAATTATATGATATTATATTAGGATATTGGACAAAATAATAAAAAACAAGACCGGTAATAAAAAGGAAATATAGAAATAATCGAGTCAGTGACGCTGGCACACCGAATAAAAACACCGAACGAGAGCCCAAGGCTCTGCTTCACCCTGACCCTCCCTTGTCAGCTGCTGCCTGTAGAGCTCCGAAGGTTCAAGTGTGTGCATGTTTGTGTGTGTAAAGGGGGGGGGGGGGGGGGGGGGGGGGGGGGGGGGGGGGGGGGGGGGGGGGGGGGGGGGGGGGGGGGGGGGGGGGGGGGGGGGGGGGGGGGGGGGGGGTGAGGACAGGGCGAGGATGCAGGCCCAAAAATAATTAGAGTAAAACTAATTAGATGTAAGGGTTCTTGTTGATGCATGCACAGCTTGCACAGACAAAACCAGGATACAGAACTGCCCAGGGCTCAATGCTCCCTCCCTCAGGTCAGTTTTGAAGGAAGCTAACTTTACCTGGGGCAGTGGCATACTGGTTGCTGGCCATTGGAGCGGTACGGTATAAAAAAGGTTAAAAAACGCAAGTGCTTACACTCTAAATTCTGAAAGAAGAGAAACTAGACCCGGCGGCTGGGAAGAACAGCGGGGCAATCAGGAGACGTTAATAATAAATAAATTAATACAAACTTTACATGTGGGGTTTATTAGGATTTATATTGACGAGACAAAAGAATTCTGTCTTATGTTGTATATGTTATTTAGTTAGATAGATGCTCTGTTTTCAGGTCATACAATTTGGTTCACATGATGAGTCTTCCACATTTCTCTGCACAGACCTGGAAAACAATCCTGTGGTCACCCCACACACACACACACACACACACACACACACACACACACACACACACACACACACACACACACACACACACACACACAGACAGACACACAGACACACACACACACAGTTGCTTTGGAGCTGGTGACATGGGCCAGTGCTTGTGGGAGAAACGAAGCTCAAGTGAAGCGAGAGCAGAGGGCTCAGTCACGAACGTGGCATCACTTCATGCTGATCAGTGCGGACATTTAGAGACAAGCCGCCGCTGCATGTACTGTATACATACTCTACAGAGCAAGGACGGACAGACAGAAGGCCTGGTGACATGCAAAAGGGGCATCTTCTAACAAAAAGGTCACATTTGTAATTAGAATATGTTGTTGCTGTCAAGGTAAATCCTGGAGTAGCATTAAGCAAGATAAAAATATATTGTTGAATTAGTGGTGTGTAGCAACTTTTCTGCCATAGAAAATCTAGGTCTGAAAATGTACTATGTGTCCTTTTTCTCTTATAACCTTCCAGAATGTAGACACATAACATGACAATAGCATAAGTAGACCATAACAAATGAAACAGATTGTACTACAACTACGTATTCTCAAGCTATGTGAACAAATATCCTTTTCAGTGGGAGGTCAAAGGCCAATGCTGTATGAGAAGGTATGAGTAAAATCAACTTCAAACGGATGAGAACCCAGAGGACAAGGTACAATCAAAAGCTGAGACACTGCACCAGTGCCCAAGAGGACCACATGCCCTTTAAATAGGAAGAAAACTGCCAACATCCATCTGTGTGCATTTCACTATCTTTCTTTCGTCTCCGCTCTCAGCGTCCTTCCCTCTCTTTCATTTTGACTATGACGGGCTGCCCCCTTTAAAAAAAAAAACTGATAAAAATAAAATCAACATGCATTCCTCCGCTGTCCCCGAGGCTGGGCAGTGAATGCAGGAAAGGTAAACATGTCCACTGTGGTGAGCTCAGACCATGCGGATGCTTTGCTCCAGGTAACAGTCGTCCTCCACAGCTCTGCGCCTACCAGCAACATCTCGGCATCCACTACCAGTGGAGAGTAGCCTATGTCTGAACACATTTCTGCTTCAGTGCCAAACCTTCCCTCCTCAAGCAAGGACATCCATGGATTTGATGGGGAGGTTAATTCAAATCAGGGTCAACAGTCTGAACTCTACCTACAGTACCTGGCTGATGGCTCATATTGTATCGGAAAAGCATCACCCTTCTGATTTTGTGTGTTGACGCTATTGCAAAGAAATACCTGCTATTAAATAGGTTTTAACTCATTTCGAGGACTTCATGGACATTCAGAATAAAAACAGCCCTGCGCTAAAATAATGCAAGGAGCTACAAACATGGGGAAAATAACAGAGCTACGACTGAACCCAAACTACTGCATAGTGGTTTTGGGGCGGAAACTTTCAATCACTAAAAATCATTGATGACTTCATTCAATCCACATAAGTATATAAAGCCTAATGTGTTTTGCAAGGTTGATTACTGTCAGTGTAGACGCATAGGGCAAAGAGTAGAAAAAGGCCAGATAAAACAACAATACAGGTACACAGTTGGAGATTATTTCAAGTTGAAACAAACTGAAAACTCTATTTTAAAACTTTACTAGCTTAGCACAGTAGCCCAACGTAAATGCTTCATTATCTCAGCAGAAAGCATCCAAGCTAACGTTACCCACCCAGTCCATGGAGCGGATTAAAGCACAAGTATTTCTTATCCAATTACTGGATGAACTGATGGAATAGAATACTCAACTACTAACAAATCAATACAGTATTTATGATACTATGAGACACGACACAGGGAAAATAACTTCCTCTTTCTTTAAATCTTTATCTTGCAGTAGAAAACCAGATTCATGTAATCCAGAAAGAACGTGCACCTTTAGATATTTGACTGGCCAAATGAATAAATAAGAATGATGCTGCTTTAACTTCAGCAATAAGCCAAAAGACATTCAAGTAAATCAATTCAGATAGATTCATTCTTGGTTGGTTGCGACATTAAATCCAGAGGCTGAGGATGACTGTGAAGCCAAGGCATTTATACACAAGATTCCATGTGTAATTTAACACACTTGTGGTTGAAATGCTCCTTTACATTGAATATATAGGGTATATCTGTCTGCTCAGTCAGAAAGTACTGTAGGATTAATTGCACTGTAACTGCTCTACACAGTATGGAATTATATGCAATGCATAAATGTGCAAGGCACATAAAGAACTGACTTCAGATGGCATTCTCCCTGACAGAACTAATTGCATGACAACTGTCAAACTTAAATTCAGGTCATCGGTTTGGCGTACAGTACATTTGTGTTCTTAGAGTCCAGCCTATAAGCCGCATAATCCCGTTCCTCCATAATGCGTAGGAGGACAAGGTGTGGGCTGATGTTCATTACTTTCCTCTCTGTGAGTCGATACTCTTAGTCTTCAAGTCTCCCATGGTGATACTATGTATACCCCAGCTGCCAAATACAGCATGATACTGTGAGTTTGTGTCTGTCTGTCTGTCTGTGTGTGTATGTGTGTATGTGTGTATGTGTATGTGTATGTGTATGTGTGTGTGTGTGTGTGTGTGTGTGTGTGTGTGTGTGTGTGTGTGTTTTGATTAGGGTGACAGAAATGTACATCCATATCCTAGACTTTGTTTCTAATAAAATCCCTAAATATTACAGAGTTCTTCTTTAATAACATTGTGTGATGGGCTACACTGCTACCACCACCCACTGGTTTAAGGTGTCAGTGTTTCTGCCGGGTTTTTGAAAGCCTTTGCATTGAAACGTCCAGCAAGTGAAAGCATGCTTATTTGAAAAAATGACACCAATAGAGCTCCCACCCGTCAGGGCTGAGTTTAGAAACTTCCCTGCCTCAAGACACAGGTAAAAAAAAAAAAAAATGCTATCATGATCAGCAAGGCGGCTGTAAAATAAAACTTTGACACTGGATGAGTCCACTCGAAGCCTGCAGAGAGAGACGAGCCTCGGTGCTCCAAGTCTAAGAAACATGGGGACAGAGGCTGATGTGAGGCTGATGATGGTTGCTGTTTCCCTTATGTTTACCATCATTTCCTTTCACAAACAGAGGACAGGCTGGAAAAGGCCAGAGAGCCAGAGCCTGCAGCATGCAGGCTGTCGTAGATTGGGGGAGCGACAGAGAGTGAAAAGAGAACTAGAGAGAGTGAGAGAGGGGTAAAGGCAATTACTGATGAGAGAGAAAGAGAGAGAGTGTGTTTGGGCTAAGCTGCCTCCAGACACCACGCGGCTCAGAGCAGATCGAGAGTGACGGCTCGCTGATTAGTCAACTCACAGCCCCCAAGACCGGAGTCTGCATACAAGCGCGCGCACACACACACACACACACACACACACACACACACACACACACACACACACACACACACACACACACACACACACACACACACACACACACACACACACACACACACACACACGCGCACACACACATACACACTTTGC
>NC_048426.1:21283767-21291267 GCF_013103735.1 Etheostoma cragini | reverse complement strand
AGCCTGATCCTGACAAGCGGTGCTGCCCATTACCACGTCAGAAAGAAAGGGTTCCACAGAGATTCACATTGATATGTGAAAGCACTGAGGCTGTTCTTCCATCAGGAACTTCATTGATAGCTATAGGTCTTTGATAAGGGTTAGGGTTTTTAGCACAAGGATATCAAACTCAGATAATTTATTGACATTATTTGAATATGGGGCAATATTAAGCAAATAGCAAAGCTCCAAATGTTTGAGCTAATTATTATTGAGTGTATCTTGAATGTCTAAATGGTCCAGGGTGCACACAAACATTCCCTTCCACCAATCTCTAGTTCAACAATCACCAACAGCACTCGACCAAGTGACTGAGGCCAGAAAGCAATATGCAGATTTAAAGAACAAAACTACAACCATATGTAACCACCTGTCACAAATGAGTAAGAAGAATCAACCAAACATGACTCTCTACCGGGCTAATTGTGCCAAACAGAAGTTTCTCCCCTCTCCAGGGGAACCTATCCATTGATGCGTGAGGAATAAAATGCTTATAATTATTGGTAACATCACTGAGCAAAAATAAATTGCCGGAAACACGTCAGGTTTAATAAAAACAAATGTCTGTGCTCTTGGGAGTGAATGCTGTGAAAGCTTTATAATGGAGAAGTACAGCACGCATATCAAAACCAAAGCAAAAAAAATAAACTGGCTAAATGAGTTCACTGCACTGTTTGGGCTGACCGTGCTTGTTAATTTAAATAAATTGATGGTGCATAAAGGAAAGCGTACTTTTAAATCTAGCTTTTAAACAATCACTACTTGATCACATTGACATCATTTGAGAAACGTCATTTTAGAGAAATTTAAGGTGAAAAGTGAAAGTGTCAACTTTCCCAACTCATTCTGAAAGTGAAATACTGCTTGCAGATTCAAACTGTGCAACATGATGACATAACTGCAATGCCAAAGTAAATGTTTAACTACAGTTCATCTTTTTTTACACGCCTTGCTTCAGCACTCAAGCCAATTACATACAGGTAAACGTAAATGATAAGTAAATCGGAATTAAGAGCCATGTACTGAGTGGGAGGGAGGATTGAAAGACACTGGAAATACTCTAACCATTAATAACCATTAAATGAAGATGTTAAGTTAAAAACAGGGTGTTGTTGAATTACATTAGCTTGTTTCCCTGACTTTTTGTTTGCCTGTCTGCCAGTCTGTCTGGCAGCCCATATCATCCCAATGGAGAAAGCCTTCATTGTTTTAGAGCAACCCAGACTCAATTTGCCAATGGGTGTTGGTGTTCGTGCGCGTGTGTGTGTGTGTGTGTGTGTCTCGGTGTGTGTGTGTGTGGGTGGGGGGTGCAAGGCCAGGCTAAACAGAGACAGTGACCTCATCGTCCTCATCCACCAGTGGTTACCAGCAATGCCGGGATTCCCGAAACGAGGGGGCGATGCAAACAAGGATGGGCATTGTCCAAAAGAAGCAGTCAGCGCTCCGGGGCAGGAGCGAGCTGAAACTAAGGAGAGACTGAGGAAGTGCAGTGTCAGGATTGTGACACAGAATATCAGTGAAACTCCACTGAAGAGGAGAGGCAGGGAGGAGAGATCATAAGAAAAAAAGAAGCCGTTGAGCTCAGGCAAGTAGGCCAGGGCCAATGCTAACAGGCTTGAAACTAAGAGGTTTTGTTCCACTGGTAGGTAGTAATGACAAAGTAAGCAAAACCAAATTTTTAGAATTAGAAAAGCAGCAGTACAAGTGTATTACTGTTTAAATGATACAGTTGTGATGCACACACCTGAGACAGAGATTTGTTTTTCCAAAGACAACTTTTGTTCAGAAAAAGCAGGAACAAGAAATGTGTTTAGACAGATGTAGGATAAACACTCCCTCAGAAATTACAGTTAAGGTTTCCTCGTGCTCAGTAGTTAACCTAAGCTGCTCCAGAGCTATTCACTGGCCAATGAGAGAGGAGATGAGCTTGTATCGGAAGACTAAAAAGTGTAGCAGGGTGTTGCTAAAAGAGAGCTAGGTTGACTACTCTCAGTATTTAAATAAAGACTATTATTCACTGTTAATATATAGAGTATTTATAGGACTAAGCCAACAGCCATGCTATCTGCTGCTGGGTACTATGAATAAGTGTACCAAATTCTATAGCATCTCAGTAGAGTTTGACCTCTGGTAACCTTATTGTAACGCACTGGCTCGTCTTGTATTGTACTGAATGTTCTGACTTTGGCTTAACAAGGCGGTAGCACTTGAATGTTGCAGCAAAGCATTGGTCGAACATTGAGGGAGAGAGAGTGAAAAGCACTGAGCCAAAAAGCAATGTCCGTGTTTTGCACTGTGTGTGTTTGTGTGTAGACATGTAAGTCTGCACAGACTCTTCCCAGAATTGATTTTATACGCTCTGCTGAAGGCTGTGTGTGCCATTACAAATCCATGTGTTATTTCTCATGAATAGGATATGCCCTGCGGAAAATGTACAGATTGGATACATAAAAACAAAAGATGCGATAGTCGCAATCTAGGCTATTTGAGAACTGAGATTTATCATTTGATGAAATGAACTGAAAAAAACAATCATCTGCAAACCGTCTACATCGCTCTGTATGGAAGGAACATCTTTCTTAGGGCTTTATCCACAGGGGGCCGTCAACAATAGCCACTGGTTCAATCTGGACCATATAATCCAATTATTTTGACACAACACACTGGTTAAACCTGTGTCAAATGATTAAGCCTAAACTTGGCTCATGATAAAACCTGTCACCTCTAATACATAAATCACTGATACTTTCCTTTTTCGAAAAGAGCACATATCTAAGAGAAGCAAAATATAATCGTATTACCTTAAGATATAAGGATTTGATTCAATATCAATGTTAAAAACTGCATATTAAAAATATATTGGATTACCATTACCATTTAACATTGTGGGTATTCATGACAGTCCAAGCCCGTGTTAAAAACACAGTGAAATGGCTCAGCTGGAAGACAAAAAATATTATAGATCGCTATTCCTTTCAATAGAAAATACATGTTCTTTCTGCCTATTGATTCATTTGCACTTTTTTTTTAAATTAGACAGTACCATTGGCAGTTCACTGATTTGAGCTTGAAAACACTAAACTTGAAGCAAAATTAAGAAAATGAAAGTAGCTCACAAAGAAGCATACAACGTGTAGTCAAATGAATAGGCAAGGGATACATGGCCAGGGGAATATATTTTAACAGTTTAAATGATGCAAAAGAAAGGTAAAATCAGCCTACTAGGCCTAATGACTTTCAAAGAACTTCAAATCAGGACTAAGACCGGCTAAACACTGCCTGCGTGGCATGTCCGTTTTTATTTAGGCTCATATGTTAATAGAGCTCACACACTGCCTGCGAGACATGCACGTCTCACGTGCAGCTCGAGCCGCGCCGAAAACGCGCGCACGCTAGAAATAGAACCGATGCCAATTTTTCCCACGAGCATGTTGGAATTTATTTTCAGGCAAAAAACAATTGGAAAAGATGTGTTTTTATATATAATTATTTAAACTTTTATATGTTTATAAAATATGTAATTTTGACACAAATCCATATTAATAAATTACATGTTGATGTTTGAAAGTCTCTTGCTTTTGTAAGGAAAGTCGGTGGATCACCACAATATAGAGAACATATCCTTTTGGGATTTATTATACTTTGAAACAATGTAGTGGAGCGACTGACTGACCGACGGACTGACTGACTGACTGACTGAATGACTGACTGACTGCCCTAGAGGCTTGTAGTATTGTCTGAATAAAACTAAAACTGCTAAAACTTAAATGGGTGACTTAGTGCATCAAACAAATAGACATTTCAACATTTGTCTCAAAGCAGTGATTCCATTATGCTACAATTCAAAAGAGTCTAAAGTATTGTAAATATGTTAAGGATAAGGGAAGAACTCGAGAGAAACAGTGTTTTCCTTTAAGAACTATACGTAAACCTAAATTGGGCATCTTCGAACTGAATAGACCCAAGTTGACAGAATTATGTCTTCCTGTGCCATCCGTCTGTACCATCTCCGATCCAATATTTATCTTAGGCCAATGAGAGAGGGACTGGCATCTGAAAATGCAAGATAATTATATAGGCCAAGAGAAGATATTTGTTTTTACGTCTTAAATGTGATTTTTATAGATGCTGGCAACCTGATCCAATAAATCGCTGTAGACTTGAAAGTGTGAGGCATTAAAAAACTCCCAAGTATTAAATTAATCTCTGTTAGTCTTTAATTCAAGTGTGGGCTCACACCCTGTTCCGCCCCCGGAGAGTGCCAAGTCTAAGATCATGCTAAATTGCTCTTGTCATGTGTTTAAGACACTTGGCAATCTCAGCCCAGTGTTTTTTTGTTGTAGTTTTTTTAACTGTGATCTGTGCAGTTTATGTCCAACACAGTACAACTCAATGAAAGAAATAGTACTTAATAATACTTTTCTGACTACTTTTATTGTAATTCCGTAACTTTTTTAGGCCAGTACCAAACCCTTTGAGAGCTGATACTATGATCCATGTGTAGGTCTGGGTATCACTCCAAAAGTTTCAATACCACTACTGAAATCAATACCATGGCTTTGATACCGGTTCCTAAACAATACTTATTTTTTTTATAGCAATTTTATAATTAAAAAAAAGAAATTACAACATTACGGCACCATTTTTTAAAATTATTTCTCAGTGTTTCAGAGTTGTTCCTGCCTGCCTCTACACATATATAACATTAAACAGCCAATCACCAGCATTATTAGATCTATTGTAGAAGCATGCTCACTGGCTCACTGGTGGTGATGAGATTTACTAGGTATTGAAATTAAGTAGGGACTGACAAGGCACTTTTTGATACTCGAGACTTGAAGGCAATTTGGTCGGTGCCTAAAAAGTATTGACTTCGGTGACCAGCCCTACACATATGCCTCTTGTTTTCCCATCCTTCAGCTGGTGTTTTGCCAAACTCTTTTCCACCAGCCATCTCTGGTAGCAAACAATAGCCTGCCTATTAAAAGCATTCCCAGACCTGTTGGTGAGCCCTACCAATAATAAACTCTTATAAAAGCAGGAATGCATTATTCTCTAACGCGGGAAGGAAGCAGGAGCAACAGTTGGTACACTATGCCCAGGTTGACATAGTCTTGCTTTATGTGCCGTTGAGGTCCATTGTTAAAACAGTAACAGGGGACAAGCTGGAGCAGCGGATAGGAAGCGCTCACCAATGCTCGGCATTCAGGATTACCAGGGGATAACCTGAAGTGGGAAATGTTTCCTTTTTTTACATGGACTAGTGCTTAGATTGGCTTTACACTCCATTTTCATAGTGGGAGTTGTCCTTATATCTAAATTACAAACAATGTCTCATTGTCTGAAGTTATAACTTCTCTAAGGAGTCTTAATCTTTTTAAAGGTGGAAATCTAAACAATTGTTACTGTGAATACACACAAAAACATTTCATCTAAGAGAGCAGGATAAATGACATGTCAATAGACTGACTAAAGGATAAGGCTGTTAATTCTTCATTTTCTAATCATAAACAAAACAAATCAAAAGACCAAAACCAACATGTGTTTTTCTTGTCACAATACTTTCCAACTTCCCTGCACTATCTATCTATGGCACTCAGCCCTCAGCTCATTAAATCCTTCTTAAAATATACTGTAAATATTTTAAAATGGCTCACATTTACAGTACATAGTTTAATTTTTTCAAAAAGGCTAAATAATTTCCTTAGACAGCTAAGCATGGCAGCTTTTAGCGAAAGTTACTCAAACAGGATTACATAGAGCATTTGTTGGGGACTATTTTCAGTGGCGGATTAACACACATTAGTGGTTGTAAAAAGTGGCAATGCTTATAAAATGAGCGTGTCACCCAATTCAACAGTTACTCATTGATGTGCTTTTAATAGTTTTAGTACACGTTAGTGAGGTCAAGTCATTGTTGTTAACTTCTACATACCAGATTTTAAAAGACATCCAGTAAATTCTGTTGAAATGTTGTGTACTGTAAAAAGAAATGTCTCCCCTAAATTAAAGAGGGGAAATAACAGTGGTACACTTGTTGAGTTGATCATATTAAAAATCACCTCTTTTACCAACCAAGACTAACATTAATTAGTATGGGCTTTTCAGACAATATGTCATGTGTTTCTTCTGCCCTGCAGAAGCATAACACAATAAAAACATGCATATTTAGTAAATATGCATGTGTATATACAGTAGAATAAACTACTTCTCAAAGTGGTTTAATAAATAAAGGGGCCAGTGGATTATCGTTAAGACTATAAATAGCAACATGCATCATTACTATTCAAGCCTGGGTAAAGTGGACACATAAGTGGAAAGGTATACTTGTATGCGGAACCAACCGGCAGAAGCTGTTTTTTTCCACTACAGAAAATGTGTTAAGCTAAATCTAATTAACTTGCTCAGTTAATTTACCCAAATGCAACAAGCCCAGGTTGGGAAACAGAGCCAAATAACAACAAATCCAAACAAAGCAAAAGAGACTAAAAACCTGGATATTCCAGTTTAACCAGACAGAGCCTGCCTCTGTACCACACAGCAAAGTACTACAAGAAGGATAAGTGGAAACATGTTGCTGTTGTATCTAGAGAGGCCATCGAGGCTAACCCCAGGTCTTGGGTGCATACACACGCAGACATAGAAAGGTGCAAAACACTGGGGAACTCCCAAAATGTTTAGTGCGTGCACGCATCACCGGACAAGTCTAGACCAGACAAATGATACATTACACACAAAGAAGGGGACAGAGGGGCAGACAAATAGCAGTATTAGAAGAGTAAAAACAAAGGTGCAACTAGAGATAACTGTTCTTATGTGCTGCACACTTACTCCTATCTAACAGTAGAAAAATGAACAAAGTATTTCATGTTATTTACATGTGTATATGTAACATAGAAGTCTGTATAATTGAAATATGCTAAGCAAAAATATACTATACAGAGATTGGGAGGCAAAAGACAGCTGGCAGGCTTCTGGCTTGGAGGGGAACATTTAGATGGCTTCATCTGTAAAAGGCTATATAAGGCAGATGAAGTGAGGAATACAGAGTCCGATTATTGAAATCTAGAGTTTCACTTTAAATACCTTGCATGTACTCAAATAAAATCAACTAGAATTATCGCTTTGCGGTTGTATAACTCCGCCAAGCTGTCCATTTACAGTTTACAGCCATGTCCGTCTAGACTCATATAATAGGAATAAGGAAGACTTAAAAGGAATTTGATAAAAGGTACTAAGTGTATTTTATGTTGAAACATGGATGCTTCCCACACATCTTTAACTCCACTCCACAGAAGATCTATGCTATCACAACTGCTTAGTGTCCGACCAAATGTCTCCCCTTCTTTTCCTTTTTAGTTATGGCGTTGAATAATGGCCAGAGAAGTGTTTATGCATTTGATATTGCATATAAAAAATAAACTCTAAAGTCATCATTTACTGAATTGGGGGGGGGGGGGG
>NC_048426.1:21282750-21283757 GCF_013103735.1 Etheostoma cragini | reverse complement strand
AAAGGTTATGAAATATTGCATCTTCTAAGTAAGAGATTTGAGTCGTATTGCTCTCCTCCGTCCCTCCCTCCTTTCCTGCCTCTGTCATTTTCTGTTATTTTTCCCAGGAACTCATGGGTAGACCTACTCTGTTGTATTCCTGTCACTAAGTTTGGTGAACACATGTCTTTCCAAACTCCTCTCTAGTGCGCTTATAACCCTCCACCCAGTATGCATAAAGCCTTGATCGCTGTTATATTTACCCTTACATAATCCACAACAGAAACAGTCTTGAAATGGATTTTCTGTGAAACTTTAACAGTTTTGATTGCTGTTTTTTTTAAATTGGTGCAAATGTTTTAATTTAATTTCCCCAGATAGTTCATTTAAATGAAGCAATTATTGATTATTTAAACAATGAAATGGTAAGACCTTGTAGGTTTAAAAGAATAAGATTAAAACAAACGGACAAATTAACATACCTAAGGAAAATGTTAATTACATTCTCTAAAATTGGAACATATTTTAAGCTTTGATTGTCATGAGGCATAAATTAGCAGACTACCTATAGCCCACAGGGACATGTGGGTAGATGTGGATTGTCCATGCAGGTGCCGGTCTCTAAATTGGAGCCGATAATTGCATATAACAATATCAGACTCATGGATCATATAGCCGATGAGCTATAAACATTATATGCTTTTTATACAGCATCTGAAACCCCTCCCCAATATCTTTTGAGGAGATAATTGGGGTGTATGTTTTCT
The DNA here is from genome assembly GCF_013103735.1 of Etheostoma cragini. Classification (NCBI taxonomy): domain Eukaryota; kingdom Metazoa; phylum Chordata; class Actinopteri; order Perciformes; family Percidae; genus Etheostoma; species Etheostoma cragini. The sequence continues at coordinate 21,283,011 of NC_048426.1, read as the reverse complement.
GATCTCCAGTGTGCCCCAGTGAGCTGGCAGTTAAGACCATTTAAAGCGTGCAGATGAACAGAACACAGTCAGCCAATAGAAACATGGATGCTCTGTTTACAGATGGAGAAGTTAATTAATCAGACATTTTTAATTACCATGTTAAGTTCTACATTAGACCAAAGCCTACTATGACCCTCTTATCTACAGTGGTGTGAAAAAGTGCTTGCCCCCTTCCTCATTTCCTGTTCCTTTGCATGTTTGTCACACTTAAGTGTTTCG
>NC_048426.1:21233387-21282650 GCF_013103735.1 Etheostoma cragini | reverse complement strand
GGTGGAGGCATGAACGCTGACCTTAACTGAGGCAAGTGAGGCTTGCAGTTCTTTGGACGTTGTTGTGGGGTCTTTTGTGACTTCTTGGATGAGTCGTCGCTGCGCTCTTGGGGTAATATTGGGCGGCCGGCCACTCCTGGGAAGGTTCACCACTGTTCCATGTCTTCGCAGTTTGTGGATAATGGCTCTCACTGTGGTTCGCTGGATTCCCAAAGCTTTGGAAATGGCTTTATAACCCTTTCCAGACTTATAGATCTCAATTACTTTCTTTCTCAATTGTTCCTGAATTTCTTTGGGTCTCGGCATGATGTGTAGCTTTAAGGATCTTCTGGTGGATCTTACTGTGTCAAGCAGCTCCTATTTAAGTGATGCCTTGATTGTGAACAGGTGTGGCAATAATCAGGCCTGGGTGTGGCTAGAGAAATTGAACTCAGGTGTGGACAACCACAGTTATGGTATGTTTTAACAAGGGGGGCAATCACTTTTTCACACAGGGCCATGATAGTTTGAATTTTTTTTCACCTTTAATAATAAACACCTTCATTTACAAATTGCATTTTGTGTTTACTTGTGTTGTCCTTGACTATTGTTTAAATTGGTTTGGTGTTCCGAAACACTTAAGTGTAACAAACATGCAAAGGAAAAGGAAATGAGGAAGGGGGCAAACACTTTTTCACACCACTGTAGCTACAACCATGTCAAAGGTTTATTTGTCTTTTAAGTGTGGCCATTTAAAAGAGGTATAAACACTTTTATTTAAAATGAGGTTAATAGCTTGAGGCTTAAACCAGCCGTAAAAAGGGCTGTTAGACTACAATAGTTTTAGCTGCGTGTTCCAACTGGCAACTGAGTTGTACACATACATGCACTGTATACACCACTACCCTGTACTAAAGCTGGACTAGGCCGGTCCAACAACACTAATTTTGTTCCCATGGTAAAATCAACATTGCATGTTCTATACTATTTAAAACTTTACAGTGTTCACCACAGTTAAGTAATCTCTTAAAGCCACCTTTTATTTACCGACCGGAATCAATTAAACGTTTTGGTTAGACAGCTATAAATGTGTCAGAGTGGTTAAGTAATGATTAAAGTTAGGAAGGCAATAACTACTCAATTTAAAATGTATTTCCATGTTAAAAGGAACAATGGCTCCCTCTCTGCCCAAAATAAACCAATTAGACTGGCAGATGACTTTCCACCGCCCTTACAGCATTAGATCAATATAGCTAGTGTGAGAGTTAACATGAGTGACCAGTTCAAAACAAGCCTTACAGTATGTGTATCAAAGCACTCTGAGGTGGGGAACTGCCCTGGTGGCCAATCAGCCAAAATCTGGATGCCATTTAGCCTACATTTGCACTTGCTAGTGAACCCTTGCACCCTAGCAACAATGAACCTCAATACATTTGTGGCAGACTTTGCTCTTGTTCCACGGCTCATGGAACTGTTCTGCTATAAAAGGTTTACTTGAGGGACATGTGGGGGCCTCTCATCATCCAACTTGAGTATTCAAGTTTCTTTCATCCGTCATGCATTGTGGTTTAAGTGTTGAAAGGAATTTTCTTAATAACTGTCCAGGTTTGAAGACAATTCATTATTGTTGCTGTAGTATTTCAAGTTTCAGTGACTACACCTTTTGAAAGGTGGCCTTCAGGCGGTTCAGCATTGTTTAAGGAAGAATTTTTTTGAGGAGGTCAAAAAGGACATTAGTGCTTTACTAGGGGTCATTGCTCCCCCCTCCCGAGGCAGCTAACGCATGACTGTTTACTGACAAACAGACTCATCACTCAGAAACAAGCCATCATTGTTTACTACAGTATCGACAGAGTGGCATATCACTACCGAGAAAACATCTTTGGCAGAGCTGCATTTGGAATTTTTTACAGTATATAATTAAAGTGTAAAAAACAAAAACAAAAAACCACAACTATTACAGATGTATGCATCTTTCCATTTGCACTATAAAACATGGCATACATGTTTTAACTAAACTGAGAAAACAAAACAGACAAAGTGTTAAATGGTGGATGGACGTGACAGTGGGACTGTGAGGTTTTCCTATGAGTCAGAGTCCTCCTCATAGTAGCGATTCCTCTTGATTATATCCTCAGACTGACAATGCCTTGCTATTCACGTTTACCAGATAACAAATGGTTTCATTCTGTAGCTTGGCTAACTCACAACAACAACAAAAAATATTAATGCAGCTTATACAAATCGAAATATGAAAAGCTCTGCCCTTGATTTTATGCTGGGCAGTTTGGCCCAGGGAGGCTGTAGTGACGGGGTATTTTAGGTTTTAAGGGGGGCATTGTCGCAATGTCATCATTACTCTGGCTCAAATTCCTGGTTCAGTAGGAGTCTAATTAGCTGAAATTCAAATCTTTTTCAGGAATTAAATTTTCAATATGGATACCGTACCATGCAGGGTTGACCGTGGATGTATGTTTTAGTCTTGTTGAGTTCTTCAACAGCAATACATTTCTCCTTCTAAACAAAAACATAGATAACTAACTCATAAAAGATAGGTTGACAGCAGGGGAAAACACAAGGCTACACAGAGAAGCTAATGATACCCTTGGCCGGCTGTAAACAAGAGCACCGGGTTGCTGAGACATCAAGAATCCAACCAGCCATTGACAGAGGACCTAAAATTAGCCTAATGTTTACCCCCAGTGGCTAGAGCTACAAACGTATTGCCTGTAAGGGCCAAAAGTGAAGTGTACTTCCAATGGATTTATTTGGATCTATTTACATATAGGTCAGATGTTTACATGTTGTACAATTCATCATAAATACACCTGGTCCATTTATCATAAAAAGTGATTCTTTCTAAATTCCTACTGCCAGTGCATTTGGTAAACATTTCCCGCATATGGAGGGAAATTAAGGAATTGCTGGGAATTCAGAGTTTTAAAGAGTTAGAGGGGGTTGTACTTACTGAAAATGTACAGGAAAAAGGAGTGAGTAGGAGAGGAGGATCTCAGGCAGAGAGACAGATGAAGGAGGATTATGAAAGCATGAACAGCAAAACACAGCAAGAATATGAGTGAGGAAAATAAACATGCAATGGGCTGCCAAGGACTGGCTTGGCAAAGGTACTTCCCCTTATGTGCACAGCTGGATTTGTGAGACGGTGAGCAATACTCCCCTCTATTCTCCCAGACTCTGACACAAGCAGGGAATTTTCGCTTTTCTGTGCTAGGCCGCTTCTAAAATAGCACTGCATAACTGCATGGTAGTCACTTACCAACAAGGAAGTACTCAATAGACAGAAGATCGCCATCAAGACCTAATATTCTAATTATACTGAGACGATGACAGCCAATAAACATTTATTCCCAAGTCAAGATTGTATAACGTACATTTATTTATCGATTTAGAACTAAAAGGATGTACATTTTTTTTAGAAAAAAAGAAAAGAAAAAAATGTTTGGCCTGATACTGGTCCTACACAAAAGGTCTATGTCTAAATTTCCTTTGGGATGAATAAAGTATCCATCTATCTATCCATCCATCCATCTATCTATCTAGCATATCACTAGAAATTGTATCCACATTGAACAATTCTGTACCCCATGATTCACGTTGAATGCCAACATAAAGTACCAATACAGTAAGTTTGGTGCCCCATATGTGAGGAAGGAGAAAGTAAGGGTGTGGACGTTTGGGTGGTGGATATGTACCACATCTGACGTTTCGAGGTCTGCGGTGCATGGAGCATAAAACTGTTTTTTATCACTACAATTTCATCAGCAGTTCAGCATCTGAGACAGATTTACATGTCTGGGAGACGGAAATGTATATTTTCTTGTTCCTACTTTGCCTTAAAAAGTATGAAGTCTTGAGGGAAACTCGAGTACCTGACAAGGACGGGCATACAAAAATAAATGAGAGGTTTTTTACGAAGACCAATGTTTTCTTTGACTTTTCTGGAAGTGTGTTATTCCTTCCCGGTGTGTTGACATTACTTATTGGCCTTAAAAGCGCTTCACACAGACCAAGTGAAAAACCAGGTAAAATCCACTGTGATAAGTTAAAGTTATAGTGCATAGTTTCTATCTCCCCCTTGAGGAATTCTAAACATTAACAACAACACTGTTGCCGCATCCGGATGATACAGATTCTAGTAATTGTGCATGCACCCCCCCCCCCCCCCCCCCCCCCCCCCCCCCCCCCCCCCCCCCCCCCCCCTTCACGCAGTTGCTAGCAGCCAAGGAGGACACGGAGGATTAAAAGAAACATGATGGACTCTTCAGAAGAGGTAATTATCTTGTTGTGCACGTGGCCAGGTTAGCTCAGTTGGTAGAGCAGGCGCACATTTTGCTGCATGTAATTCCGTCTCTCTCTCCCCTTTCGTGTCTTCATCTGTCTTGAGGATATAAAGGTCAAAAATGCCCCTTCAAAAAATCTTTCAAAAAAAAAAAAGTTGTGATCTTAAGCTTTAATTGTAAAATAGATTTTAGAATACCCACGTAAATACGAAATATACAAAAATAGTTCCAGAGTATTCCTTTCTACCTCTGACGCTTGATATGATTGTTTAGGACTGAATATTAAGTGTGGTAAAAACATGCACTCAGATTATCTGGAATTGATGGTCATGTTGTAACCACTTTTGGTGGTGCAGCAGCTTGTTGTACTCCTCAAACTTTACAACCACACCCCATTTGAAACTAGACAGTGCTGATGCAATCAGTCCTTGAAAACCAGTTCTCATACATACAACTATGCCTTGATACTTTTATCTATAGACGGTATGCTTCAATCTCGCCATTTTCTGTGGACATTGCAAACAAGTTTTTTGAAAACAAACTTTAAAAGGGAACTGTTTAAAAGTTATAATTATACAAACTAAGATAAAAAACACAAGCCATGAATTTCCCCTAGAGGTACACTTCCTGAAAGCCTAGCATTATTGTGAACCTCATAATCAGTTTAATCAACTGTAGTTAAAGTCAATCATCCCATGTGCTGGGTAATCTATACTGTCTTTATTACAGGGTAGTTCGACATACATGTTCTACACAAACTCATACAGCCCATTTATCATGTTTAGGCTAGCTTGCTCATGAATCATGACTTAATAGAGACAATCTGATTTGCAGATAACAAGTAAGTCAAAACAGAGTTGACGGCATAATGAAACAACTGTGAATTATTACAACATTTACAGCCATCTGTACATCCATGGTGGCTAGTTTGCTTTTACAACTCCCTGCTTTAACTTTCTCTGGCTAATGGGATCAGTGAAGTTGTGACTAGAAACTTCACTGCAATTGAGACATTTGTCTGACACTTAGGACCACATAGGAGAACAGTGTAGCAAATTAATGAAAAGATCCGCCTTTAGCAAGTGAAATTTGTTTTCACCACATTTTGAATGCAAAAAAATAACATTTTAAAGTCTTCCAGAAAAACTTGCAAGTGTTGATTGTCAAACAAGTGTAGATACTCACTGGTAGTTCTGAGGGTTCAGGGAGAAACTCAGCATCTTCTCCAAAAATAAAATCTGGTGGCAATTCCGGATACTGTGCATTGAATATGATATCCCCTGGGAGAAAATAAGCAGAATGGATTACCTGCTTGATTTTCTAATTGTGACAACATAAATTCACTTGCTTGTATTTCTATGTGTACTATTATATCCGACGTATCAAGGGGTCAACCTAACTTTCATGTCATATGAGCATATTTGCCCTCTCTCTGCAAAAAGAAACTCCATCTTACCATGTCATGCTGTGTGTAACTGAGCGCTGAAAGGTCTCTTTCTTTTAACAAGTGAAAAAAGTGTCATTTTCTTCAAATTATTGTGACAATCTGCTTTATTTAAGATGTGGCAAGCAAATTTTTGAACCCTCCTGAAACCAGGGAAACTGCATTGGGAACACATTGACATGATCGTAACCTGGCCAGTGTTGAATCTGACTGACATGTAATAGCTTGTTAAGGTAGCTGGCTTTTTTCAGTAGCAACCCTAACAACCGCATAACGTTCATTTGAGCTCTGGGGTCTTTTATTTAAGTAACCACAGTAATAAGAAAACTTAACATTTACCATTAAGGCCATTCAAATCATGCCAAACAACTAAAAATTGCATATGGGTACTCTTAATATAACACACATTAAGCGGTGCTAAAATCTTATAATGATTGCGCTATAATTAAGAAATGCAAAATGCATTAAGAGAAAAGAAAACTACAGACTAGAAATGGTCTTTGCTGAGGCAAGGACAAGAGCATGATAACACGATCACATAAGACTTTGCTTGTGCACAATGTTCTGATATCATGTTACACAATTCTATTTGTGTGCAGCAAGACTGTTCTGTTCTGCTTTTTTATGGCTTTCCAGTGACAGCAAGAGGAGACAAAAGTACACATGTGGAAATATTTTTCCAGTGGAGGACAGTCAAACAAGTAGAGGAGAGGATGTGCTGTAAATGTGTTACAACCCACTGGCAGTCTGTTGGAGATGCACTGGCATGGTTCCAGAGGGAAATGGAGGTCCTGGAGAAGCAACCTTTACAGGTCGCATAGGCCTTTATATATTGCTTTGTTCATACAGCCAGAGACAGCAATGAAAAGTGTAGTCTAGTCACTGCATGATGTGCCTTCTCAAAGTCTTCTCTTTCAGCCAGACATTTTATCGAGGTCATAAGGGCGTGATGTGTACAACTACAAAGGCCACAAATTGTTGTTTAGCAGAACCAGCGACAGCGGTGAAGTGGAAGGGGGCTAGTCTGGCATTAATAGTGCTTAGCTCTGTGCCAAGTGTGCCATGTGTTTACACGCCGTACAACAACTAGAACAACAGCTGCAGAGATGTTGGATGCCATGCCAGACAGAGAGACCTGTTTTTGTCAGGTTTCAAGAGTTTTTCCTAAACTATGACAGATATATCGTAGATTATATCACTTTCAGGGAAAAGACGATTAGATTACATGGCTCTATCACAATATGAAACCGCAATTCCACATGGAAGTACATGTTTGCATATTTTTAAACCTCACATCTACACATACCCCGAGTCTAGCTACGACATCTTGATATAGGTCACAATCATTTCTGTCTGGACAGATTTGTAGCATTTTTTTGCAAGATAAGCGAAGCTGACTTCCCCTTGATAGACATGGGGTTTCCCCCCAAGCAGTGCCACATTTGCACCAAACTTTATGAACAGCCAAATAAAACTACATACTTGATGAACTTGGCATTTCATAATGACATTATTGATGATTGTGATCACGTAAACATTTGGTGATGTTGCCCATTGGGCACTTTAGGACGCATGCTGATTAAGGGACAGTCTGTGTTGTGGGGAGAAGATTCATAAGCGAGAGACCCTTCCAGTAAAAGTCCCGCAGCACCAACAACAGGTTGTTTACCCATTTCGTTTTACTGACTAGGCATCACCAGAAAATCCCAAAAGAATTCATATAGTATTTGTACTTGAAAGATGCCTGTGGGTGCTTTTGGTCTTACTGCTTGCTTAGAAACTACAATTACAAAACATTCCTAAGATGCCGCTTAGTTAACTATGCTTTCTTTTTAAGGCTGGAATCCAACCTGGGACGCTGCGATGTAATGTGACATGCAATGTAACCAAACGGGCTCTCCAGGCACTCCAGGTGAATTGTGCATTTTATTAAAGTGATACACAATATTGACATGGTGTTTTTGTTTTTGTCCATCTTTCTATTCTCAAAAGTTCTTGTCAGAATATTTCCAGTCTAGGGTGGCCTCTAGCTCACCTAGTAAGAGCATTTGACCCATGTTTGCTGAGTCTTGCAGCGGCCCAGGTTCAACTCCGAACTGCAGGCCTTTGCTGCGTCTCAACCCCCATCCCTCTCCCCCTTTCAGGTCTATTCACTATCACTATAACAAAGGGAAAAGCCCCAAAAAATAATCTTAAAATACTTCTGTGCACAGTGTCCTGAATATTGGCTTTGAATATGTTGATTTCCTTAATCCACTAGTGTCGGTGACTTCCGCTGGTGTTAACCTGAAACCGCCTGCCGTCTTTAAACCAGCGTGCTCTGAGATAGAAGTGGATCTCTCAAAACTAATCAAGGTTGGTTTGAAACGTTTTAACTGTAATACAATTAATTCAGCACTGCTCTTTCGTTTTTCAAAGTGCAGGCCCATTGTTTGAGATAATGAATCAATTAACCAGAGCACAGTGAAAAAGCTGCAAATTGAAATGCTGTGAGCACTTACAATTTGTTGATACAAACAACAAACAAATGAATTAAAAAAATAATAATAAAAATGGACTTAATTGTTCAATCAGCGACAGTTCTTTAATTTGTTTAATGTAAATCAATCTAGGAATGTATTGATAAAGACTATCAAGCCTGATATTTCAAGACTAGAAAGAGCCTTAAGTGGGATTTATGGTCTTGCTGAGTGCCATACAGAGCTTTCGCCTAGCGTTCATAAGTGGCCTGAAGTTTGTACGTGTGCGTAGGTGTCAATCTCAGCAGGGCCGGCACATGTGTGTGCGTGGGGAGTGTGTGGTGGAGTGAGTGAGACAGTGACGGTGATTAGCTTCGGAGCACGTAGCAACTCTAGAAGCATAGTGGGAGACAAAAAGTGTCTCCCCTGTACTTTCTGACCACGGTGGGAAATCTGTAACGGGAAAGGTTAACCCTCTCCTTGATATCATGTTTTTCACCAAGAAGGAGAACCAGGTAATGAGTCAGGGGAAATGCAACACTATCAAGCCACGGCCGAGCTACGTATGTGCCATGTAGTGTAGTTAAATATTTCGAGAGGTGCGCGTCAGGCTACGGCATAGGGTCCGTGTCTCTGAGTATCTAGGTACGCACATAGCCATGTCGTAGATTTAAAGCACAGATCATGCTTTAGCTGACCCCTAGTTCTACCTCTACTACTTCGTGATCTAATAAGGCAAGGCAATGTTTCTATCCCAAAAATGTTCTCAACGCAAGACTCAACAAATACATCTGGCTATTTAAACGACATCAGAGACTAAACTGGTTGCATTAGTTTGAAAATGGCAAATAGGAGAATGACTGATCTACTTACATTTCAGGGTTTCTCCAGCAAAGGGGATGTGAAGTTTGAAGCGATCACAGCAGGGACCAGGGGTCAGAGATGTACATCTGAACACGGGAGTCAAAGAAAACAACAAAAGAAATAATTGATCTAATAGTCTGAGAACACGTAACAGTAAGCGTCAGCATAGTTGATCATTAATAAACCACATATTATATTCTATATTTCTGACCGTAATGAATGCAAACGTAACATTGTGTTCTTTGCAGCGCCAAATCCCACTACTTTCTTTTTATGTCAAATCCATTCTACACTTCAGTCACTTTAAGGCCTGTTGATTAACATAAAAAGATTTCAGTGATTTTAGCACAGACCTAACCCTGTATTCTGTCCTTTGTCCAATACATTTTGAAATGATTTAATGAGGGTTTGACATGTTTGACATCAGACTGGGGCCGTGAATCATCACTGGTCTCACGATTTGATCACAATTGCTCTGTCAACGATTAAAAAAGCAATATAACGATGCGTCATATATATCGGAACAAATTCCAGCAGGCAGATATATATGAACCCCCCTTTTAACTGGATCTTCTCTTAAAAAAGATATTTTCTGAATGCAGCGGAGTCTGAACACAGCAGACAAAAGACAGAAACAAAAAACGGGTCACTGTTGTACAAATACAAGAGCAAGATCTTGACTGACATTTAAAAACGATTTAGGTTATGCCCATTTTTTATCTCACTAAACATGCATGCACCTCTCAAGGGTTAAATTAGTGTGTTTTTTGGGGGGAATCGCTAAATCATGAATACATAAATGAAGGTGTACTGCTGAGGTGTTTGGTAGTGACAGTTTGTTTTTGATTAAATGTTTAAAAAAATTCTGAAAATCTGATCAATCCAAAGCAATTAATGGTAACTTACTATTAAATGCACCATGTGGGTGAATTTAAAATTCTCCACCTTTAGCATCAAGCAGTGGTGGTATCAAATAAATATGTAAATGATGCATAGACAGCACAATTTTTCCACTGAGATTGTCTAATTTCCCTACAAACAACAACTTATAATACCATTAGAATTCTCTTACTAGTTTGTCATCAAAAGCAACCAAACCACCATTGTTCAAAACAACTTTACAAAGACCAACATCCATTGCAGGCTCAACACAGCAGCTACAACAGGAAAGAGTCCTAGCAAAGCTTTCATTACATCTTCCGATATCACAATGTGTGATGGATCAAATGACAATATCTGTAATGTTGTGGAAGAAAACATCTATTGGAAAATAATTTTCTAATTTTAACAAAAAAGTCCAAGGTACAAGACTATGAGTGCAAGCCAGCTCATCCTAGTTTAGAATGTTTATTTTGTTTTAAATTTTAGTTTTTCAGAAAGGTTTATTTGTCCTGCTCCTTACCCAGTTTTGAGGTCTGTGACACGGAGACAGTTTGTGGAGTCGAGTCCTACACGGCCGTCCCGCACAACGCTGCACAGCATGGGCCGCAACTCAGGTGAGATCCGATGCAGTGCAACCTCGGGGGACATGTTGTTCATTTTGTCTAGTCCGTGGAGACACAGCAACAATTCACTTAAATTATTACTTGTCATAAATCAAAAAAGCATTTTACAATAAAAAAGGTATGTATTTGTAGGGATGATATGAAAAAAAAAAAATCAAATATCACAATATTTTTGACAAAATACCTTGATATTGATACAACTGAGATATTGTAGTGTTGACTATTGGTGCTTTCACAAAATATTTTCACAATGAGTTTTTTGATAAATAATCATCAGTAAGGTGGATATAATGACTAATTGGGTAAAGGCAAATAATTCAACAGTTACAACAGTCTGGTAAATTCAGAAAATGACATCACTTTACTGTAATGCAGCCTTTAAAACCAGGAAAAGACAACACTTATCCCACAGTACGATATTACGATATCCAAAATCTAAAACGCTATCCAGTCTCATATCACGATATCGATATAATATTGATATATCGGCTAGCTATATGTATTTGTCTCAATGACTTGTACTGACGACTCAAACGACATGAGCTACGGTACATCACTCACAGAATGTGATGGGTTTGTTTTAGCTGTCATTTCCTGGTGCGTTTGGGTGAACGTTGTTCTTCTAGTTAATCAAGTTATTCGGTGAAATATCTTTAAATTAGCTAGAAGAAAACGCAGGCTGACAACGTATGTTTAACCAACTCAATATTCCTTAAAGTTTAAAGTTATGATTGAACCGTTTATGGGCTATGAAGTGGGGATACAAATGTAATGTTATCTATAACAGTAACGTTACTTGGCCCTGTCCCCTTCTCCATCACTATAAACTGTAGGCTGGCCGCCTTGCATTGGAAATACACAACGTAGTACTAGCTGGTGTCCTAGACTTTGGTTGGCGTTAACTGTTTACATTCAGTAGTTCGTGGAGAATAAGTCTGTACGCCACATTGTATTTGAGACTTTACTAACGTTAAATGCTCGTGAACTTGGTATAGTTAGCCAATGTTAGCTCACAATAGAATGGCGTATACAGACTAATTCCCCACGAACTAATGAATGTAACAGTTAACGGTAACCAGAGTGTAGGACACCAGCTTAGTACCACATTGTGTATTTCCAATGCAAGGCAATTAGATTATGTATATTCGTATTTTAACAAACAATTTGATAGAAAGTTACGGTACTGTTACGCTGAGTCAGACTGTACTGTAACATTAAATGCTCGTAAACTTGGTATCTTTAGCCAATGTTAGCTTAGCCACAACAGAATGGAGGGTCACATTACCACAATTTAAACTAGTTAACTCGAAAAATAACCAGTTTGTTATTATCCATTTAGATACAGCATGCGGTGTGGGTTAGAGTACCTGAACTAGCTGGAAGTCAGACAATTTAGGCATTAACGCCTATGTTTATTTCATGCTCTCCAAAATTTCCGGTATGTTGTTTTGGGTCCTTTTGTTAGACCCGCACATAGCTGTCTCTAATAATGCCTGTTGGCGCAATTAGAGTTCGCGCTGCTTGAGCCACATTGCATGGTTATAATTACAACTTATAAAGGATGTTTTGTATGACAAAATTATACCTTAACCATTTTAAATGCAAAAGTAAATGTATGCGCTGATTTAGGGACAACTAGGTCTGGCAATAGCTATAACGTTAGGCAGCTGTCATTATGTACTTTGGCCAGCCGTCACTTGTCTGTTGAGGGAGAGTCGAGGTGTACACAAGAACATATTTGAATGCAAGGTAATTATTGTGTTGCATTTATCAACAACAGTTTGGCTCAGCACACTTTATTTGGCATAGGCGTTTGTCTAATTAAATTGGGCTATATTCTCTTTTCGGCAATTTATTCCACAGTGTTCTTTTTTTCCAGTTTGGCTACAGTACAACTATTACGTAACTTCATCGCTTTAAGTTAAAGTTCCTATTAAGTGATTGTGTGACGTTTAACGACAGCTGTACGTTACTTGCAGTTTATGCAAAGCATACGGTACAGTAAGTCATACTGCGGTCGTTGCTTACACATCATTTCTTTATGCAGTACGAGTAAAATGGGAAAAGGGTAGCCTACAGGTAAATCCATGCAACGTATTCACATGAATTATGTTTTATTTATAATACTTTAGTACGCACACACTTAAGTACACACTGTGAGAAAATACTAGGTCAAGTAGGCTACTTTTATTACTTAGGTTTCTGTGGCTATCATCGTAAACGTTGTTATATCATATCTAAACTCTAATGCATGACTTTTTCCTGTAATCCTTTAATGCTATTGTTTTTTATAATTAGTATTTTATTGAGTTTTCGATCACCACTGTTACATTGTAGTCAACTTTGTATTCAGCATTACAATTGACATCTTAACATATATCCCATAGTGATGAAACATTTTTGAATAAAATAAGGATTACGGCCAAAGGAGGTCATAGATTTTTTTTTTTTTAAACACACATGGATCAAATATACAGTTTCTGTAATGCCATTGTTAAAATACCATTCCTTGTATTTATACAGACATGTCTATGGATTGATCCAAAATATATCGTATTGCATCAACATCCTATTGAAATGTATGTGTATGACTACCTCAATCTTTTAAAATGACAAAACATGTGTTCTTGTATTTATCATAGCACATAAAAATAAAAAAACATACCTCACAGACTGCTAATCTTTCAAGGTGTGTGAATTGACCGCTGTAATGTGTTTGATGTGTACAAATCAAACAAATCTAACTTAGAAATAAACAGTGAAAGATGAGTAGAAGCATAGGAATTAAATCAGTACGTGCAGCAAGAACAGGGCATTAGGGCCGATTCACTATGATTCATGGGAAATTCCACCTTCATGGGGATGATTTAGAATAAATGACAAATAATACATAAGACAAAATAAGTATCGGAAACAGCAACAGCAAAATAAATAGTTTGTTACATTATCCAACCTTTAGTATACAGTCAGTCATTCAATGGCATGAGGGGCTGTCTTATTGGTTCAACGTATTGCTACAGTTGTCTTAGTGTTAGAGTATTCTGAAATTGTTAGGAAAATATAATACTTTGAATAAAAACAACAACTTTCCAAACAGTGCTAAGACGGGGTGTAATTTTGTGATTAGAGCCATGATCTAAACTTCATTTTTTAAACATAATTGGTCATACCGTTGTTATAACAATCATTATCCAGTTAAGTCTTGACTTCCCGACAAGACAAAGTAGTCAATCTTAAAAATCTTTTTTTTTTTTTTTTCAAATGGGTCCAACAACACTTAGTCTACTTTGGGATTTTTAAAGTCTAAATTGTTTCCCCCACTGTGTGCAGCTTTGATTGGCATTCAGACCAGATTGTTTCAAACACATGACTGCAGCCTTTTGGGAGCATGCTGTGATCAGTTAATGTCCAAAAATGTGAGGGTCAGCTCTTACATCATCTCTTAATTCATCCATTCATATGCATTTGATGTGTCTAAAACAGTATTCAGGTCGGTCAGCTACTATATGATGATTTGGCCTCAGATTCAACAACAGGGGAATCATTTACAGAGAGATCCTTGCTGTTTCAAGTGGTTGGACAATGCAGATCTCATAATATTCTCCGCCACTGGAGATGTGGTTCTCTGCTAGATTTTTTTTTATTTGTATGCCTGTCTAGGGAAGACAATATGCTGCGAGATGTGGGAGAGAGAATTGAGCCATCCTGCAGCCAGCGGCCAGGCTTTCCAAGCCTTCCACTGCCTAGGCAGAGATTTGAAGAGATTAGCACACTAGCATTAGCTCTGATACAAGCCAAGGATTGAATTAATTATAGACTTTGCTGGGCTGTGGTGCATTCACGTGGCGTAGCGTTGAAATACCCCCACCCCCTCCACCCTCAAAGAGATTGGAACCAGTCCAACTCTGCCAGAGATGAATGCTCTATTTTTACCTTCTTTCTCATTTCAGTTGAGTTTATGCTAATGTTGGAGATAAATAATATCAAGTGATTTTCGTTTGGAGGCTGGTGGGAAACTAGTTACATATTTTGCCGGATATGCCCCCAAGGAGTCCGCCGTGCTTCAGATTTGTTCCTTGTTTTGCCGGAAAGCCTGGACGAATGTTGAGAAATGAATCTCCAAAATCATCAATACGTAAATTTGAATGAAGGAGCTTTAAGAAATGTCATGTCAAGAAATGAGTGTTATAGAAATAACACAAATGTGTGTCTTAATCAGATCATGACTGAGGAGGCTTTTGATGTGATGGTGGTTGGCTCCTGTATGACTGACTTGGTGAGGTGAGTAAATTTAGCCCTTACTTATTTGCCTACTAAATGACTGTTAGTTGGGGAAACAAACTGTGAGCTTCCTCAGATGGCGAAATCCACCTTATATTTTATGAGAAGGCTATGTTCAAAATCTTGAGCTAAATCTGGGTTCAGGAAACTCCTCTGCTTCCTCAGGTGGGCCCAACAGGAAGCAGGACATTGGGCACATTTTCATGATCATATTAGGAAATTTAGTTCAGGGTCAGAACCCATTTGGCTTTGAGAGATAGGGGTTCCAGCATTGATTTGTTTCATATTCTTGTAGTGTTGACTATTGGTGCTTCTTTAAGAAGATATCTAGTCATATACTCATATCTCGATGCCCAGCTCTATAATGAACAATGTTAGCTTTTAATATTTTAAAGATACACGATCACATACGTTTGAAATGTCTAAATATCTGCTTACATACCAATCTTTAAAAAGGTTGAAACACCTAAGTTATAGCATTTGGACCAGTATATCAAAACCATGTATGGTTGTCCATCTGCCTTTTAACCCAGTGGTCAGGATCCCCAAAAGGGTTCCTAAGATGAATATGACGAAGTTTTACACAACTCTGACTCTAATAAGTTGTAACCAATCATGGAGCAAAGTGCATCATGTTAGCTTAAGTAGCTATCTAGCTTTAGCTGAGAAGCTCTGCTAGCGACGGTTGTCATTTCAGTCGGTCAAATTGACACTTGTGGCTACCACCTTTGTGTACCTCTGTCTGCAATCCAGGACCCATTGTTTAAATTAAATTGTGATGAATTTCGAAGTGTTAATCTGCTGCTCATCAATGGAAACAGCATTATGTCTCACTCGAAAACTTGACAGGCATAGCAACAGTAACTTAGCTTAGCAATTGGTGAATTGTCTTTGCCCAACAAATGTTTCCCTGTTTTATTATTAACCACGACAACCACCATTTTCCTTCAGGGATTTTATTTTGACATGAACGCACATGGGAAATATGGCATAAGGGCTGAAGGGTATTTTCCATCATGGCTTGAAATGGCATGCACAGTCCTGTCTACATAAGGATAGAGGAAGTGGTCTAAACTTAGATAATGCCGCTGGCTGCCTTTCATTGGCCAAAATGTTGTAGGGAACATACCTGGTCTAAGAGTGCAGGGTCCAACAGCTTTTAGGCTAAATAGTGAGCGGACATCTGGCCATCTTTCTTCTAAAACATTTTCTGCCAAAAATATAACATTGTTTAGAATTTTTCAAACACATCAGCTGCTGTTTAAGATATTAAACATGATGCACTGTTCTATCAGGTTAATACTGTACAAACACCAACTCACTAATCACATGGCAGAGGTAAATCTGATTCTGGTTCAAAGGCCTCAAAGAGTGAAGATGATCTGGTATAATTACTGCTTACTAAAACGTCAATGTTGCATCATCCTCGTACGTGGTGAGATTTGTTGAGCCAAGTAGGATCCATTCCCACAAGTCATTAGTCATCAACTCCAGCACAATGGGTTAGTTGAAAACAATTTGTCATGCTCATTTACCATATCCTTTGTGAGAAATGACACAATTCCAAAAGATGGCGTAAAGTAAACAAAGTATAGTGTCATGTCTTCATGGGTTCCAGCCACTGAAATGTCTTCTTGTTAGCGGGATGTTTGTGCTTATGGGACGGTTTTATCATACACCTGGTATTATATACATAAATATATTTTTATGTGAAAGCCGGGGAAAGTAACTGTCACCTGGCTGCCAGCAAGCGGAGATCTACTGTAAATAAACAACCACAAGATGTGCCTTTGGGAGAAAAGTTCCATGGCATTCTAGTGAGTGCACACTCCAATTCAAGTTCTCACATTGTCATTGTCACTCACAAGTTCCAACTTATCAAAAACATATGCCGTCTCCTACCGGATTTTTGGGGCAAGTATTTATCTTGTTGCTCATTAGCAATTCAACCAGTGACTTTGTGCTTTGAAGGTTAGGCGTTGTCAATTAAGACCCTAATAAGCTAACGGGAAATGGCCTGTTTTTGAAGTTGTGTTTGTGTGTGTGTGTGTATGTGTATGTGTGTGTGTGTGTGTGTGTGTGTGTGTGTGCGTGGAGTTGGGGCATTTTGGATGGGGGTCAGAATGCGGATAGGGGAGGGTAGTTGGAATACTCACAGCCCTTCAAAGTGATATGCATGGCTTTGAAGTTAAAAATCCAGTTGTCATGAACAGTTAGTGTTACAATTGACTGAGAGACAGAGGAGGTGCACGCACACACACACACGCACATACGCACACGCACTTACGCACGCACACACGCACACACACACACACACACACACACACACACACACACATTACACTGTGAGTGCACTGTTTCTCTCTGCTTCTGCTTGCCATACAGACACAAGTGTAACAGGCTGTCAGGCAGAAAAGCATACTATGCTCCTTTTTTTTTTGGTTGTTTGGTAGTAAAAGGTTATGTTGGATGTCTACTATCTGCGGTGCACAAAGAGGAGGAGCAGCAGAGCCTCTCAGGCTTTTAACCCATTGTCAAAGCCATACAGTGCCCCCTACTGCCTCACTTTACTGAGTGGAGACACTTCTCAGCTGTTCAGTGAAATCTGAGTTTCCCTAAATTATAGAGCAGATCCACAATACACCACAGGATTGTTTCTACCAAAGCTTAGTAAACACACCTTGATCTAATGTTTTATTAGAGTGAATATCACGCCCAGGCTCTTAAATATGTTTGTGTGGTTAGTGACGATTAGTGAATTAGTCAGTAAGTCGATGGGCAGAAAAGTAATCTGCAACAATTTCAAATATTCTCAATTGCTTTATAATCATTATGCAGTAGACTTGCTCTATATCATGTGCTAAGATCTGCCTTCTGACCTTCTCTGTAAATTGGAAAAAAACGGAAGAAAAGCTGTAATGTTTCCATAAACGCAACCAATTCAGACAGAGAATAGGTTGATAAGTGGCTTTTCTGACCATGGACTGAAAAAAACAAATGGTCTGACCACACAAAAATAAACGCCCACGTCCTACTTAAACACTGCACCTCTTGTTAGCAAAGCAGCTTACCGTGTCCATGTAAAGTATGCTGTCTTTTCCCAACCTGTTAAGTCCCTTCACCTTGTTGTGATTTACTGGAACTTCCAGTAAAGGGACCTTTGTGGACAAGGGAAATTAAACAAGATGAGAACCAAAATGTCTCTTCTCAGTGGTGCATAGGCTTGAAAAGCTTCTTGTCTGAGACACCACATACGCTGAAGGTTACCACACTTCAATTTAAATGGCTTCTATGTTTGTACAACCATGTAGTATCTAGTACTTATCATTCAGTTATTAATTGAAATTTTGATTAATACCAGCAAGCTTGACCTTCGTGTCTCTTATTTTGCAAGTTCACGGTGGAGGTTGGGTTTGGAACTGGAACTACAAGCTCTAGCTCAAACTTTGAAAAACAACATTTCAATTCCTTTTTGTCCAAGTCTACTTCCCCCTGTTGCTCACCAACAGCTGAGGAATTACTTTAATAGAGACAGGGGAGAGGGAAATGAGCGCCAACCTCAAAACAAACACTTCACGTCACTGAATACCTGCTTTGGCTTTTTTGGTTCCATGGGAGAAAACGCACTGAGGTTGCACTTTAGCACATAACTGCCCTGTTTGTCTGGTGCATTCACCACAGACAACAATAGCCAAGTGTCTCTCTGGGCATGACGAGACGTGGGTGGGTTTATTTAAGAATTTGGAAATCTGTTTATCTTACCTGTCAGTATCCAGCTTTAGGTGGTTGACATTTATATTTTCGACAAAGATTGTGTTTAATGTTTATTACAATGTAAAGATCAAATATTAAACATAACATGTTTAATATATAACATATCAGTTTCTTGGGAACTTTGATAACATAGGAAGGCAGAACATTGGTTAGAGACACGTTATTATGGCAATTTCTGGGCAAGACCCGCCGTTTAATTGCATTCACACACCACTATTGGCCGGGAGGTGTCTGCAATGTAACAGAACACGATTTGTTCAGGTCCTATCCAGTCGGCTGTCCTAACCTTAACCACTCCAGGTCAATGCCTAACGCCAACTAATCAGGCTGCTTTGTAGGGCGGGACTTGCCTACAAGGTGCCGGGGGATCCATAATAATGCGTAAGTGACCTGCGTATGACGGACCAAGATGCTTATTCTAACGGGATAATCCTTTCAGTATCTACACCTGACAAAAAGCCTTCCTGTCAGTCAGTCTACTAGCATCAGGCACTCCACCAAAGAACATAAGTAAAGTAAAGAAAGTAAGGACAAGCAGGGGAATTAGAAGAAACTAAATTAAGTAGAATTATCCACCACATGGTTGTCATTGTTACCATTGTCTTCTTCCGTAAAACAACTTAAGAAGTTTGTCATTAGGAGGACAATCCTAACAGAAAATACTTGCATATGTTCCGTTAAGTATTCAGTAAGCTACTACTGTAGGTTTAAATAAATGTAAATTATATGAGAAGATGTATGCATTGTCTAGTGTTAAACTAGAGCCAAAATTTGTTTATCTTAGCATATTTTTTCACATTTGTGTTTATGCATTAAACAAACAAAGGATGTATTTTGGTAATTGCTAAGGTGTTGGGATGCCAGGCTGGCTGTTTCCAGCCTTAGCTCAGCTCAGGCTCAACTGTCTCCTGGCTCTAGCTTCATATTTCGTACAGAATTATTCCAAGCAACACTGGCATATTTAACATCTGACTCTCTACTCAAACATTTCTTTAAATGTCCACCAAAAGTGATCCCTCAAATGTAAAGGAGGAGACATAGAAGTTGTATATGTAACTATGACCAACATAGCCCAGTGATTTCAGGAAGGCCAAACACAAACTAATCAAACAGTACAGAGCGCCCAAAGGTAATCTAGGAAATTTGTTGATTTGCTTTCTTTCCAAGAGCTTGTTGAGACTCTCATATGTGGACACCAAAGCAGCCAGTTAGCTTAGCACAAATATGGTTATTTGTCAAACCTATTCTTGTCTAGTCTTCCTGGGTTTAATCAGAATATAATGTGTTAATCAGTGAGCTTTAAAAGTGCTGGCTTTGTTACTTTTGGACAGTGCCAGCTGTTTCCAGTCTTTGTGCTAAGCTAACTGGCTGCTGGCATTAGTCATATATACCATAAACCTATGACAGTGGTGCGAGAGGCCACATAGACTATTAATTTATTAATTACATGGAAGTAGTTAGTAACCATTATGAAAGATTTTCTCCCAACAAACCATAGCCACTTTAAATAAATGTGTAGATTGGAGTCCATGTGAAGGTTCTATTTTTATCACCAAGAGTCACAGAGCTCTAACACAGCATATAGCATATTTCAATGTATTAAAATAGTATACGTAGAAGTGTGTGTGTGTGTGTGTGTGTGTGTGTGTGTGTGTGTGTGTGTGTGTGTGTGTGTGTGTGTGTGTGTGTGTGTGTGTGTGTGTGTGTGTGTGTGTGTGTGTGTGTGTGTGTGCGTGCGTGCGTGCGTGCGTGCGTGCGTGCGTGTGTGTATGTGTTCAACCTTTGTTCCATATCCTTCTCACCACATTTTAGCCTCACTGACCCTACATCCTGCTATAGCTTTGGGCATTTTAGTGTTTTAACACGCCGGTGCAAAAACAACAGCATTTATAACAACCTCCAGTGTTTGCCACCAGCGTCTCAGTTACTGGAAATCCTGGGATTGAGTGAGCTCACTGTAATAGCACACCTGCCACAAACACACAAGTATAAAAAAGAGCATCAACAGGGTGAAAAACAAGTTTCTGACAACACTTTGCCATCCGCAAACCCTTTGGCCCTGGGCAGTGCTGGCCCGGGGCCAGACCACAGCATCCTGACGTACAGTATGAAGCTGTCTGTTGTCTCTCCCCAATGTTACTCACCACTCACTCTAACTCCATGGTTGGAGGAATCAGGGAACAGACAGCTCCTCCTGAGGGCACCCACCTGTGGCATATCAAACTTGAGGGGATGGGCAGGACTTTACCCAACCCCTGATGAGTCAGGCATTACTGGTGCGGACAGTGTCAAGTTGAGACATCTATGGGTTTCACTGGTTGCATCACTTGTAAATGTAAAGATACTTGCATGGGCTTAACTGACTAAATTCTTGGTTAAATATCTAATGCTTCTAAAAACGATGAAGCAATATCAAACTCCATCTTCTGCCTGTGTTTTATTAATGCTCTTGTGTTTAAGTATGGAAAACTGGTGTATGTGTTTCCAGGGGTGGGGGGGGGGGGGTTCTATGCTCTATTCATTTCTGTATTGATTGCAAGACCAAAAGATATAACCCCAAGACTACCCAGAAACCTAATCTTTGTGTGTTTTGCACATTTTCCAGTGATAAAATGTACAGCCCTGTAGAGTTATCTTCACATTATGAAATCTTCCCTTAGTCCTTGGTTTCAACAAAGATCTTGCACCGCCAAATAAACTGAGTTTTGTTTTTCAAAGTTTGTTGGAACATTTTAAAATTTTTGAGGTGGAAAAAGCAAAGCCGAACATTTCATTATGAGGGGACTCCTTTGTAAATGTTCTTATTTGTTTAATTTATGTTATGTCTTTATTGTTTATTGTTATGCACCACATCCTTGCCAATTTAAATTCCTTGTATGGTCATTGCAAGTGCAACCATACTTTGCAATAAACCATTTCTGATTCTTACATCTTCATCCTCAAAATAGAAACATTTTAAATGTGAATATAACTTCTTAAAATTGTGCTTATTGTTTCCTTCAGCCAGGCACCAAGGCTACCCAAAGCCGGGGAAACCATCCATGGTCACAAGTTCTTCATTGGCTTTGGAGGGAAAGGGGCCAACCAGTGCATACAGGCTGCAAAACTGGGGGCCAAAACCGCTATGGTCTGCAAGGTATGACACTCAAAATCCCATTAGCATGCGCTGCTGCTGTGCTATAGAGTGTGTTCACAGTGTCAGTTCTGAGCCTAGCATGATCAAGTTCTTACTTGTCCAATGTTTGGCTCATCTGTGTCTTACTCAGGACAAATAATCAGCTACCATAATCCACCAGCCAGTTAACAACTCCGAAAAAAAACTCATAGCTTCGTTCACAGTTAAGTCATTTCACCGCATCAACTCTCCATGCCTCATTTTCTCTTGATCAATACTATACCACATGCATACGCCCACCCACGCTTGCGTGGCTTCAAACAAGCCTATTCCCATACCATACAACCCAGAGTCTCCAATCAGTAAGCTCAGTGTGGCCTTTCAACCTGAGCGCTAAAGCACCGAAGTCCCACCTCTGTCAGAACAAAGAGGCCCGATCGATAACAACCCAGTGCGGGAGGAGCTCTCCGGGCATGGGGAGAACCCAAAAATAGACATCCGGGCTTGTCAAAAACATCCAAGACGGAAGGCCGCTCTTCACAGAGAATGGGGCCAAGCAGCCCATACCAGCCCAACCCATTATCCAAGGCAGCTAGAAGTGCCCGAGTTTTGGCACGTTTTTTGGAAAGCGTGGGTTCGAAGTAGGCGCCTCGGGGCAAGGTGGGGACCCCTTCTACAACCCAAAGTAGCTACAGATGTGGACATCCCTATGCGGTTCAGGGAAAGAGGGGAAGGAGGGAAAGAAAACGAAAGCGAGGTGTGCATGAAGAGGCGTGAAGAAGGGGTTAACGTGTCTTCAAGGCTTGGCGCAGCTGGCCGTGTGTTTGCGCGTGTGCGTTTGTTGACTTTGTGTGTTCGTTTTTGCACATTTTCGGCGGCGGCACCATGCCAGTATGCTGGCAGGGCACACGAAAATCCAACCCAACTGAGGTTTGAGTATACCACTTTTCAAAAGTTGCCGCTAACCAAGTCTGACCCCGCTGACACTCTCTTTGTTGTAATCGTTTTTTGCCTTCAATCTTTTCTAGGTTGGTAAAGACTTCTTTGGAGACAATTACATTCAGAACTTCAAGGACCATGGGGTACACACAGGTACTCTTTTTTAGCATTACATTTTTTTGCATTACTGTACATGCCATATTGGTTGCCATGTCCACGTTGCATGTGAAAAAGTTCAAATCTAGAGCAATCCTTTATTTTTAGTTACTCAAGGCTTTTGGATATACTTTAAGGTTGCTCTATTGGTAAGACCAATGGTTGTAAACCACTTGGATTGTTAAAAAATTTGGGCTCAGTGCACATATCAGACTTCAGATGTTTTTCAGATCTCTTTTTAGTCCAAACATTGAGCCAAATGCATTCTAAGCAATCAGTAGTGGTTACTATGGTGACATCTGGGGGTTTTCAGAGAAGTGTTGATAAAAGACATGCTTTCAAACTCTGTTTTGCACCGTTCGCATTCCTCTCTGTCTCAGACTTTGTAGGGCAGACCTCTGACGCAGCCACAGGAGCTGCCTCCATCATTGTCAACGATGCAGGTAAATGCTTTTGCCACACGCCAGCACCCTGATCAACAAGCTTTGAGTTGTAGAAATGGCCTCATACATGCACAACCAAAATTGCATGTGCTATCGGCACTCTCTTTCTCACTTCTACACACAAACAGAAACACACACACGCTGGATGCCCATGCATTTAGTTCCGCCATCGAATCACGACTGTTCAAGTGGTCACCAGACACACACACACACACACACACACACAAACCATGTTGACAATCCACAGGTTCCAATCAGCAAAGATCAAAAGCTTTCCACATAACACAGAACAATTACTGTCATGTAGCAAATACTGTTAGTTGAGCTCCCATGATACGTGGATGCCCTCTTGGATTTGAATCCCTTTTTCACCATTTAACATAGTCAAGAAGTACATCCGCATACCTCATTTACAGTGAAAGGTTTGAAGTCAATTTTTTGGATGAAGACAGAGGTCTGACTGAAAGGGGCTAATTGAGAGGTTGAGAGAAATTGTCACCTCACCCGTAAAACAATGTGCAAATGGAATTTTGCATCAATGTGAAAAGGTCCAAACTATAATGCTCAGTGAGTCACCACATTTTATTACATCACATATCCCCAATTTAACCCTATTTATGGACTAGAGACTTTTCATGGATTCTCAAAGTCAGCATTCAGTGGCCGTTGTATCCTTACACGTCTCTTTTGGTGTCCAGGTGAGAATGCCATTGTGATCGTGGCCGGTGCCAACATGCTGCTGAGCAGTGAGGAGCTGCAGAAAGCTCTTCCAGCCATCAGTCATGCAAAAGTTCTGGTGTGCCAGCTGGAGGTCAGCCCGCAGACATCCTTGCAGGCACTACGCATGGCTCAGGAAAACAAAGGTCAGTCAGTGTCAGTGTACTGAACACGTGTCCAGAGCACCTGTGCAGGTTCCTCTGAAGTCAGAGAGAAAATGATGTATACTTAAAAAGTATAGAAGATTAAGAGAGTTTGAAAAAGTATAATAATGTCATTCTTATGTAATACAGAACAGGGGGTTAGATTTGTATTATATATTTTTTCTTTTTCATCAACTGTGGTAAACACGGTCTTCCAAGGCTCATTTACTCTTTTGTTTGACCTTACAAATTACATGTAATTTTTAGATTAAAAGTTGTTTGTATTCAACTGATATCGCTTCTTATTTGTCTGTTAAACAAAGCATAAAGAGCATCATAAAACATTGTTGTTGTTTTTACGTCTGGATCACCCCATGTTGGCTTGATAGGGACTGTAAGATGTTGGATCCTAAGTGAGAATGAGAACTGTGGTCAATCTATGTGCATGGTGTTACAATGGATTATAGTAGTGACAAACAACAAAGTATCAAAATGTCCATTGACACTTCTCACCACAGGATCTTTCTAAATCTGAAGTCATGTTTCTGTTTGTATTCCACTTCTACACTGACTCATATCACTGCATCAAGGGAAGTGCAAGAAGTGGCTAAATGTAATTTTCTGTTTTTCACTAGTGTTTGACGAATCCCTGCTGCTCACATTTACAGCTGTACACACATTACGAAAAGCCAGCAGGGAACTTGTTGTCCTGCATAAACAAAACCTTTTTTTAGACTGCCACCTCCCCCTGTCCGTTCCTCCCTCCACCTTTTTGGTGATAACCAGGTTACTGAGCTCATCATCTTTAACAGCGTCCTATTATTAGCGGGCCTCATCGTCATTTGCGACGTCTGGGGAGCCTCTCGCTCCTGACATCAGGGCCTGTTGCCGGTAATCGCTCGCAAGGCTGCCAGAACGAAAGCGTCGCAGCCATAACCGTGTTGCAGATGGGACACCCAGATGGCCTTGCCGAGCGCCACCCTCTTTCCCAGCCCCCCCCCCACCGTGTCTGCCGTACCATGGGATTAGGCTCTGCATGTGGCACCAGGAGAGAGGCAAGGCGAGCGAAGATGCTTGGCAAAGATGCTACCTCGATGCCGCCGCATCAGAGCTCTGCACAAATGGAGTTCTCTGGAGAGAATGGGTGTTAATGGGTTTTGCAGCAAGGATTTAATACCGCGGGGGTGAAGCGACACTCAAATTACGCAAATGTCACCATCAAGCCACACGTACTGTAGATGCCAGTTCTCAGAAACAGTTGTCAATATATAACCTAACAAGAAGAGTTTGTTCTGCTTGTGTGTAATTCTTTAACAGCTATACATATGTGCACGCATACTGTTTTGCCATCTACCATTTATGAGAAGGTAATGGAATTAAAATTAAATTGCAGAACTGAGGAAATAGTAGGAGTTGTGTAGTTTGACTCTTCCGTCTTCCTCTCCCTCTTCCTTGTTCGAGCGAGAAGCCGCTTTTATATTTCACACCAGATGCAATTAGAGCCTCTTAAAGCCCTTTCACACACTCACTGATGACTCATTTATTTTGTGAGTGTGCATGCATGTAAGCGTGTGAGAGAGATCTCTTTCTCACCCTGTTTTCCCTCTGCCCTTGTTTTTCATCCACCTTTCATCTTAAATCAACCACAGCAACAAACTGCTGTATTTCTGTACTTTCTGAACTGTTGTGGCTGCTCTTCCAGCACATGTGCGACCAGACTTTGAACCTCTGTGCAAAAAAAGCCCAGAGTCATGACACACACACACACACATTATCCTGCCAGACGTGACTCAGTATGCACACATCCCAGGATTACCACATCTGTCTCAGCAGCTGTGTGTGTGTGTGTGTGTGTGTGTGTGTGTGTGTGTATGGTTTAACCAACACCTGGAGAGCAAAACAAAGCAACCTGAGACCGACACACTGGTTAATGTGACGTCCACAGTAGCAGCTCCTTGCATCAGAGAGGCAAATCCCCTCATGCATTACTGTATTAGGGATTTCACACAAGCTGCTCCTGCGTGCACATTGATAGGCTTCCATCCTCAGGAGTCTCATTGTATGTATACTTCATGAGCATCCGGCCTATGGATTTCACATCAGAGCCGGAATTACATGCTAGACGCAAACACTGTGACCATGCCCCAGATGGCAAATGGATAGTAGAAGACAACATTGTACCAGTTCTGTCCCTGGCTTCAAATAATATGAGTATTCACAATAGTCTGAGTACTGCATGAGTATGCCTTTTACATGATTCAGTGATACTTTATTTATCCTGTTTACATGGCATACAGCATGTGGTTAGTGCTTCACTAACTGACTGATGGTTGTCTGTTAATGCAGCCAAAGTACTCCAATAACAATTATTCCAATTAGTAGCACCGTCAGGCTTCCATATTCGGCACGTCCCATTGTTGTGCTTAATTTGCATCACATGTTTGATATGCATGAGCTTCTGAAGAACATTGAAAAAATATGGCAAGGGAAGGGAGGAAAAACAGCAGATTACGCTTCTGATAGGAAGAGAGGGACTGAGTTGTTAAAAGCGGTTCTGGAGCGTATGACACAGTCCTCATCAGCAGATTGAGTCTTGTCAATTGCTATGGAACTCTAAATGTTCAGAATTGTAAGAATCTGAGCACCTCAAGGATGTTTGACGTGTGTTGTTATAAAGCTGTACTGTACACCGCTTACATACTGAATACAAATTCAGAAAAGGTCACAAAAAGGTTTGTGGTTACTTTCTTAAAAGATTTACTTCTTCAGTAGGAACCAATTAGTGTGAAACTGAGTGACACAGACAGGGTAGGGAAGTTTGAAAAAGAAAACTTTGAGAGACGGACTAACGTCTTGGCTCTTGTCATGGCTTCCGCTAACAGTTTAAAATACACAAGTGTATTTGCTAGTTTAAGACCAACCAAATAACAAATGCACCTGCTCCCATATATGCACCCATGGGTGTGCTGGTCTTACAGGGAGGTGTGTTCAGGTGCATTCTGGGCATTTTGCTATCTTGAGGCAGCGGGAAGTGATTGCGGCATTGACCACCTAGATTGGTAAAATAGGGCCCAAAGAGTGCTGACAACAGGCAAAGGGGGAGACAGAGCTCCGTCCTTTTATGCAAAACTGAGGCATCAGAATTCAGAGATGTCGCACTTGTCTTGGAAACCAAAGGGATGGAAACCAAGGTGTAATTTGATTGACTGAGAAAGAGAGAGAGAGAGAGAGAGAGAGAAAGAGAGAGACTAAGAGAGAGAGAGAGAAGAAGAGGATTCAGAAAGAGCCTTGTGTCAAGTTTTGGTGACATGGCCTTGGCTCATGTGGGTATACATACAGTATACAGTATCGACTATAAGTGTGTTGAAAGAGAGAGACGTTATTTCCACTTTTTCTAGCAAGCAGCCCAGCATCCACCTCAAAGCGCCAGGTGGCCAGAGCCCTGTACAAACCCACGCAGCTGCTCTCTTATGTGCCCACGCAAACACACACACACACACACACACACACACACACACACACACACACACACACACACACACACACGCATACACACATACACACATACAACTAGGCACACTTTTGCACAACAGACTTTGATGTCACCAACATTGAACATATATTTCACTCCCAAACACATACACACACACACTTGCATGAAGCTTTATTTTGTATACAGCTATCAGAATTAATCGCTTCGTCAAGCTGGGCTTATCCTCACACATACACAGAAATCATGGTATTAGATGCATTAATGCTCTCGGCTCATGAATATGCATAAGACAGTGATGTGCAACACGTACAGAGGATTACTTCTGACAAACACTCTTGCTCTCTCTCTCGCTCTCACCCTCTCTTGTGCTCCTGAACACACAGAGAAAGGGTCACAACTCGTCTCACCCACACACAGACACACATGCTATAAAGGGTTATCAGCATCACGTTGACACACACACACATACACACACAAACACCATCCTATAACTGCAGGGGTTCCAGCGCCCCACAAAAAGCTGCAGGATGTGAGGCCGTTTTCAAAAGTGTTTTCTTTTTTCTCCAGTGTTCTTTTCCAGGGAATGCTAATTTAATCGTTTAAAAGGTGCCTTTTTATAGACACTTATCCACTTGAGTTTTGCCTGCGAGAGCAATTCCCGCTGGTAGCCCGCTAGCCTTTGTTCCCATTGAAAGTTTAATTAAGGTAATGTCAGACATTGACAGTGAAGCTTAGCAAATGGAAAAGAAACATCACACAATTGTAAAATGTGGCAGTGAGGGACACTATCACAATTGTATCCCTTTAACTGGGAATAACTGGAAACACTGTTTTTTTTTTTAACCCCATGTAATGATTGCATGCTATCCTGAGTGACCTATAGATTATAATGTTTAACCCTGTGGTCAATAATATGGATTACTGCCTGTTCTTTGTTACAGTGAAGACAATATTCAACCCAGCACCGGCCATTCCTGACTTGGATAAAGATTTCTACAGAGCCTCTGATGTGTTTTGCTGTAATGAGTCTGAGGTAATGAATCTCACACAAAAAGACACACACACACGCACACACACACACACACACACACACACACACACACACACACACACACACACACACAGTATTTATCACAGCAGCATTTAGGCTTCCTCACACAATAACACTGCCTTCTCACTCATATACTGTATAAACACTCACATAACAAGTGAGAGGAAACTGAGTCCAGTCCTACGCTGCAGAATCGTGGGTAGCCTACTAAATTGACCAGCTTTCTGTTCTCGCAGCGCATAAGTGCAGTTTACATTGATATCTGTGGTAGATTTACTATAAAAATTCATAGTTATTTTTGTAACAAAATGGGTTCTCAATTTCATACAGAGGTAAACAAAAGCAGGCTTTGCATTTTAAGCTAGCTGAAATGTCCCTATCTGGTTTAATTAGTGTAGCTAGCTAGGTAATTAAGCTAGCTCCGTGAGTTGCTTGAAAATTCTGTCTCCGCCTGACTTTTATTGATTCCAGCAGACCCCTTTTTGAAAAAACAATCTCTGTAAAAGGGAGTCTTGAATATGTACATAACTTTATGGCTATATTTTTTGTTAAAAGACTGAGGCTTAGCTGAATGTCCCAGGCAAAAAGTAGGTCAAATTTATGTAGAAAACAGTGAAAGGAAGTGACAGTGTTTAACACTATCTTGGATTAGGTTGGCTGGAGTTACTTCCCAAATCCAATAAAAAGCAGAAGAGAGCAGCTAATGTAAGCTTAAGCTTCAATAACATTCAACAACTGCTGCTTAGTGGATGTGCTGGTCATGCATGGTGGCTTTTACGTAACCTGTAACCCCATAAACTCCTCCTTGGCCTTGGTAGTAAAACGTGGTTACTGCTGTAGGTAGTTAGCTAGTTACCCAGGCATGCTAACTTTTGTAGCTTACAATAGAGCGGAACATAGGTGTTGATTTATTTTTTCCTCCTTGGGTGCTCACAGGCGGACGCCCTTTAAAAAAATAAGTAGTCAAAAAAAAATTTCATTTCAGAGCCTTAGGAAATGGACAGCGCCCAACACGAACACACACCTAGTAACTCGATAATATATTATAATTCAACCAGAACAGCATCACTTCTCACAATACAGATAGGATTGGAGATGAGTTTAACTGACACGTAACCGCGATCAGCGCTCACACGTTCCGCTTGGCACCAACGCCGATGTTTAATTTTAAATGACCCATGATATTGGCGCCTATGGAGCAGAACACACGGTTTATTCTATTCCTTGAACTTTGAGCTGGTAATTTTGGTTTTGGAAAGGCTGAAAAAACAGAAATGACCTTCATCTTAGCAAATGGTCAATTAACAGGGTTTCCACAGGGTCTAAAATCAATTAATCTTCAAAAGTCTTAAAAGTATT
This sequence comes from Etheostoma cragini, assembly GCF_013103735.1. Taxonomy (NCBI): domain Eukaryota; kingdom Metazoa; phylum Chordata; class Actinopteri; order Perciformes; family Percidae; genus Etheostoma; species Etheostoma cragini. Next base: position 21,252,627 of record NC_048426.1, on the reverse strand, counting down.
GTGTTTTATGTCTTCAATCATTTTTAAAAGGTCTTTATTTTTCTATGTCCAAGTAACGCTATCTGTAATGCACATTGAAATGTTTTTGTTTTTTTATTCTGTGGTGTTTTAGTTTTTTCTATCGCTCGTCCACATATAACTTGCTGTATATGTAAGGATTATTATTACTCTGTGTCACTTTGATTCAATTTGAATACACTTATTTACTTTGCATAGTGACTCTGTATTTAATGGTACTTATGTTGTGATATAGGTCTTAAATTCCATTCATAAAGGTCTTAAAAAGTCTTACATTTGACTTGGTAAAACCTGCAGAAACCCTGATTAAGTCATGATTGGTAAAATCAACCCAAGCTGCTGTTTAAATGTGTCAACACTTGTTAAACCAACCCGTTAAACATTAACTTTGGATGTGCAGCCCTGAGTCAGGTAGGTTGAAATATTTCTTCATCTTCTCTGTGAAAGGAAAAGATCAGAGGTTTGAGATGTTGTGAGCGCCCACACATACACACACCTTTTCACAGTGATTCAACTGTGTCTCCTGGGTCATGACCCCTGCCAGCACATCAATAACCCCACTGTAGCCTTTACCCACACATGTAGACCCCTCTGGTACGAAGAGGGAAATCAGTACCTCTCCATCCTTTTACGGTAGAAACTAGTGTCACGGCACCTCGTGTCTCGACTGTCAGGTGATGACAGATGAGTGTCAGGGGGCAGGGTTAGATGGGAAACGTAGTAAAAACAACAAGGCAGATGTGCTCTTTGAGTCAGCCACCCCCTCGGGGATAAAATGGATGTGAGTTTGTCTTGGAGTCTCTATTGGATGTGGTGATGCAGCGCGGAGAGAAGCTGTAGCCAGGTGTTGGGACATGAAAGGGAGAGCTGACGAAAGCGCAACACGTCTTATCATTTTTTTTTTTTTTGGTCAGGTCATGGAGGTACAGTCATGTTATGTAGATGGCAGTATGCAAGGGTGGAAAGGACACTAAATTACCCCACTCAGGGACAGGTAAAGGTGAATTAAGATTGTCTATTCTTTGCTTCACATACATTATCTTAAACAGTTCAAGGTCAAAGTTTAGTTCTTTAGCACATTCACTACTGCCCCAAAAGTGCTGTTCAAATATAGATAACATCATAAGATACAGGCACAATGAAATAACTGGGAAAAGAACATCTAAAAACAGAATATGCCAAAAACAATAAAACAGGTAACAGATTTTAAAAAACAAACAGTTAAGAGGCATTTTTAGATGTAACGCAATGCAAAAAGGAAAAGAGGACAATACTTAACATGGTACTTTTTTATGTTAGACAACTTTTTTAGGCAGCATTCATCGTTGATCAATCTCCAAAACTCAGTTAATTGTTTCTTAAAATAACTATTGCTATTGTAGCTTTATGTTATTAAACTTGTAAAATTGCAATAAGAAAAGGGGGAAGTGCTACTTGGATCTGACAGTAATTAAACACAAATCAGCTGCTTCTTATGCAACAGAAAGCACAATATTCAATACACAAAAAGATTGTTTTTTTTAAATTCACAAAAAGTCAAGAGACACTGCTTTGTTAAACAAAATCTTTACATTATCAGGGCTACAAACAAGTTTTTTTTTTATTGTTTCAACACAACATAACTTTTACTTACTTTATTATGTTTCTATTTTTCTTCCTTTCTTCCATTTACATGTGGTATATCGTTTAAAGAAAATCTGCATAGAGCTAATATTTATATACATTTGTTACTCTGTGTACATCCATTGAGTTGTTACAGGTGTAATAGGAGAGCCGGATGTTGCTGCACAAATGATCACACGCAAATATTGATATTAATATTTGTAATTTAACAAAGCAGTGTGCCTTGATTTTGTTTTTGAAAGAATTCCTCTAATTTCTGTATATGTAAATAATTATTTTTGAAATATGGTTATATGTCATGTTATTGGATGTGTTGTTGTTGCGTTGAGTTTTGAGCTGTTGAGCTATGTAACGTTTTTAATCTACTAATATTTTAATTGCATTTCACATTGTTTGTACTGATGATTCAGCCAGAAGAGTGTCCTATCCATCCAAGGACTGCAAATGTTTTAACTGCTGTTTGTGGACCATAAGAAAAATTTTATAACCATGTCCACTTTCCTAATCAAACAATTTATAGTATACAGTAAGGTTTATAAAGATGTAATTATTCAAATATATAACCATTATATTTAAAGAAAATGTAGCAATGTAAAAGGTTTTGCTCAAGACAAACAGATGCAGGAGCCCACTAATTAGAATATACCAATATGATAAATATACAATTTTAAAATTATGTTGTTAAACACTGTGGAAAGCAAAAGTGAAAAAAACTCACACTCATAAACATACAGTACAAAATGACCGAAATGACAGCACATTAATTTCACCTGGCCTTTTGTAATATGGCTATACATATACACTCTTGTCAAGCGCTCCACACAGCAAATGCTTTATGCAGTGTGTGTGTGTGTATGTAGGTACGTATGTATGTATGTATGTGTGTTAGTCTGTTAGAGATAAGCATGCACACACAAACACACAAACACACAGCCAGCGAGAGAGCCATAATTCAACTTTCTCATATTCTTGTACACAGAGGGAGGTAGATTGATTCCCTGCCCTGGTGGGAAGCTGATGACTAACAAAACGGTTCTTTTTTCTCTCCTAGCATCCGACAAAACTGGGGTGGCTGCGGGCTCTAAAAGCACCGATACACTCTGTGGTTTATTTTTGAACTGTACAAGGTCATTGTTCACTTTGACAGAACATAAAAGCAGGGGGCATCAGATCCTCAGACCCTTATTCAACGCTAGTGTGAACCGTGCCTCAACCCCTCCCATGCGGGGTTATACCTGGCACACATTCTCTACAGGTGTGTTTGTGTGTGGTCTCACTATGCTATGCTCAAGCTGAAGGGGGGGTGGAGGGGGCTTAAGGATGACAAAGTGCAGGCCCTCTTTGATCCACAGCCCACATTCTACGCTGAAGTGCTTTATAGGGAGAGGAACAATCTTTGATGTCCACCGGAGGACCTCACGTGCCTCAATGGCTCCGCATCCACAGACCTGAAAGATCTCACACTCACTTTCATAGAAGCATGATCATACCATAAAGTAAACAAGAAATACGTTGTGATATTTTTTTTTTGTTATCCTTGTATGTTTTCATGCTGCTAGTATTTATAAAGCAAGGGGATTTTAGACCTGTAATTGCTGCAGCAAATTAAAGGGGAAGTCCACCATAAAATGAATTCCACATTGTGTTTAATTTAAGTTCACGAGGAACACTAATCAAATTCCATGTGGTTTTGTGGACAAATTTATTAAAAAAAGTATTTTCCTCTTCGTTCACAAATTATCAAACCTGCACAGCTATTATTTTAGTCTCTTTTTTATTAGTGTGTTACAGTGCTAAACTATCCATGCACTAGACTAGACAAGCAAGCATCAGGATGCATTCAATGTCCATGCAAGTTTGTAACAAAATGTTTTGGAGACAAAAAAGAAAGACTTTCCATTCTATCTTACATTGAGTGTGTGTAGGGTTAAGAGGGGAGAGAAAACTGAGCACTTGGATAGCTTTGTTGGTAGAGCGGGTGCCTATATGTGGAGGTTGCATGTCCTTCCCCCCCTCTCCCCTTTCATGTCCTCAGCTGCCCCTGTTGCATTTCTTTGGCTCTAATTCACAACATAGATTAAATTTGCCGGACTCTTATCACAAAAATAATATACAAGGATTTTGCTCCCAAAGTCTCAAATCACACACAAAATTTAAAAAAAAACATCTAAACAAATTTAGCAATACCTCACAAAACTGTTATCAGATAATTGTATCAAACAGTAACGTATCCAGCAGAGGTCATTGCCTTGTAATTATACAAATTCTAATAAGACAAAAAGGCATTCATGCAAATGTCAGCATTTAAAATGATGTAGACTAAGAACGACATCTTTAAAATAATATTTTAAATATAAATAATGGAGTCCTACTGCAGTAAATCCTGCATTCACCCCATACAAAATAATGCTTGCCATCGTACTTCACTGCATCAATTCACTTTTTTTTGTTCTGTACCAACCACAAAGTTGGTTTCTACTAAAGACACCAAAACCTAAAAAAATTATATTTAAATCACTTGTAATTTCACTGTATTCATCAAAAATACAATACTCTTCAGTAATACTGTAATCCCTAGAAGCATATAATATTAAACAACAATGTGCACTATACAGTATACTGTTGCATTTTGACTTTAGACTTTTTTTCCCACTATTTGAAATGCATGGCAGTGGTCATAAAGTAACAATTATGTTGCAATGGTGCTCACCAGGGAAATAAAGATAAATGCCTGGAGACGCTGTTATAGACACTGAAGCTAATACGAAGTGTTTTTCTATTGAGGAATTAGTATTAGTCATTTTGTGTGTTATGCTATGTGTAAGAGCAGCATGTTGTTTAAAGAAGACAAGGTAACACTTTAGTTGAAGGCATCTACATTAGAATGGCATGACACCTATGACACGCATGACATGGGTTAGAGTTCATGTGTCCTGACTGTGTCATGACACAGTCAGGACACATGCCATACCCTAACCATAACTTTTCATGACAAAACCAAATAACACTTACTAAAAGAAGTGTTATTTCCTAAACATTTATGCCTTGTTTATAATGTTTATGATATGTTCACAACAGTGTCATGTCACTCTTATATAGAAAACTTCAAGTAAAGTGTTACCGAATGCTTCTCTAAAACCTTCTCTAAAGCCTCAGCTATGCTTGCAAATAAACCTGCCATCCAATTGCCTTTAATCACCAGAAAACAAATAATACTGTGGCTCATCTTCCTCAAGGCTGCCACTTACTCTGGAGAGAACTGCTGTGGTTCTGAGATCCTTGAAGTTCTTCAAACATCAGCTGCAGAAACATCAGCTGGAGAGTCCTGCTACGTCACTGTTTAGTCATTTTGGAGCCAGATGAACCATCGTAGTCAGAGACTCGACTCTTTGAAAATGTTTGGCCCGCAGACTGCTGACGGATCTAGCAAATCCTTAACAGACTGAATGTGTTTTGGGATGAGTCCGTCTGACGACAGTCATTCTGTGATCAAGAGCTGACTCATCACAGAACTGTTAATGCAAAACCACTTGTAATATACTAATGAGGGATTCTTGGACTTAGTAAATGGTTGTGCTGCACTTTGGTGTGTCTTTTAAAGAGGGAAAACAAGCTTCTGTTTACATTTTTTCTTAAGGGAAGATTTTAAGGCATTGCTTTGACTTCTTGCATGTTACACACCACACTCGTTGGTACGGGGTGTTTGCCTTAGAGAATTTCCGTAACACATCCTCCCAGTATCCCACTCAAGTGCTGGTTTTGCCTTATCTTTCATTGTCATTCCTAACCTCTGATTGACATACAGTAGTTCCCTGAACTACAGAAGAAAAAAAGACAAGAAAATCTCTTGGAAAAATTGTCCCATTATCGTCATGCTAAATGAGATGAATGTTTAAATGAAGAGTGTGTTCTTTATAAGATTGACTGCAGTGGGTTACCTCTGCTCCTCTGGTCTCCTTACAGGCTGAGCTGCTGACTGGTTCCTCAGTGACGGATGTGGAGGAAGCGCATGCGGCCGGTCAGGAGCTGCTGAAGAGAGGCTGTGGGTCAGTCATCATCACTTTGGGATCCCAAGGGTGTGTGGTTCTCAAGGCACAGGAGCCTGCAGCAAAGAAACATGTTCAAACTGCTGCAGTCACAACAGTGGATACTACGGTAAATATACAGTATATACTGTATATATATATACCATTGTACCAGTTCATTTGAATAACTATGTATTCAATTATTTCTTTGTCTAGTTTATAAAATGTCAGAAACCAGTGAAAATGCCCATCAGTGGGATGCTTTTGTGTTATGCTTGAAGAAATATAATTTACAATGATATATATGTACACAGTATACATATTTTTTAAATATGATATTATTAGTTTATATATTATATATACTTTTTAAATAGATACATTTTTTTTCTAAATTATTTCCTTCAAGTGATAAGTTTGACTATTTAAACATTGCCCATATGTAGGTTATGAGTGAGGAGAAGGTGATAGCGCCCATGATGAAAAATGTTTTTAATGGAAAGTTATGTCAACCAGCCCACTCCTCACTGGAAGGAATATCTTTAAATATCTTTTCAATAACAGAGGAACATATTATTGTTCACAGAAAATCAGCAGATTCCACATTACTTCCATAACAAAAGATTGTCACACAGAACTTTATCTTCCCGTTCATCATAGTCAAATGAGCACATAGTTGCTCAAGTGGAACGGTGACCACCGGCAGTTTCCTCTCCTTAGAGGACAATTTGAATCTTTTAAAAGAGGCCAGCGTCGCGTGACTCATATCACACCGGCCTCTGTGGCTTGTTTTCGTCACAAAAGCCTAGGCTACATGTTTGCGTTTCCTGTCTCTGAGGGTTTTGTGGGGCCTGTGTTCTACCAACCGAATACGTCATCGCACAGAGGTGTTAATCACCTCTTTGTGCTTACCAGGTTTGATTAAAGCCTTTTAATTGTTTGTGTAATGGATTATTTTACTGACTAGTTCCCCTGGGGACTTTTATATTGCTAAAATTTCCAAATGCTGTTCATCATGAATCATTGTGAAAAAAATTGGAGTATAACAATTGCAAGCATGTGATTTTACACATGTGATTGTGTTTCTAAATGGGAATATTTACTACTTTCTTTGCTCCCATCTCTGAGCTGTAGGCAAAACAACACATTTGAGGATTTCATCAAGGGCTTTGGGAAACACTGATCCACATTTTTCAGCATTTTCTGACATGTTATAGACCAAACAACTGATCGATTAATCGAGGGAATAATCAGCAGATTCATTGATGGATGAAAATAACCGTTAGTTGCAGTCCTAATGCAACAGGAACTGCAGCTGAGCTAAATAGCTGCATCTCCTTTTTTTAACTTTGCCACTTCAAGAATAAAGGGCTTGACCTCCTCCGTGCCCCCACATTTCAAAGCAGACACACATAACTACACTTATTCACCATCTTCAAAATGCCCACTTCCCAGTAGCCCCCAGGAGGAACTTACCCACCACCCCTATCCTCCCCCTTCTTCTCCCATGACTCACCTCTTGGGCTTGCATCAGTCAGCAGAAAGCTGTGGTTGCCCCCCCTCCCCCTCGCGCACACACTCTTTCACCCCACCTCTTCTGTTCTTTGATGGGCCCATAAATTCTGTGGTGTTTAACTCTTTTGGACATTATAATTCCTTTTCCAGTAAAGCCCTTTCTTTTTTTCTTTCTTTTTTTTACTGGAGAGAAAAAAAACAAGTTGTTATCAAGATCATTATTTACTTCTTTGAGCTTGTTCTGGTAACACAGGCCTCTTCAGTTATGATTACCGCTCCTGTTATTACTGCTTTGATTGTGTTTTCTCTAGCAGTGGTGACAGAAATGTTTTTGAAAGATTGGCCCCAGACTTGTCACCACTGTTTTTTTCCCCCCGTGCTCTCCAGTTTGACTAGTATCGGACACTGATACTGAGGCCGCATTCTAGGCTGCGATTCTTCGATATCAACACAGTGAGTCACTTGCGGTTTCTCACTGTTTTAGCTAGGCTACTGTTCAGCCGGGCGTCGCAATTGGCATGACCCGCTGATAGGAACGAAAGCAAATCTACCTTTCTGCCATCTACCATTCTTATTTGGATTCCTTTTCGTCACTTTGTTTCCAAGATGGAAAATCTGTGTCTTTGCTTGATCTAGCTCGGTTAATGATGTGCCAATATGGCAGCTAAATCATTAAACACTAACAATTTCATCATCTGCTCCTCCCACAGCATGTCTGAATAACACATTTGACATGGCACGAGCAATTATGGGCAGAGGCAGGGTCATTAACCTAGATGAATAACAAATTAAATCCACTCATCCACTGTGGGTCTCCCCCATCCCTCCCCATTTATCCATTTGTCTCCCTTTTGTCTTAAATTGAGTACAGGCTTCTCCCACTGAGATCAGAGCTTTGGCTTTTTTTGTGGACAGTTAAAAGAAGCTATAGCACACACACACACACACACACACACACACACACACAGCTAGCCCATTTTAGCCCAAGCAGGACTTGGGTGGCCTTGGTTTCCACTGCTCCGGGAGGTCCAGTGTAGGGCGAAAGGTAGACAGTGCTGTCCAAACCAGACATTACAGCTGTACGGTGGGTCTGGACTGTCAAATTATTCCCAGCCTTCTCATATGACTGGAGACATGTAAGGACCATTTGCGTGATTCCTTCCTGGAAGCCAAAGGTAAGGGAATATCTCCTGAGCATTGCGTTTCTCAACCCTGCAAACTGTAGGTCAGCATGACACAGTGAACAAAAACTGCCACATCATCGTGTTTTAATGGGCCGCACATGCTACGGCAGCTGCTGTTAGGCCCAGTCCTCTGCCAGTGCAGTCATGTTCAGTTGGGTGTTATACACAAAAGAGTAAAAAGGACTTAGACAAAGCACTGTGGATGGATTAAAGATGCAAGAGCCCTCATTCTAATTAATAGGTCTAATTTAATGTGTTTTTGATCTCTAACCCCTCAGTCACATTAGGTACAAGTGACAGAGACAAAGCGACAGACTGCCATACATTTTCAATGGGAGAGGCCGTTTGCCGGCGACAAGCTTGCTACTGCCATGAGCAAGGCAGGGCTAAGAAAAAGACAAGAAGTCTATTTCATGCAAATTCTGAGCAATGCAACAAAGCGACTACCAATCGGAGTGAAGGCAGCGTGAGGGCAGCGTGACATACGTACGTTGGTTGCTTGAGTCGAAGAAAACCATTCAATATGGAAACACTTCAGGACTTCGTATTTCTGTATACCGGTATATCTGATATGTTTGGCATTTTATCTCATGTATTTTGTTACTCTTATCAAGAAATAAATACTGTTATATCCAAAAATATCATTCTTGTGACTTGAAAATACCTCAGATGTGTCTTTTGACGGAGAACAGCGGTCTTCCTACCATCCAAGTAACCCCTCGGAGAAAAGGTGGGGAGAACAGTGGCCTCTTTATAGATGGAATATTCACAAAACAAGCCATTATAGCGGGAAGGCCTTTGATTTGTTGACAGGATGTTCAGTCATAATATTCATCTTTTCATCCATATATCTATATTTATTGGTCATATATCTATGGGTCTATACACAATGTAAACAGAGGGGAACCAGAGAATTTCTGTATACTTTTGCCAAGCAACCAGGAGTAGCCTAGGCATGCCCAGGAACGCCCATCAAACGAGTGTGTGTCGATATCTTTTGTAGCTAATGTGACTGGAGGGTGAACCTTTTCCCGTCTGCACTTCAGACGAGTCGCCTGTTCGCAAGTCTAACTGAAAGCTTCCATACGTGGAAGCCGCTGTGAGTCATCGCTGCCCCTTAGTTTGTCTTTGCTCTCCCCTGGGTGCCTTTCATTGACAAAGGCTGTAGGCTTCAGGAGTTAATGGCACAAGATTGCAGGAGGCCTATGGGTGAGAAACACAGTCACAGGTTCTGAAGGCTGGAAAGGTTCAGTGGGCGCAGCAGACTCATAGCATGAAAGCCATGCCTTGTGGAGCCCATACTGAGATCTGCATTTCCGATGGGTTCTGTTTTTGTCTGTCTTTGGTGCTTAGCGCTCATTGCTGTGGTGCTTCTGCACTGCACTTTACAAAAATCACTTGTCAATCACAGCGTGTGGGCGATACTTTTGCCTTTGTCCCTGAAATTTTCTATTGACGGACTTCTGAGTTTCTGTATGCGCTCTTTTGTTTGTCTGTACAGCCATGGAGGTTAATGCTGCTTGTGTAAGCTATTCAGTTCTTCTTCTATTTATTTAAAACCCACACCACTAAAGCTGCTGTCAGAAGCATAACAAAAAGGTCACTTCCCCTGTGTTTCTTTTTTTTTAGTGAAAGCCTACCAGATAACAGCAAATAGAAAGCTGTCGGTGGCTATAGTTTTGTCACTTACTCATGCTAACCGTGCCAACCTACGGTGCTTAAAGGAGAATTCACCACCTTCAATATCCCAGTATACCCCAGGAGAAAGTTACCCACCACCCCTTATTCTCCCTGCGTTTTCAACTCAGACATTCTTTAAATTCACCTACCCTGTCTCTATCCTGCCGGTAGCTAGCTCGCCCTATTAGCTGTTAGCTGTTAGCTGCTAGCTGCCGTCCGTGATAAGTGTTTTCAGCCAGGCTTCTGTGACAGTCATCTCGCAGCGGTGGTCTGGCTCTGTCCCCCAGAGGACATCCAGAGGAATCTTTGATTCTGACAAAATTCTATTTAAATCTGTTCTGAATGAGAACAAATACGCTTTCGATCGATAGAATTAAACTCAACAAAAACTATAAAGGTTCCAGCAACATTTTCTGAAGTAGTTTAACTTGCACAAAGCAACAAAGTTCACTGTCTCTGTGAGGGCATGCTTTTATTGCAGTGACACACAAACGGCAGAGAACTTCCTAAATCATACTTTAATTAGGTAAGCTTCTCGCAGACAGATCTGCCATCCTAATTTCTAACTTCAGTCTGAGTACCAGAGGAGAACAGGCAGAGGAACGGCACAGAGGTCAAGACGCGGCGGACAGAGTCGACCAGTAAGAGCATCACTGCTCATCCGCGGCAAGTGCTTGTGTCACTTGATTGACAGGCCTCCAGATCTAACCTTCACCAAACTGTGTCGAGGGCAGGGGTGGCGGGGCTGAAGGGGGTAGCACTTGTCAGCCTTGTTGAGCTTCATTCACTAGATCCAGTAGCATCACATGCCAGTCTCAGCGGTAGAGACATTAGTAAGACTGCGAAAGGTTTGAGGGTGGCCAGTAACAGTCAAGTCCCCTAAAATTTAGATTTGGAACAGTGAAGTACTTCTTTAGATGTGGATTGGCTTACTTAATGACAAGGGAAGTCATATGGTAGGAAAAAAAAATCTGGATGTGTATATAAAAGTAACCTGACTAATCAACAAGTTCACCTTGATGTAGAAGACAATAATGTCAGGGTAGCGTTGGCCGGCATGTAACCAGAATATGAGGCACTGTAGGTTAAACACATATACAGTAAAAGCATATGCTTATGTAACTTTTTGAGTACAAGGTATACCCAATCATTATTCATTCAATAGTACACATGATCACATTCATACCTGCAAAGCTTATTACTTACTTTATTATTTACTTATTAATACATTATATTCAGCTTATGTATAAGTACTTTATGTGAACAAAGACAGGCCACAATTATTTAATTTTATATAATGAGGCACAATAAATACCTTATCATATAAATTAAATATTAAAATATTGTATCATACTTAAATATGATTTGAATTCCCTTCTTACATTTTTTTCCAAAACGTAAGTTCACTTTGGACAACTTCAACATATTTTTTTAGGTTTCAAGTGCCCTTTACCTTGGATCATATGAGAAAATGTAAAAGTCGGATCAATTCCATTCAGGTTAAATCACAAGACTTTCATTAATCCAGTTTAAGCAACTTGATTTTCTACATCAGACCAATTTTCTTTTTGTTTTTTTATTGGATGCTTGAATATTCTGAAAAACCCTATGTTTATGAACCAGAGCTTTGGAAATTTCACGAATTGAAAACGCTTCAGGAAATTCAGCCAACATACATTCAGACAAATGGTTTTCAAAGTAAAATATTCTAATGCTACAAATACGGTGGTATTTATATTTCAACATTAGGTATCCAGTATAACTTTACAAACTTATTGTGCCTACGTACTACGTGCCCAATTCAGGCCCGATTTGTTTTTGGTGATCTCCAAAAGAAAGTTCATTTGTATACAATTCTAATATTGTCTAAATATTAATAATGTCCCACCCTAAAGTGAATACAGTTTTTTAGCTTAATATTTTATTATATTTGTATTTTGTCAACTGTCAGCAAAAAAAAAAGACTATTAGCAAGTTTAGCCCTAATAGCAGTATTAGCCTTAGAAACCCGTTTCAGCCCCACCCTACTGGAGTCTGACTAGACAAAGGTGGTTGCTTTCGCAGGGATTTGGTTGTAGATTACTTGAGTGGTAACAGGTGATTCAAAACAGGTGATTAAAAGAAAAATGAAAACATGAGAAGAGGCATGTAAGGCAAAAACAAGGATGTATGGCCATAAATACAAGGACTGAAATGTATTATTTTCTGTCACGTAATCTATGTTTATTTATTTATTAATTTAATATATTTAGAAATTATACACATTGACAAACAATTACGAACAATACACTAGGACTGGGAATGTGTCCCAGTGTAAAAAAAGACATAGAGGGTAGACGGGAGGGAGGGAGACAAAACAACACATGCAGAAACAGGCACATACCCATACAGACACAAGACAAGGGACCAAACACCTGCGCGAGTTTAAAAACAATCTATTTGTTAAAAAAGGTGTCCCCTTCCCTGAAACTGTGCTACGTTGGTCATCGGTTCCCCCACTCAACCCCCACTCAAAAGTGGCATCATCGTTTCTACCGCAGCGTGTGATCTGGGAGATGGGCCACAGCCAAACCAGTGGGTCTGCTTTACCAAAGCCTTATTTCCAAATGCTGGCCTGTATTGTGGCCCAGCCCGGCTTCCAGACAGGAGACATAAACATACCATGGCTTTAAACATGGAAATCCACCGGGCCTGTGAAATGTTTCAGCTCTGATCTCACTCTTTCCAGCATCTCTCCAGGAGTCACACCAGTGGCGTGCAGTGGGGGTGGGGTGCAAAAATGGCCTTTAAATGTCAAATCAGAACACTTTTTTTTTCTACATTGCTTATATCTATCAACTGGTTGAACAAAGACTGCCCTAAATGAAAGCAGTTTAGATGCTTGTTGAAAAAAAATTAAAAAATGAACAGGTGTCTGGGGCCGTGCCCTCGTGTTGCCCCGGCTGCCATGTACCCTGTTTGTTTCCTAGTGCCCTGATCACAGGACATGCCCCCTCTGCCAGCCCGGGGTCAGTGCTAAGGTTTTTGTTTTATGCCACATGTCACTGAATCCTCCCAACACAACCGACAACCTTATTCCTGACAAAAGGGTTACTTTAAGGTGAGGAGGGTGAGGAGGGGTTACAGAGGTACCCAGAAGAAAGAGTGCAATGAACTCTTTTGAGAGCTCCAATGATGAGTAATGGAGCAGGCTTGTGAGAACCAGTGTTGGGGGGGATTTGCGGTTAAACATGAGCGTGTCGCCACATACCATTCGGCCTTTTCCCATCAGCAAGCCCCTCCAGGGCGTAGACAGCACATTCCTTCTCTATCAATAGATGAGGGAAAATGGATGGTTTATCTGTTAGAACAGAAAGCCAAACCCAGAGCTGTTGGCAGTTATGGTAAAGTCCCTGCCACGTGATTAAAGCAGCCATGTGCAATTCAGCAACCAGTAAACCCAGTGGATTTTGTTTGTTTGTTTCAGTTATGATTATACAGTTGTTTGAGATGAAATACAAACCATGATTACTTTGCTTGATAGCAACAATTTCGGAAATGATCATAGGCAGCAGTCTTTTTATCATAAATCAAACAGATAATCATGCACGTAACACGTTTGGTCTTTCCTTTCACTTTACTGAAAAATTCTGTGTGCTTTTCTAAATATTTAAGGCTACCTTGCAACGATCATTATGATTCATCATAAGAATTTATAATTTAGACAGTATTTATACATAATTTATTATTCTGCTGGCATTATGAGGTGTATGTGAGTATACGAGTCTAAGATATGACTAATACCTGTAATACTGATGTTTCTCTGAAAGAGCTGACTGAGACACTTTAACACAAGGTCACAATTCAGTAACTCATTTAAAAAGTAGTGGAAACTTCAGGCAGTCACACAAGACTTGAAAACACAGCTAAGAAATGCCATAGCACCCCCTACTGTTGGCTGTTTTATGAATTGAAAATGTACCTTCCCATCTTTTTCTATGTACCTAATGTTTCTATACTCTTCTCAATACAGTACGGAACATTTAAATGTATTTCTGAATAATATTTGTTAAATGGATTCACCGTTTGCTGTATTGCTCCTCCCATTAGAGCGTACTCAGACTGTATGATTGTGCAGAGCAGAGCACAGCCATAGAATTACACAGTGGAACGGTTTAAACCACAGGTGGAATTTAATAAAGCATTCTTGTAATATTGTTTCTTCCCAGGGTGCTGGAGACAGCTTTATTGGAGCACTGGCATTTTACATGGCTCATTATCCCACAATGCCTCTGGAGGAGATAGCCCGCAGAGCCAATCAGGTGGCAGGATTGAGTGTGCAGGCTGTTGGCACGCAGACGTCTTACCCCTTCAAAAAGGACCTGCCGGCTGAGATGTTCTAAGAGCAGCAAATCAACACTAGGGCTGGGTATTGTTCAAAAACGTCCACTACCGGTACCAATACCATGACTTTGATACCGGTTCCTGAAACAAGACTTTTTTCAATACCAATTTTATAGAACAAAAATAGATAAATCTTTGTATGTATTCTTTCTGCTCCTACTACGTGAGCCCCGTCTCTCTGTGTAACGTAGAGTTCTTCCTGCGTGTCTCAACGACGTGTAATGCTACAGCCAATCACAGGCAGTATTAGATCTTGGTAGAAGCATGTTGCTTATTGGCTTATTGGCTCACTGACCCTGATGAGATTTACTCCTTAGGTATTGAATGACAAGGCATATTTTGATACTCGATATTTCAGAGGCAATTAGGTCACAGCCTAAAAAGTATTAAATTCGGTACCCAGCCCTAGTAGACACCAGTATTAATGGACCATTGCTGGAATAGTCTTAGCGACACAACTGTCAAATGAAATGAACAGCTTTTGAGAAATCCGAGAATGAACAATGTCATGAAAATACTGATAACAATTTAACCATTTAATGTTCTTTTACTATAAACTTGTTCATGATAATTTCATCGTCAATAGAAGGTTTATTTGAATAGTGCCTATGTGATGACACATCCCCTCTAATTGACAAACACGTCTTAAAGCTGCGCTATTATTTGCCAATTTCTTCGCAGGTTTCTCTATAGACCTCCCCCAACAGCTTCAGAGGAGACATTGGGCAGCTCCTATGTTTACTTGTGTCTGATTCCTCTTTCTCTGTTTTACCAACAATGCTTTCCTAAGTTTGTTTGTTTGTTCCCGGCTCAGCCATTACGATAGTGTGAAAAACTCCATTACTACCTCGTTAGCCGGTTCCTGAATGGGCGTATGTGTGCAGTGGCGTGAAGCAATTTGTTAAATTGCGAGACCTAATGTCACGTAATACTTCCCAACGCTGAGTCCGGCAGCCAAAAGTTGCAAGGGTGTTTTTTTCCACTCACAGGTGCTAGGGGGGAGCGAGACGAACGCCACTCAACTATAAAAAATAAAAAAGTCACAACCATTCCAATAATTCCAAAGCTGTTAAGTTAAGCTAAAAAAAAATAAAGCTGCATAGTTCCCCTTTAACAGTTAGCTTGTACTGCACATAATTGAGTTAAAGTGCTCATATTCGTCTTTTTGGCTTTTTCTCTCTTTCCTTTATTGTGTTATACATCTTTTTGTGCACGTTATAAGTTTACAAATTGAAAAGCCCAAAGTCCCCCCCAAAGGGACTTACCATCTCCAACAGAAAACACTGTTCACAAACTGGTCTATTGTAGTCCAGACTTTACTTCCTTGACAAATGTGCATCACTTTGTAACACACATTATGCTAACCTAGCTGCTAGCATGGCACTTCCTCATACTGTGCAACTTACTAGCTAGCAGTACTTACTGCGCATGCGCGTCTACCGACAAAGATGGAACAGAAGTGAGATGTCTCACTCTGTAGCTAAAACAGAGAGCTCAACACACACAGTGACAAGAGGAGCTGCAGCAATGTGCAGTACAACAAATATGGTGTTTTCTGAAAATTAAACCACATAAGCCTATTCTGGTACAACCTCTAAATACAATTATGAACCTGAAAATGAGCGTAATGAGCATTTTAAATTTAATTAGTCCAAATACATAATTTTTCACAAATGGTTTCATTATATGTACCAGGTTTATTTCTAAAGTTGCAAAACACTTGACTGACTTCAAATCAAAGATACTGTAAAGCCCAATGAATAACATCTCTTTTACACGAGTCGTAGTGTCTTGTTTAAAATGTTGGTAGTCATAACTTTCTTGATGCTCAGCCGGGGTTTGCATCCTGCTGAACTGGTGCAGTGGGGACAGTAGAGGCATTTTGACAGATCCCAGAAGAAATCCTCTGACCCCATGTCAGCCAGCCAAACAGAACTGTTGACTGACAACATCTTGTACAATCCATGACAAAGTCAAATAGTCAGTTTAAACCGAGCAGGTTTAATGTTGTCCGTATATATTTTTGCTGTGTTGTTAAATTGATTTGATCTTCCTCTTCTCAAAGAATAGTACATGCTTGTTCACTGCAAAGACAGAAAGCAGATTTTGAACAAAATTGACAGGGTCTGGACGACATAAAAAAACAATGCAAAGACTACTTGACTATTCTGTTAGGAACATATCTAATTTGATTTTTAGATTTTTGATTATTTTTTTTACTGATATTGATCATTTTTGTATCTTTACGCTCATGTGCATTGAAACATGTGAATGCAAATTGGATATTGCACTGGTCCATATTGTGATTTCAATAAAATAGGGTTAATGTGCAACCTTTAGTTTGTTTGTTTATTTATTTTTCAAGCATGGGCTAATGCTCAATAAAAGGGTTGTAGTGAGTATGTCACACAAACGGAGCATGAACTACTGGTTTTGCATATCTTACCAAATGGATCATGTTTGCGCAGCACCAGTTTTTCTCTGAGACGGTTCCTCTTCGTGTTGAAAAAGTAGCCTGTCCCTGCAGCGCTCATCATCTGCACCAAGATGGTCCTGATAGAAAAAAACAAAAAAACAAAACTTTGGTGAACTAGCTATACAGTGACTGCATTTCTGGAAGTACAGGACATTTTGGTGTTTTCTTGCTTGGGCAATGATACAAATAAACCTCAACAATTCTTACACTTACTTTGATTTTGCCTTGGCCACTGAGAGAAAAAAAGATCAAAAGGGTATATTAGAATCATGCAGTTTTTAAAAAAAAATTATTGAGAGAGCATTTTCAGTCACAAACAACACATACAACTAGACAGATAATATGTATGAATGCATTGCCCTAACGTTACGGGAAAACGTAAATTGGCTAATCACTAGCTAGGGTTAGCGAAATCAAGTTAACTGTCAATATAACACATTAGCTATATTAACGTTACAATAATAAAAGCTCAGCGTGACAACGTTTAAAGCTCATAACACTTCGCGGTTGGCAGCGTTACACAAAACAGTTAAACACAAGAAAGTAGAGGCAAAGTTATAGACAAAGTCACGTTAGCTTGATAGCTAATGTTGACAACACGGAGAGCTAACAGCTAAAGTTAGCGAAACTAACTGTTACTTTGGCTAGTTAGCTACGTTTGAGACAGCCCGGCATAGATATGCTCGCGACTCTATAACAATAAATACATACATTAGAATACTCACAATTTGCGGTGGTAAGAAACATTTTGAAGACTTTAGACCTCTAAGAAGCCAGAATTATAACAAGTATTTGCAAAGGTAAGTCACATTGGAAAGTCTGCACGTCCGGTTTAACAAGCACTTCCGGGTCCCCTTAAAGGAGTAACGTAGGGTTAACAACGGTAGTTATACACGGTGAGCTACCTGAGCAGCAATATATGATAAGATAAGATAAGAAAACCTTTATTTGTCTCACAGTGGGGAAATTGCGGTGCAATGTGCGCTGCAATCACAAACAATACATCCATGGTCATGAAAACCACTATATCAATTCATACACTTTCAGCTATATGGGTTTGTTTTTCCTGCCTGCTTTACAAAGCAAGCCTTTTACAGTAAATTCGGCTAGTCTCACGTGTTACTGAAACGTTGGTTGTAAAAGAAGGTAAACTTCAGCTATGTGCACACATAATCATTTTTGTCATTAGAGATATGAAACTGTCACATCCAAAGTACAAGTAAAGGGTCTTAGTGGACCGCACTGTGAATTTGAGGTTTCTTCAAATTGAGGTGAAGTAGTCATGAAACCTGGGAAACAAAGCTGTCTTTCCCTATAGCGCCAAGACATCATCAGTCCATGAAATAGGTCTTCCACATCAAAATATTATGTGTTAAACCGTAGCCAAACAGGTAAAGTTATGTATTGTCTGCCTTTCTAACAGAGTTTCACACTCATCTGGATGTACATGGTCATAGTCACAGTACATTTAAGATGAATTGAATATTGTACATTCTTGTATTTAAAGGGGTCTGTAACAGATCCATGCAATCTGATTACCTCAAGGGAACGAGTGCAGCAGATCAATGTCTGCTTGCTCATTGTTTCTGGTTATTTGCAGGTTGTGTGTGTTTCAACATTAAAGGTACTAATACTGATGGTCTGAGCTGAGTGAATAAAAAAAAGAGTATTATGAGGATTGAGAGTGGAGGAGGAGTTTTTTTTTCTGTCTTGTATACAGCCAGTTGGAGTGTCTCCATTTTTATCCTACCAGTGTCTAAACAAACAATCTGTCTCTTTACCGCAAAGAAGCACAGAGTTCTTTCAGTACATGTTTCTTGTTCTTTTGCAGTTAGACATTGGCGGTTGCCATGAGAGCAAATGAGCATCTGGTAATGTAGTGTATGACCAAATACAGTGGTGGTAATTTCCCAGGAATATTGACGAGAACATGACCTCATTGTCTCCAGTGGTACTGCCGTGCTTAAGTCTGTATTATATCTCTGTTTTAATTTGTTGTCATATTCTTAGGTCCGTATTATCAATGTAAGGCCCAATTTCATACCTGATTTTATAGAGTCATCGTTATTTTCCACCAGTCTTTTATTTATTCACTTTTAGTGTATGTCATCATCACTTAGGAAGAACAATGCATGAGACAATCGGAGTAAGAATAATGGCGTATATTACTTCACAGCCTGTCTTTAAAAAAAAGAAAAAAGAAAAGGAGATCCAGTGAGTATGCGACACTGAGGTCCCACTAGGGCATAGATTAAATGATAACAAAAAAAGGTAAGTGAACATGTACTAATGAGCCCAAATGGAGCTGCATTGGTAAACCCGGGGGCGGGGTGGGGGGG
>NC_048426.1:21222251-21233353 GCF_013103735.1 Etheostoma cragini | reverse complement strand
GGTAAGCCATGCATTGAAGCGGAAGTGAACATGGATGTTATTGGACAGGCCGAGAAACGCTGTAACCAAGCAGGGAGCAGCTGTCAGGATGTGAGTGGAGGAGCTTGCGTCACTAAGGGATAATTCTGAGAAGGAGGCTGAGACCACTAGATCCAGCTTCAGCTCTCCTCCTCCTCGTCCTCCACCACCCCACCCACTCAGCTCTCTCCACAGCCACTCCGGACGTTAGCTACTCTTTCCTTCTCCCACTTCATCGCACTTATACTCTTCACTCTATCTCATATGCTCTTTCTCTTTATTTACGACCTATTATTTTCCAGCTTCTGTATCACATATACGCTCAATTCTGTTTTAGACACTTGAGCTCAGGTTCTAATCCAAAGCGGTTTACAGTGACTAAACAGGTAAAGTTCTGTGTCCAGCCAGCATTGAGATGTGGCAATTTATTAGCAAGAAAACAATTAAGGGAGAAAATTTAAATCCAATTTGAACTGTAATTAATCTACATGTTAAGATTGAAAAGCTTGCAAGGACAGGTGTGTAAGTGCAGAAGAGTTTTGAGAGTGAGCAAAGCCAGAACTGTGAGCGCAATGGAAGTTTTGAAGTAAACACATTTTTTTGTAGTACTGTTTAGCTTAAACTTGACATAGTTTCTGTTGTGTTGCTCTGATTGGTTGTATGGGATGTTACGTTGTTCTGATTGGTTGTAGGGGATGTTATTGTGCTCTGATTGGTTGTGGGGCGGGATTTATTCAGTTTGGGAAATCGCACAGTTTCTACAAAGCTGCAGGTCAAATTGTCTGGCTGACTCAACAAGTAGGGACCCATCTGCTACTGATGGGGGGACCAAGACTGAGAGTGCTACATGAAGCTACATGGAAAAATATGAACCAAACAAGACACTTAGAAATGTCACTGCTTTCATGAATACAAAAGTTGGGTGACCCTCCCCTCAAAAAAGAATATAAAGGTATGACCCTTCCCTGTTTTTGTCCAGTGGTCCATTGTATGAATACTGAACTGTCCCTAATTGAATCAACAACCAAAGCACTGGCTGCATCATGTTTCCTGATGTGGATTTACATGGCTGATTATTATTGATTATTGACATTTTTAAGCATGCACGTGCTCCACGAAACACCTGTATATACACAGGCACACACAAAGACACAGACAACCTCCTCAAAACAAGCCTCAACTCGCATATTATTAGTTGTCACAACAACGGTTTGCTCTTCTTTTGAGCTAACAACCCCATCGCAGTAGGTGACACAATGACTCACAGGCAGAGTCAGAGGCACCACACAGTGGTTCACAACTCCTCAGTTTGCGCCCGCACGATGCCTTATCAAATATTATATAAATTATGGGAAAAAATAACAAGGAGGGTGGAGGGTTCATAGAAGGTTTTCATCCCTTCACTTTACCAAGTCCATATCTTTCTGTACCAAATCTGGTTTGACCTTTAAAGTAAGGGAGGAACACCCCACCTACAAGCATTAGAGAAAGGATCACTTGTCGTGCAGTCGTGTTCAGACAGTATCGTTAGGATACACACGGTGGTTGCACATACATGTAATTGGGAAATCTAAGTCGATTATTTTAGGCTTTGAGACAAACAAGCTAGCACGGCTTACTGACTGCATAGCGGCGTCCTGCAGAAACTGAATTCCCATGGGACTTAAGTGCAAGACTAAAGATAGCCTTCATTAATGCTATTACTGTACAAGCCACAGGCATAATTTGGACAATTTTCATGTAGTTACATATTCACTGTTAAGGTCATAACCACTACAGTGTTCAATTGCCTATTTTTGAGAAGGGGTAAACTTCATTTTTGTTGCAGAGGAATGCATGACCTGTCCTCTGGAAGACATAGTCAGACCCCTGGAAAGCAGAAGTGGGAATGGAATTTATATGCCTACATTCTCCGTAATGTTTCTTTTGGCAGAGAAAAATACTTCATCTCAAACTTTGTATCAACATGCAAAAATGACATGTTAATGGTTCAAAGTTACAACATTGCCGCAGTAAATCTTGTTTGGATTGTGCTCAACTTGGCAGCAAAGTATTGTTGAGTCACGGTGGAGCTTTCAACCACAAAGGGACTTGATCCCTCAAGCTACCGGTCTGATAAAGTCAGATGCCTTTTTTTTAATCTCCAACTTTGCATCATTACTTGAAACTTAAACTCCAGATGCTGACAAATGTTTTTGTTAAAGTGTTCCTATTTTACACTTTTTTCTCTTTTCCTTTATTGTGTATATATCTTTTTTTATGCATGTGATATATTTACAAAATGAAAAAGCCCAAAGTCCACCCCAAAGGGACTTACCACCTCCCACAGAAAACACTGTAAACAAGCTGCTCCAACAGCTCTATTGTAGTCCAGCCTTTACTTCCGTGACAAATGTAGGTCATTTTGCGTCACTTTTGCTCCTGTCTAGGTTCTACAGCTGGGCCAAAGCCAGGGTTTGTTTTGGATCACACTAGCGTGCTTGTCAGGGCCCGCCCTACTCTGCTTCTGACTGGCTAGTCGTTTTTACCTAGGTACTGCGCATGTGCTACTCCCAACAAAGATGGAACAGAAGTAAGAAGCCTCACTCGGTAGCAAAAACTCGACACACAGAGCTCAACACACAGGGTGAAAAGAGGAGCTACAGCAATGTGCAGTACAACAAAAATATGGTTTACTGAAAATGTAACGCCGTAAACCTATTCTTGAGGCAGTTTTTAGAGCACATTAAGCTGCACCTGTGTGAGTAATTTCAAGTTAATCAGACTTACAGGGTGGGGGCGTGGCCTTTCAAAGTTTGCACTTTGAAGCCTTTATTACAGCGCCACCATGTGGCCGATTGGGTTCATATTTCTACAGAAGAACATGCACACCGTTTTCAGTTATTTCCCCAAGTTTCATGTTTCTATCTCATTCCAACTCACAGGAATCTGCGCCGGACAACAAATAATAATAATAACTAAAACAGACAAGCGTAGAATTAATAATTATGAACCTGAAAATTAGCAAAATGTGAGGTCATGGACTTGGCGCGTTATTAGCACCGCATCCAAACCATCTGAGATAACTGGCCTGCTTTTGATGAATTTCTTAACATTTTTATTCCAGGAGTAAAACCAGGACAGAGAGAATTGGACCGATTTTAGATGGTCAATCAGGTGTGACCACCTCCTTGCTTTGGCATTGGTGGAGGGAAATTAGGTTAAATGGAAGACTACAGAAATCACACGTGAAAGTAATTAATACCCACCTTCTCCCAAACGTTTCTTTCTGCAGAGAAAAATACTCCATATTGTTTCAAATTTGGTATTATAGCTTAAACACTATTGTAGCATTTAGTAGTGTGCCCAATGCGGAATTAAACATGCATCTATTTTCGTTCCTAAAAATCATGCATGAGCTTTCAACAAAGAAGGGACTCAAATCCACAACCATCTGATGTCTTGTCCATTAGGCCATATGGTCATAAAGGAAAGAATTTTGCCATGTTTTAGCTGCTAAATAGGAGAGCTAACCATTGTCAAAAAGGCAGACTGTTTTGCGAGCCACTTAGCTGCTGTCAAGGTTAATTAGCTTAAATGGTAGACACTTGCCCCCCCACACACTTTGAATGTTACAGTTTAGTTGAATTAAGCCCAGCAGTCTTCATTATTTTTGTGTCTGGAGAGCAGAATACCTTTCTATTATGTCCAACTTTGCACCAGAACCTGACACTCCAGACGCAGTCACAGACAAATTCACATCTCTGACCAGTTGGGGAAATTGAACCCAACCGGGACAGAACATATAGCAGGGTGTGTACCATTAAGGCTCACTCCCAACCACAACGGCCAGGGTTCAAGTCCAGTCCTGGGCCCTTGGCTCCACACCTTCCCCTCTCACTCCTCTTTCCTCTTTGTATCTGTCTGAATAAAAAGAAAAAAATGCTTTAAAAAAATATTTTTCAACTTTCTGTACAAACTTGTGTTGTTAGATTTTTTAAAGATTGCATGCATCATGGATGGATTGTATATTTCCTGTAACAGAAAGTCCACTTGTATTTGTGTTAGAAGGTAAAAGCCTCAGTTGATTATAATTACACATTTAATGCTCAGGATCTCAGTCAGGGATTTTAGCAGCTCTCATGACACAGAAATCAAGACGTGGATCTGCAATAGTTGTAGGTGGTTGATTTTGTGGACTTTTAGATTGTGTCATTATGCTTTTACACCCACATCCTTACTTTCCTCACAACAATGAACCAAAATACATTCTCACTTACCCACAAAACCACCCTGGGTACTGTCAGCGTGTCTCTAAATTCATTACCAGTGAGGCTGTTCCAGAAAATGCTGCTTGATCACATCACACACTGGTCTGCGCTATCTGGAGCTTTTGAAGGAACTTGTCTCCGTCTGCATATCTTAATCCAGCTGTCCAAGATAATTGGGAATTCTCTCCCAGGGTGGATCCTGTCCTTTAGCGTGACCCAGAATTGACTGTTCCTGTACGGCTTGCAATGACGAGATCTAATCTCTTGTTTACACTGCACCACAAATCAAATTTTTGTTTTGTTCTTGTGTAAATCCAGTAAACAGCATTTGCATTTGAACGTGCCGCCTTAACAATATTCTCTGACATTTAGAGGGTGTTTTTATTATAGTCACTTGCAACCAGAATCATATGCAATGCTTGTTTAAATGAGATTCAGACCAAAACAATAATATCAGAATGGTCTGCATTGTAATTTTCTTTCCACATGCGTAAATGGGGATGATTGTGTCAGTTATGATGTCACACACCAATGTGCATCAGGTCGCTATGGATACACCAATCTTGTCATAGTGAAGCCCTCGGATTGAATTTCCACATAAACAACGGGTCTTTGAGGGTGAGCTTATGGTTTGAGAAGTTGTATCCACTCAATGTGAAATTAAAAACTCAATTCACGTAACTGTTAAAAATAATAATAATAACAACAATACTGTGTGTGAAATAAAACAGGCGTTAAAGTGTCAGTGTTTTCTCTAAAAAGGCTAGAATTCTAATAAAGTACCATTTCACCTTGAATACAAATCTTTTCAGAATATTGCATAAACCTTTGAACATTTTCCCAAAGTGTGGGACAAATTTTCATTTTCAAACCAAAACTGTCAGTTCCTGCTCCTCTATATTCAACTCAGTCCTATATTTAGGCTTGATGAGTCTACAATAGGCTGCTCATTTACATAGTCTTACTGATGACCACAGCGTTGTTAGGAGTAATGTTATAAAACAGCCAGCCAGTGTGTCCTCCTCCCATCTGTTCTCTCTCCTCTGTCTCTATCTCTGTGTTCCATGACGCAAAGCCTGAGTGGGAGTGGACAAACCTTCTGCTCCCTGAGAGGACTGAGTGGGCCGCCGCCATCCGCTCTGTGCGCACCAGAGATGGAGGCAGCGAGGAAGGTAAATGGTAGGGAGGGGGAACATTTGAACAACTGAAACGAGTGGAAGGATGAGAGAAGGTGACACTGATTGATACAGAAAAGTAAATAATGGGAATCAATGGGGAACAGGAAAAGAGAGGGTTGAGTGTTGAAGTGAAGAAGGGGTGGGGAAGGGGGAGATGAGAGGCTGATAATGGGGAGCTAATGATAGGAAGAGTGGAAGCAAATGGAAGATGGACAAACGAAAGGATCGGTCGAAAAAAGAACAAATGATTTTCAAATCAATTGATCAAGAATCAGATTGGCGCCACGGCTGGGGTGTCCAGCTAATTGTATCGTTAACATACACATCGTAACACAATACAAATGTTGCCAGTACTCAAAACAGTTTGCGTTGTTACTTAAATGATGAGTTGAATTTAAAGCCAATTTCTCTCATCCAGTCTTTTGAAAAAATGATTTGACTGAAAATGACATGACTTAGTTATTACACTTTATATTTTGTGTTAAGATATTTAACGTTATATTATAGGATGTACTCAATTAACTTAATATTATATCATCCTATCATCATATCTTCCTAATCTTGCAGAGATGGAGAGCGTAGGTATAGGTTAGGAAATAACAGATATCTAACATTAGTAATTAAACTAAAACAGGTAATGTAAGTTGAAACTGCCTGCGAGCTTATCCTGTACTATGCCGTAATTCCTCTCCTGTGCGACAGTAAGTTGCGTGGTTATGAAACAATCTTTAGCCTGTTTTTAGAAAATGCATGCTAAGGAGCCATAAAGTGAGATGTGTTTAATTAGAAATAAACAATGGACAAATAGAGTCTTTAAACGCTTAAGATGGAAAGTTATTTGCTGTCAAAGTGGCGCAAAAAAAATGAATGGCAGTCAATGGGATGCTAATGGTGGGTGATGGCTTGTTAGCACCAAAATGGCTCCATCAAAGGTACGCTTGTGGAGGCTCGCTTACCCCCTTGTGTGTAGGCAACAATACTTCGTTAATTATGTAATTATGTACATGACACAAAACGTGACGTAGTTCTGTTTGTTCCGTAACGTGCTGTTTACTTCTAATTTAAGCACAGGGACACAAGTTTCCTGGGAATTTTTTTTTTTTTAATTAAAAAGAAAAAGGTATAGTTGGCATGCTGTAAAACCATGAGTTGAACAAAGACGTAAAAAATGCTCTTTGTTGGGAATATGCACAGTCGCTAGGTAAGGATCACATTAGCTAGCTGTTTCTCCAACTTTGGTCAGTACAAGGCAGCATTAGCTGGGAGACTTCTTCTAAACGAGGGCGCACTTCCAACTTTGCGTGAAATACCTGCAGAACAGGGACATGTAAGTAGTTCCTTAGATTATGGTAAACTCGTGTATGAGTTTTTTTTTTTTTTTAAGATTATTTTTTGGGCATTTTTTTAGGCCTTTAATGGACAGGACAGCTGAAGATGTGAAAGGGGAGAGAGAGGGGGAGTGACATGCAGCAAAGGCCCACAGGCTGGATTCAAACCCGGGCCGGCTGCGTCGAGGAGTAAACTTCTAAATATGGGCACCCGCTCTACCCACTGAGCTATCTGGGTGCCTGCTATTGAGTTTTTATGAGTGTGAAAGCACCAGATACACAAAATAACATCCTAAAACCCAAAATAAGAGATTTGTTTTCATAATATGGGCACTTTACTTAGAGCAGCTTACAGTCATTAAGTAGGCGTACTTCACAAAATATCTGGTAAGAAATTACTTGAATTGAGTAATTTATTTATTTAACTTTTAACCGCTACATTATACTTGTGGGTGACCACTACAAATTCAGAATCAGAATTTGACTTTATTGTCATTGTAAGTGGAGACAACGAAACTTAAAGTGCTACTCTATGGTGCAAACATTATGTGTGTACAAATTGCATCAACACTGATAGAGCAGCTCTCTTCCTACATATTGTAAGTATAGCACCTCACTCCCACATGCAATTGATCCCACCAAGCTAGCTGGAACAGAAACACAAGCGGTGTGGTGAAGAGGCAACATGATGCAAACCACTGTGACTAAAACTCTTCTGTCAGTGGTTTTTGTAACTCTAGAAAGAGTCTTGTGACAGTGGTCACTTGGTCACAACAAGCAGTGTACAGGGTGCAATTGAGTCTTGAAAGATGAGTTAAGTTATATCTATGTATTATTTGCAGCCATATAATATTTTATAAACTGTATGAAGCTAATTAATCAAAAATCATGCTACCTTACACAAGTTGTATCATTTTGTGTGAAGATACAGTTTTATGTTAATTATAGCTATACAATTATATTGTTATATAGGTGACCTCTTAATGATGTAATTTTCTAATCTACATTTGCATTTTGATGGTAATTTTAAAGTGGAAAGAGAATCAATACAGCTTGCATAGTGACCTTTATCTATTTCCTGATGCCTCCCTCTCCTCCTGCCTTCTGCTGCCTATGTTTAGTAACTTGATTCCCCTCGTGGTCCATCGGTGGCTATTTTATAATTTGGCTAAATCCAGCTTTGAGGTAACAAGTGACACCTTCTGTTTCCATGCTTCCGGTCGCTAGGCAACCTCAGCAATTATGCCACTGCCAAGAGAGGGAAGAGAGGAAGTAGCACCCAGAGGCCCCCTGCCTCTGTTAATCTTGGCCTCAGTCAGCCAGGCTTCATCCTCGATCTAAGTGCAGTGCTTCCATACCAAGCCAGTGACGAGGGCCACTGTAGCATGCTGTGTCTCCTACTGCTCTCATTAAATCAGCTCTCTTTCCTGCGTTATAGAGACACATTTGGCTGGTAGGGACATCTAGCTGGATCTCACTGGCTGCACCAACACCCTCTGCTGCCCTCTGTTGTTTAACAATGCATTACTGAGTTGTTAAGGATTATTGTTTTAGTAAAAATAACCTTTTATATTTTTTAGCATTCTTCAAAACCCATTACATAGTGCTTCACACAAGGTTGTAAATTCATAAAATTATAATCATAAAATCAAATAGAGGACATAAAGGCAACAAATGACACTGACTGGACCACAGTCAAATAGGGGCAAATAATTGCAGTGATTTCATATGAAAGAAAAACAGCAGTATTGCTTTGATATTGAGTCAGGTAGCCATAGACCAAAGGCCCAGTCCCCTCCTGTTAAGACCCGCACCGGAGGATTATAAGCCATAGAAACAGGCTAATGTGGGACGTAAAGGACACAAATAAAGCAAGAAGCAAGGCCACGAAGAGCCTTCAATCAAAAAGATCCTTAAATCAATCCTGAAACATACTTAGAGAAAGTGTAAGGATTGTTGTGGTCACAATCCTTAGTTCAGATGAGAACCTATACATTTGCTATTCTTAGTTTAGATGAGAACCTATACTATTGCAGATGCTCCATTATATAAACAACGATTAAGAACTGAATGTACTACACACAGTCCTCCATCTTTGCTTTTACCCCTTTAAGTGGCCCGCTGGTTGGCCAGTAATTGCAATCTTTTTTGTTGGGCAGCCAAACGTTTTACAAACCCACAACAGACACTAATGGAACCAAAGGTGTATCTCAAAAATGACCCCACTAATAATTCCTGGAATGGCACCAAACTTCTACAGTAGTACAAATAGTACAAGTAGTTCTGCACTCATGCAACGAGGCACTGGGAAGTTTGTAAGTACACCAGGAGTTTATTTAAATAACCCCTGCCTGCCTGAACATACACAAACAGACACAAGACAAGGGACCAAACACCTTCTCAAATGAAAGCAAAGGCTGGAGCACAAGGCTACATCGATACTCAGGCCTCCAACCGTGTGCCCTGATTGGCTCCTGCCAGTGGTATAATATTATGTTAGTGTAATATTGCTATTGATGCATACATACTGTATGTCGGCAGCATTTAAATGTTGTAGCTTGTCAGAAAGGAGCTTAAACATGTTACAACTTTATATGGGCCTGTTTTACATAATATTCCAGTGTTTTTATGTAAAATCACAAACGGCAAATTTACAGCTGTCAGATACATGCAATGGAGTAAAAGGTACAACATTTCCCTCTGAAATGTAGTGGAGTAGTATAAAGTTGAGAATGAAACAAGCATCAGCAAAGTAAAATACTTGAGTAAATGTACTTAGTTAGATTCTAAAAGCATGATGAATGAAATTTAAAAGGTGGTTTAGTTTACAGTCTATAAAATCATGTTTTTTAAAGCCGAGAATATTTAATATCTTACACTGAATGAATTTTTTTTTCTTTGTTATTTTCCCTTTAGCCCATTGCAGATCTACAGTACATCTACAGTCTTTTATCATAGAGAAAATAATATTCTATAATTGCCCTTTCAGTGGCCAAGCTTTTTCAAAAAATAAGTTCTACCAGCAATCAAAAATCGATTGCACTCTTTCATGTCATCATGACCTGGTGGTGGATGTGGATACGGACACACACACACACACACACACACACTGATCCACTGTGTTGACACAATTAGACAGCAATTTCACAATAATTTAACTTTTGAGACCGACTGCTGGACATAAATCAATGCAGTGTTCCTGCAGATAAAATGTTGTATATGTTCCATTCAGAGATTTGTCACACTTTCTTCCGAAAGAATGAACTTGACTAGAACAATTCTGAGATAGAAACATGCTGCATGGGAAAATGTGCTTTACATTAAAGGCCAGCATGGTAGGGCTCACACTTTATGGAAAAGGTTGGACATGTATATTTAAAACCAGTAAACATATTTTCTTCCTCTGTGATGTCATGTGTAAAGGTCAACATGGTTTAGGGCACAAGACCAGATTGTGGTCAAATGAGCTAACTTTAGCAACAGTGTCTGTCACATGTTTGACCTGCAACTTAGATCATTTCTGCTATTTCCCCCTCTATAGTCATCAAAAATCGGCAGTCATTAAGTGTCAAAATCGTTACCTCATGTCTTCGTATTCCACCGCCATGCATTTTGTCATTCCTGCAACCCACTTTTTTACAGCATAAAGGGATATTTCACTCTGGACACACTTTCTTTATCATTATTTATGACATCTGTGAGTCTGTTAGGGGTCAGCACACAACATGTTGGTGTTGCTTCTTGATATAACATATGCTGTGTTTTAATATATTATTAGAAATAGTCAATATCACATGTTGTTGTTTTCAAATTATCAGAATTTTGTGTTATCCCAAAACAGAGTAGCTATCTTTCAAATATCTCAAGGATATTTATATGCATTTCCTCATCCAGATTATACTGTATTTTGTGTGTACATTGATGGAAATTGATGGAGCCTTTGCTGTATCCTCCAAATGTAAGACAATATTACAAATGTAAGACAATATTACAATATTTCCAATATTTCTACTGGGTATTCAAGCAGAATGTCTCTAGGGATAACAATGTTGACTCTCTAAAAAACTAGCTGGAGAGAGCCTAACCCTAACCCTAACAACTAAACTTAACTCCAATAGGTAAACCCTTACCCTAACTGTATTAAATAGGGAAAAATAGATTTGACTGAAAACTGATTTTTTTACACTAGTCTGAAAATTATAGAGATTGTTAATAAAAGTGAGAATAAAATTTCCAAAGATTGTGATGACATTGATATGGGTCTAGTCAAAAACGTTATAGATGGGATAGTTGACCCACTATCATACTGTATATATAAATATATATAT
>NC_048426.1:21215460-21222241 GCF_013103735.1 Etheostoma cragini | reverse complement strand
TATATATATATATATATATATATATATATATATATATATATATATATATATATTTTGGGTTGTTGATGTTGTTAAATTCTGAATGTTTGTGTTTCATCTAGTGGTTTTAATTTTTAGTTTTGTCTTGTAACACAATTGATTGTTTGAGATAAATAAGTGAAATGAAAGGAAAACCCTTTATATATTAAAGGGTACCCTTACCTAAATTAAGAAATCCAATTTGTTTTTTCAGTGGACAGGGAAAGTTCAGTTACTGTAATATTATACTTGTTAAATGTTTTACATTTATACCTGGATGAGTTTTATTCTAATGTGGTGTTCTCAGTTCTGAAAAAGAACCCTCATACTCACAAAATTCCCCTGGGTGTTCTCATCTTTCCCAATTGACTGTACTAAGAGCAGTTACACACTTAATGACATCCCAAATATGAGTTTTAGCACTCTAGGTGTTGGATTCGGGAGAGAGATGTTCATGTTAACTGATATTTAATTAGACCATAGGAATAACACGGATGAATTCTGTAAATGGGTGTGTTTACTCTTCAAAGAATACAGTCATGTTGACATCCGCTAGTATTGTTGCACATGCAATGAACAATTCAGCACAATTATTGAACATTTATCATCATGCTATAAGAAATGCAGTCAGTTTTGTTGGATAAGATAGGAAACAGACTGGTTTACATGTGGTTTGCATCAACTGTAGTTAAAAACATCCAAATTGATGAAAGGTGCTCATTTGAAATGGGAATATACAGTACATCCGCAGTGCAGAGATTGCAATTTTAAACCATTAATCCTTCATTCAGCTGGGGAATTTTTTTTATCTTGTGTCTAAATGTGACCGTCATTCTTCCTGGAAGGGTGTGTTGCCACGGGCCAAGTGCACTGTTGTGTAAACAATACCTGTGAAGCAAAGGGAGAGAGAACCAAAGAGTGAGACAAGCATTGAGTAAGTAAGCCTATGCTTTGTGTTTTTATAAAAACAGAGAAGAGAAAATAGCAGCCTGGGAGACTAAAAGTAACCTTTCCACCACAGATGGCCCCCACGCTTTCCGCCAGTGGGTCAGTGGGTGAGGGAAGAGTGGAGGGAAGTGGAGGCGAGAAGAGAGGCTATGGCCGTACGCCGCCATCCAGGGGAGAGTGTGGGCGATGCGGGCAGCAGGAAAGAGAAAGACAAGGACTTCCAAGGCCAAGTGGGCTGAGGTTTGCAGAATACACTGCTAAAAAAAGACGTGATGACGCTCAGAGGTCAGCCGGCTGATTTGTCATCAGCTATTTCAGCATTGTTAAACAACTGACGAGGGCGAGGGAAAAATGTTGACATCACTGGTGGATGCTCAAAATGCTTCTTGCCCCCGCATTCTTCCGATTGTGCAATCATCAAGGCAGAGAAATCAAACACTGGTTTTCTGGACTTAGGATTGTGCCATATTTGGTAACCAGCACAAGATCTGGTCTAGGAGACTGAATACTTGTGTCATAGCATCACCTTTAGGTGGCCTCTGGTCCTGCTTCTGGTCAGAGTGTGTCACCCAAGTCCTCCACTCCTCTCCTCTCCTCTCCTCTCCTCTCCTCTCCTCTCCTCTCCTCTCCTCTCCTCTCCTCTCCTCTCCTCTCCTCTCGTCTCCTCTCCTAAGTGAATGCAAACCTGTAATCTCTGAATCATGGTACAGTATCCATTCAAACCTTATACTATTGATAAACCTCTATTACCAGTATTGTAGTACATAAGGTTGGGTCTAAAGACCCCTTTTTGAAGGTTTTGTCGGATTGGACCACATTTTTACTCGGTTTTGTCTCGGTTTGGAGGAAGAGGACTCAAGATTTTATTCAACACTGTTCAAGAGTATCTGATTTATGTGTTAACAGCATTACTGTGATTGGATGTAAAACTTCAACTGCTTCAAATGCAACCAATGACTTGTTGACTTGTTTATAGTTGAAATGGGTTACTGTGGACCCCGTCCCCCGTTAACACGCACTCCCAAAGGGAATGAGGGTGACAGGAGACAAAGCTCTGGCTGTCTGGGAGATGTCAGCCAAATCATTGGTAACAATGAACTACCTTTTATTTATTATATTTTTTAAAGAGTTTATTTGAAAAACAACATTTAAAAGAAAACACACAGCAGTGGGTTAATCCTGCAATGTAACACTAGCCTACACAGCTGGTGTCAGCTACATTTTTTATTTGCACTAATGCTACGTTTACACGTGGCCGGCTGGTTTCACACACAGACATTTCAACCTCTCCTTTCTCAAACATAACATTGTACACAGTTGTCAGTTTTCAGAAAGGTGTTTGTTTACCTGCAGTGTAACGAGAAGTTCAAGCCCACGTTAGCCAATCGGAATCCCAAAAATAGCAAGAACAGCAATGAATCACCTCCTCTCTCTTCTCTTCCTAACTTCCTCGGCTGCCTAAACCCCTGTTTGTCTCAATTTACATTAGAGCCTGGCCAATAAAGTTATTTAAAAATCCTATATTCCGAAATGCCGGCCGATATACTGCATATTAGAAAAAATAATCCAGAGACGCGTCACAAAACATAACCAGATTTCTGGTTTCAACGCCAACCATCATAGTTCACAGTCAACCATACTCATGGTTGACTGTTTTAAAAAAAATACTGTATTCATTTATTAGAATTGTTTTTTTTAATTGGCAATTATAAATGACGATACAGACAGATCAGGAAATGCCTAATATCGGACGATAATATCGGCCATACATCGGTTTGGCCCTAGTTCATATGCAAGTTTTCCAAAATCTCCAAAAAATCTGGCCTGAGTTTTTAGAAAGGATCCTTTTCAAAGGCAAATTCTCCGTTTGCATGTAAACAAAGGGCACCAACGAAGGGAAATGTCTCAGTTTTTCTAAATAACCATGTGCGTGTAAAGGGGTTTTTAGTAAGGACGCTCAAAGAACGATAAGGTAAGTGCAAGTGATGCTAGCCAGCAAAAGTTATCCATCCGGCTCTGTTTCAAAACTCTTCAGGAATTTCCCCAAGGTATTTAGGGAATACTAGCTACAAATTTTTGTTAATTACGAATATACTGTGTGTTCCAGTTGAGTGGTCTGGTCTTGGTCCAACTCAGTCTCGCCCTGCCTTGGTCTTGGTGTTGACTCAGTCTTGATACTCTCTGGTCACAGAAATGACTTGGTCTCAGTTTAGGTGGTCTGGACTACAACACTGTATCTTACATACAGTGGAATTGCTAAAACAGCAATGTACGGTAAATGACTCAACCTCGATTGAGAAAGAGAGAAACATTTCTGACTTGTGTCCTTTCATAGGAAATGATTGCAACACTCTGTGATGCAATGTTAGGATTTAACAAACGGTGTACTTTTGTCTTAAGTGTTACAGAACAATTTAGAAACACCTCTCCCACCCCTACTCTCTACCAACATGTCTTACTGACACGTAGAACCTGCTCAACCTAAACTCCCCGTGATCTGTGCAGTATCAGCGAGCCGCCAGCAGAGAGCAAACCAGACTGCTGCTTACACTGTGGACACCTTTGCTGTTGGTGGCACTGGCAACGTGACTGTCACAACATGATGCAATTTCCAGTGAATTATCTACAGATAATCACTGTATAAAAACAAACTAGTTACATGTACGATCAGTCAGCCACTCAACACATTCTAACTCCCCCCCACCATGTTGCATATTTCGAAATACATGTGTTCATTCAAATGAATAAAATGAATGACAGCAAAATGAGGGGCTGCTTGTTCACGAGGAGGAACACGCCAAATCTGGGGCTCCCAAGAGGGGAGGCCAAGCAGTTTTGTTTTAATCTGGCCCTGACATGAACGGGCCACGTGGTTTAATTAAATTCCAAAGATATTCACTGATCTGAGAGACATTTAAAATAGTTAACGTTTTGTGTGAGAGTGAGATTTAAAGAACACAAAAAGCTTAAAAGGTTTGTCTCAATGCCGTTTATGTGGGGCATAGTTTACTTTTTATTTTTAATCATGGAGTATTTTCAAAAGAATAAACAATATTACATTGTTTACTTCTGGATGACCATCACCCAAAGTCCAGAGGTAATATTAGTAACAGTAACTTCAAGTACACCATCCACCTCCGCCATACCCACACAATGCTGTTTGAAGGATTTCTGACTTAATCTATGTTTTCTTTGACTTGATCCATTTTTTCCTTTCCTCCAGAAGAACATAAATGCTGCCCTCTTGTGGCCAATAAGTCAACACAAGGACCCAAAAGATGAGTCAAGCAGCCTGTCAGTCTCTTAAATAATTTAACAAGGACTACATGTGATCATGACTACAATGTACTTTTTTCTTTTGTCATGATTTTGTACAGTTTATATTTATTAGAAACACTTACACTTGTTACACAGGCCTTGGGTACTGCTGCTATATTCAGCGGAAAATTGGATTTGCATTGAGCTTGTCCTGGAGCCAAGCCACAGGTTCCTTGGAAAGCTAACCAGGTCATTGGCCAGAGGTGCTAAGTGAGAAAGCCTCTCACATAAACAAGGGAGCCAGAAGCTTTTAAAGTCATAGCATTCTGTCGGTGTGTTTAACAGCAGCAGGGAGATGAGCATTGGAAAAACAAGCTAAACCCCCCCAAAATTACTATAATGAATATAACAGATTCATTTAACATTTACAACTGCAGGTTTTGGAGTAGACACGATTCTTGCCGGGTTAGGGTTAGCATGGTAGCATGAGCAGTGATAGCCATGGTTGAACAGACAACGGAAAAAAAGACACCTGCAGTAACTCAAAATGCCATCAACAGAAAACCAAGGTACTGTAAAAACATTACATAAATGAGGGTCATAATTTGTGTTATTTATTGAATGACTTATTTTTTTTACGCTCATTTTTACAATTTTCATCAAAAGAACAAGTTCCAGTTACTGTATGTGCCAAACACGCACCCTGGAAATCCAGAGTACATAGAGTGGTTGCAAAGAATGACATCATTGAAACTGGATGCTCCACTTACACCAATTATACCTGACATGCTCTCCTTCACATCTCACTCTGTCTCTCTGGTTTCACAAGAGGGTCTGCTTGTTGGCAGCCACTGGAATGGCCAGAACACCAAACGTTATGTCACATGTCCCGCAATTTACACACACGATAACATATTTCCTCAATGATCCCCCAAAATGTCTTTTGTTTTATTGATTAAAAAAAGAATGAATCCTTGGGTGATGACAGTCATCTTTATATTTAGTCTTTGGAATAATGTAGCAAAGATAATTGTGAAAATCTACACAATTTTATTTTAAATGAAACGGCAAGATCTGTACAGTAATTTGGAATTAAATGTTTTATGTTCACTTTATATCACTTGCCCATAATGAAGTGGTGGAAAGTAACCGAGAGCAACTATAAGGTAATTGTACTTTACTTGAATTTGCAAACTGATAGTGGGATGTCCTTTGGCTCCACAGTTGATTTGACAGCTACAGGATTTTATATACAAAACTTGTAATAACCTTATAAAATGGGATGCATTGATTAAACGCACTATTAGTGGCACAATATTTAATAAAACGTTTGCTCCACCTCAAACAAATCCAAAAAGTAAAACTCAACTTACACACATTTAGGCTACCATTTTGATACTTTAAGTGGGCCTACATTTATTACACATTTACTATTGATAATAATTGATCAAAAGCAGTGGCTGGTTCATCAAAGTACACCTATTTGTCTGCAGAAGACTGACCTATAGGCTAATTATTGCATTTAATTTATTATTCTGAAATAAGGGTGAAAATAAACAGACGACAATGTGGCTTTAACGCTCAGCCCTCCTCCTCAAGCGAAATTATGACATCACTCAACAGTACAGCCAATCAGAGGGCAATACGCTCAAGCTGGAGGAGCACTCAGCGTTCGTGCAGCTGGTGTGCATTTGGTTGTGTGTATGTGTGTGAGTGAGTGTGCGTGTGTGCGTGTCTGAATGCCAACAAGTTGATATTATTTTTAATTTCCCAAACATCTTTGAATTAAGCTCCGGAAGTTAGCCGGGGCTACGGTGAGTGAGGCACCTTTCAAAACCGCCTGAGGAAAAGAAATTTACTTTCCACAACAACGGAGACACTAATGAACCTGAAAATAACAAGTTTGCTACGTACAGCCTGTGAAAACAAGCCACATTTAACGTTACGCAGTTTAACGAATTTCGGTGGTTATTTTTTTCGACACGAGCTAACTTGAAGCTAGTGTGCACTGCAACTGTTCACGCTGTTGTTTTTTGTGGTTGGCAGTTTCCAGTGAAGTTGTAGTCCCGTGTGCCTTCTTTTAAATATGTACAGTCGCTCATGTTTGAGTTAATGAAGTTGTAGTAACCGTCACAGTAACAGTAATACAGCGTAATAGCACGGAATAAGCCATAAGCTACTGAGAAAAAAAATGCTAAAGACGCTGACGAAGAAGCTAAGAAGACATTCACTCAATGAGATACATCCATTCCAACTGAAGGTAAGTTGACAGAGCGACGTAATACTATGGAAATACTGTTAATGTAACTTTTTTAATGCCATTTTCTTTTTTAATTCACATACTCTAGTTGTCAATAGCCTCCATACTACAGCACAGTAACTTCACAGCTTAAATGAAAGCAATAAGCTTGTTTTTGAAAAACGTGGCTTAACTTTTGTCTTGAGACGTGTTCATTTAGACATATTGAGCTCAGCCTGCAACCTTGCTTGAACGGGGTAGTTGTGCTCTTTCCCTTTCTCTTTTACACACACACACACACACACACACACACACACA
>NC_048426.1:20992268-21215450 GCF_013103735.1 Etheostoma cragini | reverse complement strand
ACACACACACACACACACACACACACACACACACACACACACACACACACACACACACACACACGCGCCATGAGGCAGACAACCGACTGCACAGCTCTCTGTGGAAATTGCCACAGAGATATTAAGCAGGTGTCGTTCGGAGGTATTTTCTGCTTCTAAACACCTCA
Source organism: Etheostoma cragini (assembly GCF_013103735.1). NCBI lineage: Eukaryota > Metazoa > Chordata > Actinopteri > Perciformes > Percidae > Etheostoma > Etheostoma cragini. The sequence goes on along the minus strand of NC_048426.1, from coordinate 21,215,283 downwards.
ACCTAAGCCTTCCAATGTTAGAAGTAATGTACTCTTCATGGCTTACATGACCAAGCCAGATGTTTACAAGAAAAAAACAGAGATCCACACTCCCGCACAAACACAAGCAAACATGTGGCATGTCAACAAATTCTCCCACTCACAGATCATTGACTCATAAATTGTAGTAAGGCTGACATTTGAGAAAGTAAATCACTGTCATTCTCCAGACTTCAGAGAGTGTAATCTGTTGAAGTGTCACATTCACACCTGTGAAACTAGTCTAGGTTCTTCATCTACAAATAGAGATACCATAGATGTGGTGGGCTAGGGGATAGCAATGGAAGCCCTCTTAAATGTATAGCCTACTGAGACTAATAACAAATCCTTTTCGTTGGGGGCTATAATTGTCCCAACACCTACCCTCCAATTTTCCACAGCATAATCCATGTAAATCCTCTGCAATTGTTGCTGCCCCGTTTGCATAATGCGTCTTTTTGGTGAATAGAGGGTTGAATAGTATTCTACATGGGTCACTATTTTGCTCCATTCACAACAACATTGTGCGTCAACCAACTGTGTAGTTGCATGGCAGCCATTTTGTGCCAATGTGCCCCCTTTCAAAGGGTTGGCTGAGGATAGAAGGGAAAGTGTGCCATGGTAAAAGGGAATTGTGAGTAGTGACCAGGCCTGTTGCTTGCTTACATCATAGCCCGAGGGACAAGCTTTTCCTCAAGCTGAGCCTCGTATCTTTTAAACTGATACTTCCACTATTTACAAGGAATTCCAACCGGGAACAATAACGATCGTGAAATCAGTGAATGAACACACAAAAAAGTGACTTGTAGATGCTTTGTTTTTTGCCTGTTGACTTTCTTTGTAAGTAGTGTGCCAGTTTTACAACTAGTAAGAAACCTGCTTTGGAAGCCTCCAGGACCTGAATCCATACAGGTTAGGCCTTATGGATTGGAAAAGAGTCAGCCAGCATCAACCAGCAAAACACCTTTTAACAAAGGAAATTCAAAAGGCCCATATTATGAAATAAAAATCAATTTTTCTGGGATTTGGGGTGTTATTTTGTGTTTCTGGTGCTTCCACATGCATACAAACTTGGGAAAAAAACATCCATGCTGTTTTGAGTGAGGTATGGGTTTTATTTAAATTACCATTCAGGAAAACTGTATGCATTTTTGGCAACATAACAAACACAAGTTACAAACTGTCCGACATATATTTACAAATAAAACAAGATTGTTAGGTACCTTTCGCAGCGTTAAAAGACACATTTTGAATCTTTTTAATTTACACTGTAATTACAGAATCATAACAATAAAAACAATGTATCTGGTATATAAATATTATATACTTGCATTCCCCTGGACGCACACATGGGAATGTAAAGGGTGGCTCAACTGTGAAATGGAGTAGCACATTGATAGATCGGCCCCAATGTCACAATCCAGCTGTTTGATTTAGTATCGCCCCGATATCCGCATCGGATCTGTGCATCCCTAACAGCTAAAAGTTTCCAGGTGGAACTTGCACGTATGAAATTTGGTTCTGCATTACAACTTGCATCAATCTACTAACTATTCTGCGGGTGGCTGCATGCTCTGGAGACCTTGACCCCCGGTCCACACATAGACACAAACCGTTATAGCCATTCAAGTGTGAGCCCTACTCGGATAATGTTTAAGTTTGAAGTCTGCTGCAGTGCTTACTGGGTGATCAAGGGCTGATTGACCATTTCATGATATCAGGCTAACCAGTTTATGTCCCTTAGGCCTTGTTACAGTACCTATCCTAGGAGCCTCCACTAATCAAGATTACTCCATACTACACAATGAGGAAGATCCACTAGAGTGTGAGGGGGAAGAGAATCAAGCATGTCTGACCCTGTGTGGTGTGTTTTCATGAGTGGGGGAATGGAGTGTGACAGTGTCCATGTCAGTTTGGAAGGACAGTGCAAAGCGGATACGTGTGTTTGTGTGTGTGTGTGTGTGTGTGTGTGAGGACTCAGTGGTGTGTACGCTGTGACATTGCCATTGATCCAGCTTAGCAAGCTGCTCAGCGATGCAAGGGACTGACAAGGATTTCATTCAACTGTTCATGACACACAAACACACAACTCTTTGTCTTTGCATGTATGCACAAAAGCAAGTTTTTTATGCTTTATTCTTGCAGTCTCACTTTGCTTATGTGCCTAAGCCCTGAATTATATCAAATAGTCTGCAATTACTTGCCTTTATAGACATTGGTGTAAGACTTTCATATAGATACAAAAATGTTAATCAGAATTTGACTTTACAGTTCGTAAATTATAAGACTGCAATTTTTCCTCAGAAACGAGTATTTATGTATTTTTGCGCTCTTGATGTTGCACTTCTTGCAATTTTTAAATTAACCTGCCAAATTATAAGAACTGACATGCCATTTTGGATCCCTGACACTTTCTACACATTTATGAGTTATTTTGAGAAAGTTGTGCACAGCAAATCTTAACACAGTTGATATGCTTTAATGCAGGCAGAGATAAATATGTTAAGGAATGATCTGTGTATTGCATTGCATCATTGATAACAAATAACAACTTCAAGGATCATAACACTCCGGTCAGGTCTCAGACCTCTACATGGATGTCTTCCTTACTGCAAAACTTTGAGGAGAAAAAGATAGAAAGCGCTTGAGGATGCTTGTCATGCAGGCCCATGTTGCTCTCATGGCTGATAGCTGTCCAAATTCTATCCTCAAACACAATTTGAATACTTGTTCTGCTAGTAGCAGTAGAGCTAAATTTACTAGTTGTACAAAATGATGAAAAACCTCACCAGTGATTGACTTGAAGATAATATTTGAAATCTTATTGCAGAAGGTTTTTTAAAGCTATTACAGAGATACGTCTAGTACACTTATGTGGAAGCAGCATGGAAGGTAATTTTGCTTTTAAGATGTAATTTTCCCACTTGTTTTCAGCCTAACTTGTCTCCAGCACCATTGTTTGTTTCCATTGGGAATGTGATGCTAATGACTAATAAGCGTGTGGGGACGGGTGTGACTGGGGTTGGTCCTGATTGAACATTGGTCTGGGATGTGTTTGTGCGCTTCTTGTTAACATGTGCTCTTTCTATTTGCATACAGTTCCTTATCTTGTAGCACACATATCTTGCAATACTGTACAGTACTTTTCGTCTTCTGAGGTGCTAGCTTACAACAGTTCTGGAAAGGCTATATTGATGCTTAGCAGCAGGAATTATAATATGAGGCAGCCTTTCCAGGTTGGAGTGGTGCAATCCAGGCTTAACCAAAGTAGTATACTGGAGCTGGAAAAAGAATGAACAACTGGAAGCGCCAAGAAACAGAAATAGAAAAAAATGTGTTTGTCCTATGAAGTGCATTGCCATCAAATGCACCAAGCACTTTTACCTCCAGATGCTAATCCAAACTACTTGTTTTATTTGTGATGATAGAATGATGACTACAGCTAAACTATTGTGCATTATTTTAAAAACACCATATTTTAGAGCTGGGATGATAGGGCCACAGTAGAGTTTAATGGTGAAATTCCTTTTCTTCTGGGAAAGCACTGTCATCCGGTCCAACCATAAACTAAACGTCAGTTAAACAGAGTCTAGTATTTTTCTCTCACACACACTCACTCTGCACAAATCCTGCCATATGTAAGAACAATTACATTCTGATATCAGATAACTGTGAGAAATCAAATGTTATGACCTCTCCCAAGTTTCCACTGCATAGGAAACCCATGCATACCAAAAGCAGTATTGGTCGTGAAACATTCAAATACTTGTATTGTACTTTGTGTTACACTCCTAGGCAAGATTTGCATAGTTAAATGTGTTATGGTTATTTGACACTGACCTGCTTTGCAAAAATAGTAATTTCTCAGATTGCACTAGTTTTGTAAGCAGTGATTAGTGTTACAGTGATAATAGTGTATCTGCGCTTTTATGACAGAGACTGAAACACAAAGTCTCCCTTGTACTAAGTCTTCTTAGTACAAGGGAGCTACACGTGTTACACTTTTTTGTTGTTCTCTGATCCATCAACAACCTCTGAGACGGTCCCCAAGGGGAAAGAAAGGCTAAATCGTTACTGTCAGCTTATATTTGCGTCTAGTTGCACAGACAATGATTGCTCTGTGGAGAAACTTCAGAATCCTAGGTCAAAGGAAGGACCAAAGGGAAAGCTGCTTCCTCTGTAGCTTTTAAAGGTAAAATATGTAAGGAAAATTTGTTATTCCAATCATCAATTTATTACATTTTGATGATCTCACTGAGTGTGAACCCTGAATTGAATGTCTCAGACTAAACTCATTTCTTTTCTGAATAAAATTATGTAAGACGAGAAGTTTATAAACCAACAGCGTCACTTCATTCTTAGTATCCTGCAGCAGTAACTTTTAATAGGATTTCAGCTGTGTCATGGAAGCTGCCCAACAATAATTCACTGGAGTGTACAGTGTAGCTGAAATCCTGAGCCAGCCACTTGCCAAAATACATTTCCTTCCCACAGTTATTCCTCAGTGTAATTTCATGAAGTGATGCTAGCATCTAGACTCCTCAAGAGCCAAGTTTTTTTTGTCTTGTACACTGGCTCTGTAACTGTTCACTTAGAATTCGGTCCCACAGCTCATGTACCATTAAAAACCAAGAAGGCTACAGTCAGGCCTTATCAAAATATACTGTATTTAACAACAGTGTCAACACTGTGACCTTACTACGAAACATTGGGCTACATTTATATCCTTAATCTGCTATTTGATACCTTCAAATTTAGTATTTAGTACTATACTATAGTAGAGTAAGAGTTAGTGATGATAGGAAATATTTTTACATTTTTAATACACAGTTATGTGACAGGTGGCATTTAAATGTAAAAAAGTATGAAACACCTATGGGATATATCCTTTTGATTCCAATTAAATGCACAGTGAACAGTCTGAAATAATACACACTTAACACAAATTGAATATTGTCATCCCTTGTTGGGCTCTAAGGCCCTGGCTCCTTTCTCCGTTTTCCCTTGTTCAGAGTGTGTGTGTGTGTGTGTGTGTGTGTGTGTGTGTGTGTGTGTGAGTTTGTGTGTGTGTCTGGAGAGTAGAAGGGAGGACACTATGTTTGTGTGGATGTGTGTGTAAGCATACACGCACACAAGCGCAGATGGCAGCTGCTCAGCGAGGCCTCGGAGTGGTAATTACTGAGTGTGAGGCGCATTACTTAACTCGTAGAGTTGCAGTCTGCAGGGTATCTGTATTCTTGCTTCTCATGTAGACAAGGAATTGATTTTTAAGAAACATACTGGTTCAGGTTGTGTGAAAAGAAACTAGCCTGAATTGAACTTGGACAAAACCGCAACTCAACTTTTGTGACCTAAAGCATCTACACCGTATGTAGTGCAACTGGAGAAATGACCACACAACAATTGGATCAAGTAAAAAATGCAGACCATGTTTTTGTTTCTTTGGAAGCCCATTACTGTATATGTTTTGTCTGTGTTGCTGGTATGCGGTCTGTTTTTGTGGCCAACAAAGATTGCAAAAAAATTGCAAAATGACTCCAAAGGTCAAACCAAGTTAGGATTTGGTTTAAATCATTGTAATGCTTAAGGTTTTGTTCTTTAATTATTTTACATTGTTAGTTAGATACCTACATTTCAAATCCTCAATGGTTAATCTGCATGGGGCAAAGATGGACATTTTTTGAAGGTTCTTTACAAGTTTTTACCAATGTAACTGTTTGGTTTTTGAGGTGTTATCATATGGTATATTTGACCTACAGTATAACTTCAATCCTGTTTTCCAGATTTCGTACCATGGCAGTGGAGAGGGAGGGGAGAGTGATGATTCAGAAGGCGAGAACCAGGAGCTTGCACAGATTGACAGAGGTGAGTGGCCTCTGCCAACCAAATCTTTTTTTTATTTTTACTTAAAAAATATGAAAACAATAAGAATAGAGTATAGTTACTGAGGGTAAAAGAGATAAAAGATCAAGTCAACAGATAAAATGGCATTACAGAGCATCTGCATTCTATTGCAACCATCTCTCCACCTTCTCTTTTGACATTTCCTGTTTATCTACTCTAGAGAGGCGGAGGAATTGTGCCCTCACACCCTTGGCGACCAGCCAGCAGCACAACCAGGGTCCCCTCTCTCCAGCCCGGTTACGACGCCTTCGCCTCCTTTTAGATGCTAATCTGGATCGCCATTCTTCAGAGGAAGAGCTGGAGCGAATCAGCTGCGGCGACAACAGGAAGTGGGTCTCTGCGTTTCCCCAGTGCCACAGTGATCACCACAGCAGCGCCTCCAGTGATGAGGAGGTGCGGGACCTCTGTGGCTGCGGGTCACCGGCTGCTTCTGCCAGGCCCCTAGTTGAGCCTGGTGCTTGCCTGGCTGCCTCCCCCAGCCCTGTACTCTTCAGCTCCAGTCCACCGCGTAGCCTCAAGCCACCCCCCTTGCGCTTTCAGCTGCAGGTGGTGCAGCCAGTGACACGGCCTATTATTTTGACCCACTTTGACCAGTCAGCACCTTATAGAAAATATCGGCACAGTTACAGCGGGGAGCCGGGGAGGCCCAGTTTGGATCTGGAGAAAATGCAACAGGTTAGTAGTCCAAACTATAGTTAGATACTTCATAACTTTTTTTTACTACCACCAACCACTGCCCAAAATGTTGACTTTGTAAGATATCTTACAACGTAGTTGGCATAAATGTTAAAATCCTATATAAATAGATATTTGAATAATTACATATTTTTTACCAAAATTATATTTAAAGATTTAAAACTACAACTACTCAATGCTCACTATATTTTTTCATAAACTACCCAACAAGGTGGTTCATTCATTTTTTGCCCCAAAGTACATAAAAGCCCTCACAAAATGCCGTTCATATCTAAAAATCCATTTCACTTTCTTAGCAATACAATTCACACATGGTTCTTGACCCAATACCTCTATCAATTCTGCGCCAATATTGTAGTGTTCACTATTGTTTCTTGAACAAAATACTTCAAAATGAGATTTTTGAGAAATAATCATTAGTAATGTGGATATAATTAGCAAGTGGCTAAAAGCCAATAATAGAAGACCTAGAACAGTCTGGTAAGTTCAGAAAATTACAGCACTTTCTGTTTCAATCCAGGAAAAGACAAAACTTATGTGAAATCTGAAATCTAAGAGGATATCTAGTGTTATGCCACAATATTGAAACATTTATCAATGTATTGCCCATCACTAATTTGATATTTAAATTGCCACTGTAGCTATATGTGTATTCCACTGAAAATGTGAAAAGTACCAAACAGCAGATGAGCCTTACACCCCCCCCCCCCCCACCCCCCCTCCAACTCAAACTGTGATTTGAGAACAGGCTGAGGGTTCGGTCCAAAAGTACAATGATGTATCACTAATACTACTAACCAGCTACGCGACACACACATGGCCACACAAATGTGCACGCTTGCACGAGCAAACAAAGTCTTCCCTTTCCATAGCCGGACGCTCGCCACCCCGGTGGTCTGGCTGGAGAGGGATGAAGGAGAGGGAGGCACGGATGGCAGATGTCCGCCCTCGTTTCTCACAAAGGCTGGCAAGCGAGGGGAAACGACGAAGGGGTGGAGGCAGAAGGAGAGGATTAAATACACAACAGAAAAACGACAGCCACTAATGAGTCATGGAGAAGCTGGTCCACTAATCATTAAAATCCAATAGACTTGTTGGCCCACTCCGTGGATGGGAAAGGGTGTGTGTGTGTTTGCAGAGATAGAAACTGCAGGTTTCAGGGGTCCATATGTCCATTGGGTTTTTAGAGGGAAAGAACAGATGATGATAGACAGCGGGCGGCAAGAATACGGGTGAAGAGAAAATAAGAGGAAGATTTTGTGTGTGTGTGTGCGTGTGCGAGTGCACGTGTGTTTGTGGGACTGGGGTATGCGTGGATCATCCTGCCTGTCTGCATGTGTGCATCCTCCTGTCTGGGTTTGTTGCTGTATCAGTGTGTGTCTTTTGCCACACTGTGAGTGTGTCTGTATGTGTCAGAGTGTGTGCACACTCAGTCAAGTGGAATGGGAGGTGCTGCAGGGAATACAATAGGGGGCCTACAGAGGTAGCTAGCAGAAGCAGCTCCAGTCTCCCTTTAACCCTTTAGCTGGACAACTTCCAGTCAAGTCTTCCTCAACTTCTACACCGCCACCATGTAATTTCTTTCACATATGCTGGCCAAGCTGGTTCCTTAGAAAAAGCAATTTAAAGGTGCCAAAACAAAGGGGACTTCTTTGTTGTATGTCTGGAAGGTAGAGGAGGCGTACACTGCTATCTAGGATGGGTTGTCAAACATAAAATAAACATTTTAGACCACAGACTTCTATTAGTTTTATTGTTTACTTTTGGAACCTCATATGAGAAGAGTTTTGTTATACTGGATAGGAATTAGTGAAGAGGATTGATGAAAAAATTGGGGGAATTGCATTTGTTACATAACATATCCATGTGCTAACTAACAAGGAGATCAGTCATTTTAAGATTTAACTGTTACCTATTTCATTTGGAGAATGTTGGTTTCCTAATTCTTTGGACACTACTCATCCAGGACTATCTAAGGCCAGTGATGGTCAAGCAAGGCTACCTGGCCCCGGTGTGACCAACATTAGCTTGAGCCTGAGTTGTAAATTTACCTATTTAATAATTTCCTTAAAGGCAGCGTTAAAGGGTCAGCAGCTAGTGTTTTTCTATCAGTTTGTCTCTGATAATCCATCATTCATGCTAATTTATGTCCAGTGGGGCGGTGCCTGTGTGTTAACTGAAACAACAGTTTGTGTAGCACAGGGCTCAACAGTGCCCCTTGGCAAGCACCTGTTCAATATTTGTGTTTTTTTTGCTTTCCACACAAGCCCACTTACCGTTAAAAGATACAGATTTTCTGTTCATGTTCATGTTAAAGTCCGGTTCTAACATGGCGCAGGTGCCCAGTATCTACCGGATGAAATAGCAAAGTGGACTTTAATGCCTCATTGTCAAGGGGGTAAGCCTCTCCTCTCTAAGCGTAGCTCCCATGCCGCTACGCCAACACGTACACAATCTTTTTTATTTTTTCATGAATAACACTAAACTAGTGAGCTAGTTAACAAGGCACGACCCGTTGGTTGATATGTGTGTGTGTGAGTGTGTTTAGGAGGAGGGTGGAGTGGGGTGGGCAGAATGATTCTGCTGCAGGCAGAGTGATGAATGTGTAGGACGAAAAGAGAGAAGGTCTAAAATGATCACAAAATTATCATTATCATTTTGATATTGGGCGAGATACTGTAGGCTCATTGAAGGTTTGTAGTAAATTAGTCAAAACATTAACGGGTTAAGAATGATGGTCCTTAAAGTTCTCATATTTCTTTATGATTGACCAAAAAGTCAACAGTCAATATAAATATATCTTACATTTTTTTTGCAAAGCTCAATTAAATACAAATTTCCATTTTTGAAATTCCTGTTCAAGCAGCGTGCACCCACATGGACTGTAGTCCCATTGATAAAAAAAGTTAGGCAAAAGAGCTGGCAGGAGGTGAGCATGAGGGCAAGTGCACACCAGCTCTCTTCTACATTACAACAGCAGGAGTCTTGTGTTTCCATTCTTTCGTGTGCTCCCTTCCCCCTTAAAATCTACCTCCCCTACTCAAGACAATTCGATGATTGTGTGGTCCCTCCACCCCCGCTGTTTTTTTTTTGGAGAATAGTGGAGCCGCGTGGACATGGAGGGAAGTGGGAGACCGGATATTGCATAAGTGTCATCAACCCACTCTTTAGTTTGGTGAGACAGCTGGATTTGCCTCACTTACTTCATCATCGTCATCCTCATAGCTAACTGACAGCCAATACACCGTGCTTGTCACGTCAAATCATGTTGTTTTATTGTAAAGATTACAGTTCAAATAATGTAGTATTATGGTTGATTTAATCAATATTCACATGCACTCAAACTTAGCGTAACTTTATTCAGGCAGTTGTACTAATGTTACATTTTTTGGGTTAACAGTAAAAACGTTTATTGAATTGTACAAAGTGTGCGGGTTTACAAAGTTTTGGGATTGCCACGGATGTACATAAAAGCTGCTGCTAACATTTGTTTTCAGTTGAGAACTGTATGCTGTTCCATAGCTTTCATTGCGCATTCTTGTTCTTCACAGAAAATGCTGCTGAAAAAGAACTGTGGAGGGAAAACACGGACTATAAAGATTCGGGTGAGTTCATTTTTATTCAACTTAGTTTCCCAAAGTACAATAACCAAACCCTCTTGTAGTATGTTGTTGTGATGAATGCAAACAAACCCTGTTGTTGATGGCTGTCATAAAGATGAATTGTTTAAACAGGTGGTATCAATATGAATGTATACACACACTCACACACACACACACACTCACACACTCACTCACTCACTCACTCACTCACTCACTCATACTTGCACACACAGCTTTTCTTTTTATGCAGACCCATAATTGGCAATCCAGATCAGGGTGTCCATTACAGCCGTGATGAGGTTGCAAGGTTGCTCAGCCCCCGTGAACAGCCCGGCCTGTCTTGTCGCCAGCACCTTGATGTCCGTCCAACTGCATACTGGGACAGCATCTGGCAACAGCGTTTGTTCCCATGCCCTGCTAGCAACAGAGCAATTCCTGAGACATCTGAAAATCTGATAGCACTGTCAGGAACCTTTTGCAAACAGCACCCAGCTAAAAAGCTGTTCACTGCAGTGATACCTAAGACAAAGACACAGAAAAGAAAAATGTGCTCCTTTTTGTTTGATCTCTTGATCTCAACAACCTTCAATATCAGAGCTTTCCACTTACCCCATTAGTGGTTGTACAAGTGCACATTTACTCGCCTATATAGATTTGAACACAAAGGTATTTTCCCAAGATGGTGTCCCAACTGATCTTTCTGTAAAGTGGTTTTCCGAAACACAACCTTTAATAATCATCCCCCAACTGATCACTGCAACTGTGTATGGGTTGATTTTGTTTGTAGTGGGTTAAGGGAAGCATGTTGGAGAGTCGACTGGAACAAGCCTGGGCATCTTGGCACAGAGCAGGGTACTCCAGAAGGATGCACAGTGTGGTGAGAAAAGTGACGTTATTATCACGTTGTGTGGGTTAGTGTCAATGGAACCTTATCACACTTGTTTATGTACACATACACCAACTGTAACATCATCTAGGGTTGCTCTAATCCTCCATTTTGAAGTATGGATGAGCAGTACAAAATGTAAAAGCTGATCTTTGAGTGTTGGAAGAACAAATGAGTTGCGTTGAGAGATGGAGCTGAGGAGGAGGAAGAGGAGGTGGAGTCTTGTTGGTTCCCTTGTGGTGTATTTCCAGGGATGTAGTCATTTTCCATTTATAGCCTGCCCGGCTGCTATCTGTTTAGCTCCACTGATACATCGAGATACTGCTCATTATCCTCTGTTCTTGTTGGTGTAGTTGGTAGTGTTGTTTTCCCTGTCAGTGACGTCTGTGAGCTTTGGATATGTTCCAGTTCATAGATTTTACTTGAAGTGAGTACACAGTGAGTTTTTGGATTGATGAGCCATTTGGAGGCTTGCGTTGACTCTCTCTACTCTTTGTGCAACTGCACAGTGGTCGACCCCACTTCTATCTTTTCTCCGCTGCTTTCCTTTACCTACCTCTGTCTACCTCTTGTTCCCTCTTTTATCTGTCAACCCCGGGGTTCCTGGCCAGGATCCAGAAGAGACACTGGATCTGGATGGGGCCCTGGCTTTGAGACTGGATTCAAGCGTTCAAGCATGGGAGTAGTTACAGGAGCTGAGGTCGTGGTTGTGTGTGTGTTTTAAGAGGGGGGTTCACATGGAAGCATTAGGAAAAAACAGCTTTGCCGTGACTGCTGCTGCAGAGGCCTTCCCTCTCTAGGGGTTGGAGGTGAATGGGAGAGTACGGTGATGAGAGCTTCCCAGGCTGTAGTAGGCAAGAGGGATGGCGTCTGATTTCAGCCACCGTAATAAATGGGCAGAGAGGAAGACAAAGATTGATTGAGGTGAGGTAAATGGTGCAGAGAGTGGAGGGGAAAACTAGGAAGGAAAATGGGCTGCATACCCCTTTGATTTTTTGATTAAGGAAAACTACATGGCTTGGATGTAATGTAAAGGATTTTTTGGTCTTAGTATTAGGACAAACAGATGTTTAAGGACCAGTCTGACATTTTGGGAAATTAGCTTTTTTGCTTTCTTGCAGAGAGTTGGATGAGAAGATTAATACAACTCATATTTGTAAGTTAAATATGAAGCTACAGCAGTCGGTTAGCTTAGCCAAAGATTCACCGAGCAGACCTATTTCACGGTGGAAGTTATGAGAGGCTGCCAAACTCCTGGCACAGCCTATTCACACTGATCTGATCACACTGATCCTCTTTTTTGCAAACCATCAATGGAAACATCTGTTGGTATACACATATTGGATCAGATGCTGTATAGACTGATATACAACTTTAAAGGACTCTTATTTGGATCAGGAGCAACATGACCAGGATGATCAGGGCATCCCTTCTTTAGTCCTTGGACATTTTAACAAACACTGTTAATAACAATCACCTCACACAAGGCTCTAGTTCAGGGCTCCCCCTGGTCCTTGGGCCCCTGAGTCAGTGCCCATGCAGTAATCCATCCATGTAGTAATCTGTAATCTATAGTTTAACTGAGGAGGGCTGGTAACACAGTGTGGAAACATCTCAAATGGACAGTAGGGCCTAAATTAATGATCAACAGGGCAAACTCATAACAATACAAAAACTGAAGAAAGGCATTTTTGTCAAACGAGATCCGCTCCAGGGCAAGTGAGACATTGCTGGTGTTTTAACTCAGCTTTTAAGCTGCTGCTTTTGGTGTCTGTACAAAAAGAGAGCCTTGTACATTTAGGGCCTCTGGGCCGTAAATGTCCGTCATACTGCAGATGTGACCACAGGACAACTCTGTGGGGATTGCTAAAGTGGATAGGGAGCCATTCTGACATACGCGCACACACATATACACACACAGTTGGATTGACTCTACCATATGGTGAACATCTTAACACAGTTCACATCTATCAAGTTTACTGTAACTTGTTTTTGGGCTACAATTTGTTTTTCTACCTCAGTCTTTTGGCCTGTTTATATAAACATTGCTTGGTAAAACAGCTCTAAGTGGTATTGGGAATTGTTGCCGTGTTACTGGGGCTCAGTTGTCAATACTGAATCCCTTAAGATGTTGGGTGAAGTCATAGCAACACCTGTAGCCTCACATGCACCGTTAATGGGGTCATTACACATGCATTGTTGTCACTGGGTATATTCCAGTATCAGTGGGCACTTTCTCTGCATCTGAAGTTACATGGATGCATCTGTCTCAGTTATAAGAGTGTTTGGTTGACAATAAAGATACACACTCAGGTCTTTCCGTAGACTTTCCACAGGTCCTAATTAATCTGTCTCAAGGTCCTAATCTTTCTCAGTCTACCTTCTCACAACACCCCCCCTTCAGCAGGCTCTAGAGAAAGTGCTGCCTCACTGCCAAATCCAACAAAGTAATTTCCTGTAGGGAGGAAAAAGACCAGGGCTAAATTTAGACAGAGGACTTGTAGAGCCACAAAAAGCAAGGTTCTGCTTGGAGGGGGATGGCTTGGTGAGTGGAAAAGCATGTATGTCTCTGAACCTGCAGAGTGAATGGAAAAAAAATTCAGTGTGAAAATGCTCTAGTAAGCTACAGTCATTTTCCCATCACTGCATGTTTGGTTTTCAGTCACTTTTCTCACAGTCTTATGACACAGCCACACATTTATGCTGCAAAAAAAACAAATATCACTATTGAAATGGAATGACACACTGTAACTTACTGACAATACCATAACTAAAGTACAGCAGGTAATCCATGCCATTTTCTAAATATCTTCTTCTGACAGGCCGGTTTCTCACCATGACGTCTCTCTCTGTCCTCAGAATCTGACAGGCAGCCGTCCTCCACCCAGATACACCTACGATCCCTCCATCTTTGCCTTCCGCTCCTTGAGTACAGTGCCCCCCTGCAGCCCCCTGACACCGTCCGAGGATCCTCCCTGCTCATAAGGAAATCCATCCACCGCCAGATAATCCTCTCCCCCCGCTCTCTTCATCCCCGGATGGCTGCTTTTTCTGTGGCTTCTGAGTTGAAACCAAGGAGTGACTGTTAATGGAACTGACCGCTAGAAAGACGTTTGTTTGTTCAAGCTATTGCACACTCAGGTAATCCTACCCTGTAACACGTCATGTCACTTTGATCATTGTTCTCCACATGAAATCAACAGGAACATTTTGGGATTAAAATGGCCTAAACACAACATTTCTAAGGATATTTCAGGTATTGCATTTGTAAAACTGTCTGATCGGAAAAGATCCTGTGATTGGAGGAAGAACGATCAAGAAACAAACATGGACTGTGGACCAGAGGTGGTACAAAGGAACAAGGCCAACCGTTTTGAAACCTGAATTTAGTTCTGGGCTGGATCATTATTCAAGGGAAATGATGCATGTAAGACAATCGAATGATTCCAAGGTTTCTTCCTTTGATGTGATGACTGGACATCTTGTAAGGTTCTTGTTAACTTTATATAGTAAACGTGGCAAGGTGAGTCATCTATCTTGTTATTGAGATGATTACAAACAGTGGTCACATTTGTCCGTCTTAAAAATACTACTTCTTTGGATGTGTTTTTGAATATGCAGGTCGGGACAAGCTATAACAAACACGTATGACATGTATGTAGTATAATCGTCAACCTTTGACGATGTACGTTTCTTTCTGAATTTAGTCAGGTCAGAGTCAAGTACTTGTATCCTCTTTCCTTGCATGGATTCCACTGTTTTGCAGAAAGAGAGGTATGTGGAAATAAGGAAGTATGAGAATAGTTTGCTGCACATTTGGCAAGTGTAATTGGTGCTGTGTTATGCATAGCCTACTTGTAGTGTGCCATGTTTATCCAATATTGTACCTCATTACTTTCTAGGTAGAAGAGGACCATTGGTATATCTAAGACATCCCAGTGTTTTCTAAATATCTCTTAATGCCTTGAAATGACATTCCTGTTCTATTCAATGAAACTTGAGGTAGTTCCAGAAATGAGCTGATCAATTGATTTAACATGTCACCACTGTAACTAAGATTCCGCTGAAGTGAATGTAACATTGTGACAGGTTTTCGTCCATTGTTGCACAAAATTAATCAATAAATGCCCTGTGGCCTCTTGTTTAAGACCCTTTTTTCGATAAATATACAATACATTTTGTGACAAAGGGAAAACCTCAACAACTGATTGGACAAATAATATGACTGATGTGTTAGACAGCACTCTCCATCACCACCATCCAAATACCTTTCTTTGCCAAGAAGCACTGAAGCTGTTGTTGGCTCGTCTTGGAGCTCAATTATTTACATACCATGCATTTATTCACACAACTAGCCCTGTACTGAAGCAACTGGCTGTACTGTAAGGGCCTTTCTACGCTATACTCTGAATTCAGCTTGTAGAACCACTGCTCATTAATTCATTTCTTGTGTATATAAGGATCTGCCAGGTGAAGCGACAGAGGACACCTCTCGTGAGTTTGGGGCAGGGAAGCAGGCTTGCCATCAGGGATTAATAGGTCACAGCAAAGAACTACAGACAACACCATAGGCCTCTTTGTGCCAGATCATAGCCTGAGAAACTCTTTGTGTGTGTAAAGCAGCTTGAAAGAGTGAAAAAGAGTCTGACGGGTTGTGTGTGAAGAAGGCCCCAGAAGTGTACACTAGAGAGGACGGATGGCTGGAAAATCTAGGAGAGAGAGTATAAGCAGGCATGACACGGTGAATGTGATGTGTGTAAAAAAAACTCACTGGTTATGTACAGACAATTTTATTCCACATTTATATAACAAAATACAGTTTACTTTGTGTTTTGAGAAGAATTGACTGAAAAGAGGGTGGAGAGTATGGCAGTAAACCAACACAACAGCACTGAGTGGGATTTCACAGAGCGAGGAATCCTGCTCTAGGCAAACACACCAATAGCTGACTCACTCATAAAGACAATCTTGTTAAAAAGAGAACTTTGAGAAGGTTGGGCTATGTGTGTGTCGGTGTAGACACAGACACACACTCCCATTTGCTTGAGTCATTATCATCTTGCATTTCATCCAGTAAGCCTTCCAAGTGTCCAGATGGTCAGAAAAGCTGCTTCAATGCTCTCCCTCTTTCTCCCTCCCTGCTACACACTTTGGGTTATGCCAGCGATCGACTCAAGCCAAATAGGGGAGGGATACAGATTGGATGTCAGGTGGATTTAAATGCTAGAGGAGCAGCCAAAGACCAGAAAGCTGCATTCACATCAGTTACTGCTGCTGCTGCTCTGCCCCTTTCCATTTTCTGCTTGGATGATATATAATTCAAATAAACGGACACAATTCAAGTGCTACCCATCTCTATTATTATCATGGGTGAAAAGTGCCAGCGGGCTGACTGCCCAGTGTCTGCTCCCCAAGCTTGCCAGTTTAATGTGAATTGAAATGGTGTGCTTTTTGTTTATGGCAATCATGCATATATCCCCAAACAATAATGAAAGGTGCAGCGTTATTATCTTAGCTTGTCCCTCTGCAAGCCCCTCTGTGTTACAGGATGCTATGTTTCTGTCTTTTATAAGTCTGGGATGGGTAGAGAGGGTTAATGGTCAGAGCTAAGCAGACTGGAGGCTTCGTGTTGCAGGTATTATCTGCAGTATAAAAGCTGGTGGAGTGGAGACACAAGAGCTGGCTCTCTTATGTTTTCCCTCAGTAGCCGTACTTCTCGTTTAGGTGTGTACGGCCATCTCCAGACTGACCTATGAGTGGAGATAGAGCTAGATTTAGCATCAAAAGGATTCACATACCAATACATGTTGTACTTTATGTTCAAATAAATAAATATAATGCGTAACATGTGCCTTGAGAACACATTCCTCCAACTGATCAGTAAAAGCACAGCTCCCTAACTGATGACTTGCATGCAACCATCAAATAATCACAATCCTAAAATGACGTAGTGCATTTAGTTCTGACCCTGATTTCAAACTCAGTTTGGCAGCAGTTTCCATTTTTTAAAATCTGATTCAAGCTTGTCTTAAAATTTGTAGGTGACTTAGATCTGCATTCCATAGAAAACGATGAAAATGCTGCAATTTCAGCTGCACCAATGGACCATAAAAACAAGTTCACTTTCTCTCACCATGTTGTTTAAAAATGTCACCCCTTCATTCCTGTGTGCAGGAACCTACGAGCTGTCAGTGTCCTGTGTTTATCAAGTTATCCTTGGTACTTCCTTTTTCATATCTTTTACCAGGGTGGAAAACTCATTTAGGCAAAAAGATTTAGACAAAGAAGGGGTTGTGGTTCCACTAGTATGGCTCAACGGATGTATACTGGTGGTTTACCTGTAGGAGGCACCCAGACGCAATAATCAGGGTCGTCCTCTGGATACGGTCCTGAGAGCTGCCTTGGTGGCTGTGGAGACAAATCATGAGGATATTTACTTTACATCACACTTTTCTGTATGATAGAATTCAATGCGTTTGTTTTGTTTGTGTGTGTGTGCGCCTGTGTGTGTGTGTGTACTTTGCTGGGGCCCATCACTTTCTTCTTCACATTCTTTCTGGGGCTGGGCTCTGCTGCTAGCTCTCTGTCGCCTGCTGCTGTGGACTCTGTGGAGACGTAAGTACAGCACATTAGCAATGGTGCATCGATACTCCTGACACACAATAACCAATATTAGAGAGAGAACAGACTAAGATGGAAACAATAGAACACAGTTGGCACCTGTACTCGATGGGGCCACAGCCTTGCTGCTGCTGCGCTGCCGAACCTGCTCCTCTGCTTCAGCAGACTCCTCACCTCTCCTCTGTCCGTGGCCTTGCTCTAATATAAAGTCAGACAAACAAAAAAATATAAAGTGTAATAATTAGGAAACACACTGATCTACTTCAGAAGTTTTGAACAAATTGACATTCCATTTATAAAGCTGCAATGATTCCACTTTGCTAGATATTTCATAATTTTTCTTTGTTAATGTCTACATCAAAAGACCCTTCCTCCGATTCTCATGACTTTTTACCTTCAGGCTCTTGGGACCGTGCTTGTCTTGGCTGCCCTGAAGGGATCCTTTCATGAGACATGGATGCACTGGGCTCTTCAGAGTCAACATCTGTAGTCTCAGTAGCCTCAGTAATAGTCGCAGACTCTTGACCATCATTATCCTCATTTGTCTCTGCCTCGTCTTCTTCCTCCTCTCCTCCACTGGGTGGAAGGTCTTTCATGTTGAAGAGCTCTGCAGGCAGGGAGGGGCGTTTCAGAGGCAACTTCTACAGGAGAGAAGAAAACAGCAATAGAAGAAACCGGCTCAGCAAAGGACACAAAAAACGTCCATGTTTTCAGGGGAATGATGAGTCCGATGATTAGACTTACGAGTTACGACACATGAAAAACAACACCTACCCCAATAGTACCGGTCTTCAGCTTGAATTTGCTTCCTCCCTTCATGGCTCCAAACAGAGGCAATGTCTTTTTAGGCTTCTCTGATTCTGAGCTACCACTAAACACACAGACACACACATGCAGACCCACAATATATACATATAAAAGTATTCAAATAAGACCTAATATGTATTGGAATAAAAGAATTTTCTATACATTTCATCACAGTTAACTCCAGAAGCTATAAAACACGTTGCCATTCTTAACATAATCTGTGTGGATGTGGTGATATTTCAGGGTTTTGAGTAGTTGCTTAGAATAGGATTCTCAGCAGGATGAGACACTGAATGTAGTAACTGTGTCTAACCTCGGCAGCAGTGAGGGCATCTGGGCGGGCCGTGTGACTTCGACCAGTTTGCGGAGCCTCTGAGCATCTTTGCGCAGGTCGGTTACGTGCACGTGCAGCTTCCTGCGCTCCACAGCGTCCATCACTGCCTCACTTTGCACTGCAGTCATAAAGGCGTCCAGGGGGTCCTCAGTGGTAGAACCGGAGGAGTCTAATAGGAGGGGATGAAACATGGAATGACACATGAAGAACGGGCATCTAGAGGCATTGTGGCATCGGTCTACATAACAGTGAACACGCCAACGATCCTGACTCACCTCCCCTACCACCACCGAGCTTTTTCTGGGTCTCTGCCAGCTCCTTTTCCACCTCTGCCAGTTTGGCCACCTACGTGACATCAAATACACGGCTGTTACAACAGAAACATATGTTCAAAGATTACAGAATAGAGTTGTTTCCAAAGGGAAAAATTAAAGCAATTTTTCTGTTATTTATGGCACAAAGCACTGCTCCCCTAACCCTACAGAGAGCACCTGCATTCATACATGTATTAACGATATTTTGACAATGAGGAGACACAGGTGCCTTGGGTGGTTTATAAGGTTTGGGGTTTATAGGGTAGAAATTAGCTATATATCAACTTTATATTAATTGTTTTATACATGTGAATAAATAATAATGAAAAAATAACTAAAAGTCCCCACAGGATGAATTCCTCCGACTTTGGTGATCCTCTGACGTTTCCTCTGGCGCCACCATGTGGTTCACTTTTGTGGTTTTGAGTGAAATGTGTATCATAGACATTGAATGAATTGTCGTGGAATTTGAGATATCCTCCCAAAGGATGAATTGTTATAACTTTGGTGATCCTTTTACATATGAAATTAATTCCATCACCAGGTCGAAAACTGTAACAAATGTTAGCATGCTAACCTAAGCTAGCGGGAATGTATACCACATCAGCATGTCAGCATGCAACATGCTGATGTGAGCATTGAGCTCATAGATAATAAATAAGGCGATGGTGAATATTACAAGGTGATGATTACAGATGTACTGGTGTGTGTCGTGTGTATAAACAACAGCAGAGTTTTTACCAATGATTCATAGGTCTCAGGCCGCTCCTCAACCTTTTTCGCCTTTTTCATTCTTTCCTGCCTCTTCTTCTCCACAGTGCCGGTTCGATCCAGGAAGGTGTCATCATCACTGTCGTAGAAGTCCTCATCTTCCCAGTTCTTCTTCTTGCGCTTGCGGGACACTAGAAATAAGATGTTAAACAGGGAAAACTTTTATCGCAACCTTCCAAACGACAAGCTGTAACCTCTCCAGTGGTCGTTCAGATTTCTACTCTCAGACAGCCCTGCTGGAGCGGAGGCCCCACCTGCTTCCTGGCGGAGCAGCCCTCTGGCTTCCAGCATCCGACAAGCCTCCAGGCAGCAATGGACGGCTGCGTCTTTCTTCTTCCCTGTGTGGGTCACCTCAGCAACCAGCTGCCGGCCCATGGCATCGTCCACCGGAAGCCTGACAGAAACATCACGTGAACTGTGTGACTCCATACACGCTTGACAACAACGACACATTGTTTTGAAACTTTGCCATCATAAATCAGGGGCTTCACATCACTCACTTTATTCTGCAAAGCCAGGTGCCGTGGCTTTGGGCTTCGTACTCAAACTCCAGCTCCTCTCCTGAAATAAAGGATGCCAAAGTTGAAGTCATAAAATACAAGAACTCGACAAACCGAAGAAGCGGACATGTGCAAATTAACACAAAGTCTTTTCACCTTCTCTGTCGTAGAAGCCCTGCAAGGCCTTCTTTGGGTCTTTCAGGTAGGCAGCTTCCTGGTCCTCGTGGAACTCTGTTGAAAAAGGGTTCTCCTCATTCTCGTCTTCCTCTGGAACAGACTCATCAGCTGCAGGGTGGATTCATAGAAACAGATGGAATGAAAGAAGAGAACAAAAGGATTAACATGCTTCTTTAAACTTGACTTAAGAGACGGTTGACACCAACTCACTGAGGATGGCAACACAGATGACACGTAACATACTGTAGCGTAATCCTACAACCAGCAGAAAAGCTCACCCATTCCCCACGAGCAGCCCGAGTCTTCATTTGACTGTTTGCTCTGGCCATTGCTGCTTTCGGCTTGCGTGTCGTTGTTCTCCTCCTTCTCCTCATCATCAGAACCATCACCGTCTCCCATCATCCTCCTCTCCAGCTCTGCCATGTGTTTTCTGGATTTCTCCCTCAGCTCTGTCACTGTTAGCTCAGACTCCTCTTCCTCATCAAACTCTGGACCCTGTAAAAAGGAGGAAAGGTGAAGAGTATGCACTTCTTTTACACAGTCAGACTCACCAAAGGGCAGTTTAAAAAAGAAATGCAGCAGAACCAAAGTTATTGTTGATTTAATTTCACCCATTCTTCTTTCTTGGCAAAACCTGCCGCCTACATTACCCACAATGGACCTCACCACCGAGAGTTCAGTCAGAGATTTGGGTGTGTTATGCTTGCAGTGGCTATGGCAGCCTGTAGCTGAGATGATGCAACGATGACTGCATTACATTACAACAATGGTTTATGAAATACTAGTGTATATATATATATATATACAGTACAAACTGCACTTCAAAAATGTCAATGTCAAATTGCTTCATACATGACTTAAAAAATTATTATCAAAACAGTGGTCATCAGAAAGAGTTTTCTGATCATTACTAAACTGCTGTTTCGTGTTTATTTTTCTGCTGAGCACAAGTGTGCTCAGTTATGTGTATAATGGCTGAGTGATGTCAGATCCCGGAATCTTAAAGATATTCAATTTAAAATGTAAACGAGAGCCAAGCAGCACCTTCATTTTTGAGAAGCTGGAACACGTTAGTGTGGCTATCACCAGACCAAGCCAGGCTCAATAGATTTGAGATCAAGCGTTGGTCTGGGGAGTCTGCTCTGTAGTTTCTCTGCACAAGAGGCGTGACCAACGGGCGTAGTTCAAATGACTCTACGCTATTGGATAGTCCTTCAACCAATCAGACCAACGATCCGGGTGACGGGGAAGCGTCAGCGGCATCAACAGGTTGCTGCGCTTCGGTGGCCGCTGCTATGTTGAATGTAAACAAGAAGCTGCTTGGTCGCTTCTCTATCGTCATCCTGTTAAACCCTCCAATAGCTCGCCAGGTAGATAAGCCAGGTTGTGATTGGTTCCTGAAAAATTGTGAACTGCAGCAGGAGAATTAAATGTGGAGGTTTCCAGACCGAACTGTAGGGTGAAATCAAATTGCCGGCAGAGTGGGCGGGGTTACCCAGAATTTTTACTGAAATTAATTAATAACACAATTTGGTTTGTAGTCGTTTTCTGCCTATTGACATCCGTTTCACAATTAGCTTAATCTTTCAGCACTACGTATGGTATGGGTGAAGAAATCTTGTTGTGGAGTCCCTTTAATGAGTAGAACATACTGGATCCATCTGATTGGACTGGGAGCTTCCCGTTCTGAAAATAGATTTAACATGTTTTTTGAAGCCTGCCTCTTTGGACTGTTGGATGTTTTGTGAGAAGCTAGAGCAGAGTGGGAAGATTGCAATATTAGTATTATAAATGATATTAATGGCCTGGGCTAAATAATTATTCAATCTGAGTTGTTTTTTGATTGCCTCATTCTATTCTGTTTATTGTATAGTTTTTGTGTAGTACAAAAATAAATAATAGCACACAGTCCCAAATATAATAAGTGAATGTTATTATCAACCTGAGGGTTAGAGAAGTGGATCACCGGCCTTGACTGTTCTCAAGTCTACAGTGGTCCATCACAAAGCTGTCTATGTTCATGTCAGTATATTAACTGATGGTATGTACTGTATAAAGGGGGTCCACATTCAGGATTTACCTGCAGGATAAAAAGCCTTGTGCTCCCACCAAACTTTAAGACATGTCCCACGCGGAGCCTGATGTAGGTCTTGGTCGGGATCTTGTTCTTGTTCACCACAGTGCCGTGTGTGCTGCCCAGATCGTGGACGTAAAACCCTCTCTCCTCTCCGACGGACTCCCCCTCTCCAGCCTGTCTGCGGTACTGAATTATGGCATGGTACCTGGAGATGGAGGGATGCTCCAAGGAGACGTCGCACACAGGTAAACGTCCAACCACGAAGTAACTTTTCTGGGTGAGGGGTACCGTGTCCACTATGGTGCCGTTTTTAAGGATTTCCAGAGCATAGGGGATATCTGGTGCCACGCCACCCCAGGGCGGCTCTGTATATGGGATAGGGGGGAATTTACCAGCGGGGGGGCATTTAGCAGGAAGCACTCTGGGTTTAGCCAACGCTTCTGGCTTGGTTTTGACAGGAGCCACATTGTTGTCTTTACCGCCTTTCTTGTCTTCTTCTTGGCCTTTTTCGGTAGGTTTTTTCCCGTTTAC
The DNA here is from genome assembly GCF_013103735.1 of Etheostoma cragini. Lineage (NCBI taxonomy): Eukaryota > Metazoa > Chordata > Actinopteri > Perciformes > Percidae > Etheostoma > Etheostoma cragini. The sequence goes on along the minus strand of NC_048426.1, from coordinate 21,192,045 downwards.
ATGACCAGAAGAATCCTCACGAGTAACGTTAGTGTCTACGACTTCAGCTTCGTTATGTTCTTTGACGTGTTTCGTCTCGGCGGCGGTTGGTTTGGACGGAGCAGCGACGTTACAGCGTTTGCTGGCGAGGGAAGGCGCTGCGAAAAGAGCTGGTTTTTTAAATGTGTCCTCTGGTTCTGGTTCATTTTTGTGTGGTGCTTTCTTGTCTGGTTCGCTTACATTTTCCGCGGCCGAGCTCTCGTTCGTTTCCATTGTAGAGATAATTTGCTCCTCCGTATTTTTCACACTCACGTCTGTCGGTGGGGGCGCAGCCATGTTTATTTGGTGCAACTGTGAATGTTGCACGGGTTCTCTAAGCCTCTATACATTCGCTAATAAATGATACAATCCAAAGAAAAGAGGTTGCAAGAACATTTCAAACGCGACTACGCGGCATTATAATGGCGTGTATCATGTTTATGCAAGTCAAAATAAATGGTTTGTTGCGGAACTAAACATGTCGTACAGCTGTTCACCCGAGTTTTTGCAAAAAGGACGAACAAGGTTTAACGTTGGTTCCTGTGCTACTTCCTTCCATAGACAGTTAAAGATACGAGGGTACTGTCGAGTACCATTAACATACGTTCCCTCCGTCCCTGTGTAATGTGAGTTGTTGTTGTTTTTGTTTTTAACTTATATAGCATTTGACTAGCTAAGGTGCGTGCTACGTAGCTAGCTGACTAGTCGACTAGTCGTTGCCAGACCTTGTATCTGCACAGCGCAGGGTGCTGGGTCAAACCCAGTCAGACACATGGCATTCTGTCATACATGTTATATTCTAGACTTTGGTTTACGCAAATTAATGCAATAAGCACATTTTTAAATGGAATTAACGTTACTTGTTTCATTCCAAAAGGATTTTTGTTAATCATATAGGCAGTGCGAACTTTTACGTGTTAGCGATTGATCAGATGTGTGCCAAAATAATCTGAAGACAATGCATTTCGCAGCTATTGACTCATATTTGCCGTCATCTTCCCTTGCCACCCATAGTTCAGCTGTATCACCTTTTAACCCTTGTGTTGTCCTCCCGGGTCAAAAACCTTTTTCAGACTTTTTTTTTTTTTTTTTTTAAAGGTTTTCACTAACACCACCTTACTACCACTAGTTTTACAGAACTTGTTGGAATTCATGGTCAATAACCCTCATTTATATAGAATAATACCTAATATTTGAGGACAAAAAGCAGAAATTATGAATTATTTTGACTAATAGTTAAAAGCAGAGAAACGTACAGAGGAGTTTATTCAGGAATGAAAGTGATCAATTGTATTTGCAAAGAGCGTAAAAGTGTATGGAATCAAATTCATTGTTTTGTGGTAATTTGTTTAAAAAGAAACCCACATTTTAGATAGACATTTTTTTTAAAGGGGTCAAATTTTACCCGAGGACAACAGGAGGGTTAAACTATCTTGAGAAGCCAAACCTTTGTAAACAAATTTAGGTTAATTCAAGGTGGTGTCACAAATTGAATCTGAATCAAGGCTATCTATTTCATCTGGATTTGTTTTTTCCCACTTCATCCTAAATTGTGATGGTCTCTCCAACTTCCTCTCCTCCTGTCCAATTTTCAGATTCAGTCAGAGTTTCATCAGTCATGATGCGTTACTGGGGTGAGATCCCCGGGCCTGCAGGGGCTCCACCCAGTCGCAGCTCCTTTGACTTGCTCCAGCGCGAGTTCCGCTCGGTGGAGATGCAGGACCCGCCCCTGCACCAGCCCTCGGCCCAGCGGCCGCGGCCCACCACAATGTTGGACATCCCCTCAGAGCCCTGCAGCCTCACCATCCACACAGTGCAGCTGTGTCAGCATGCCCGCCGCCTCCGTGGCCTCTTGTCAACGGCTCAAGCTCAGGGTCAGAGCTCAGCGTCTTTGGAGGGTGGCAGCAGGCTGGAGGAGACGGATACCAACCTGCCCCAGCGTCCTCCTACCCCACCTGTCATGCCAGATGACTTGCTACCTGTGGACAGCAAAGCCCCGCGGCAGCCCTTCGTGCTCCGCCACAGTGACCCTGAAAGTGACTTCTATAAGTAAGTTAATCTGACTGTGTGGCTGAGCCATGATGCTGCACTCCTTTCCTGTCTTTGTGATTTAAATTCGTTCCATAAAGCATCTAACTTGCAGGCACAAAAGTCACTCAAAGTTTAGATCTTACAACTTTTTTACATTCAGTAGTACTCAGCATTTCACAGATATTTGATCGACCAGTCACCATTTATCTCCTTTTATCTCTTCTGATGTCTTCTGGTACTTTCCATCATAAGGGGTAAAGGTGAGCCTGTCACAGAGCTGAGTTGGCCCTCCTGCAGGCCACTCCTCTATCAGTCAGTGGCCACCATCTTGGCCCATGCTGGCTTTGAGTCGGCCCAGGAGAGCGTGCTGGAGACCCTGACCGACCTGGTCCACGAGCATTACCTGCGCCTCTCGCGCATGCTGCGGGTGGCGGTGGACCGTGAGGCTCGGCTTGGAGCAAGTCCCTTTCCAGACGTGGTAGAGCAAGTGTTCCATGAGGTGGGCATTGGCAGCGTGCTGGCCCTGCAGCGCTTCTGGCAAGTGCGGATCAAGGACTATCACAGCTACATGCTGCAGGTGAGTTTGGGAATGGGTCATAACTGTACGCTCTAAGACAATAAAAATGTGTGACTCATCCATGATTTTGGCATAGATTTTTTTTTTCATACCGTGGTATCTATATTAAGTAGTTTTAAGACAACGTATTTTTGCATGAATGTGATTAAAAGGTGCTCTAAGCTATATTGGGTGACGGCACTTTTTGTTGACGTTCAAAGTATTTTTAAAGAAACCGAGGCTACCTCGCCTCTTCCTCCTGCTCATCCCGTCTCCTCTCCCTCCATCCCGTGCACTAACCCCCCAACCCCCAAGTCCTTCTTGTTAGTTATTGGCTGGAACACTGGAAGATGGTTTGTTATACTTGGTGGTGCAGGTTGGCACAGTTTGTTTTTGTTGGCGTTTGTGGAGCCGGGGGATGTCTACAGAGACTATTTTTTTTTTAAGGGTGTGTTCAGGGGACAGGCAGCTCGCGGATAGTGAGGAGATGTTTGCTGTATGGGACAATATGTTGTAGCCTAAAAAGTGGGGCACTGCTTAGAGCATCTTTAAAGGTCCCAGGACATAGTGCTCTTTGGAGGCTTTTATGTAGACCTTAGTGGTCCCCTAATACCATATCTGAAGTCTCTTTCAAAATTCAGCCTTGGTGCGGAATTACAGCCACTAGAGCCAGTCCCACAATAAGCTTTCCTTAGTATGTGCCATTTCTGAGTCTGTAGTTATTGAGGAGGAGAGAGGGGGGGGGGGGGGGGGGGGGGGGGGGGGGGGGGGGGGGGGGGGGGGGGGGGGGGGGGGGGGCATGGTGTAGGCTGGGGGTGTGCCCTTGACCAAATGCCACTTTACTCATTTGAAAGCCATGATGTCTCTCTCATGGGTGGGCCAAATTCTCTGGGCGGGCAAAGCAGAGAAAGGGGAGGTAACCTTGCACCTTTGACCTCATAAGAGGCAAGATTCCAGATTGGCCCATCTGAGCTTTAATTTTTTCAAAGGCGGAGCAGGATACCCAGGGCTCGGTTTGACACCTATTGCCATTTCTAGCTCTGGGGGACCATAGGCGGGCTGGGGGAACTTATTAATATAAAAAAATTGTGAAATTGTAATGCCATAGGAGCTTCGAGTACCTTTATGTGTAATAAGCACATTAAATGATAATGAAAATAATCAAATTTGGCACAGTGCTGAAGAGAATGTTTGCTTCACCACAACAATGCTAAATCATCTCAGAAAGCAAGAAGACCACGGTACGAGTGGGAACAATGGACCGTATGGCACCTTGTGTGCAAGCTGCTTGGGAGTGAAACAGAAAGCTTACTGAGAGATTCACTTTCTTCAGTGCCAACATGACTTGCAAAGAAATCCAACTGATGAGTTTTAAATAGAGAGCAGATAATAGAGCAAATCCTTTTGTGTATGTGATTAACTTTGGCAAAGCGCTGATTATTGTTTTCACAATGGATTATGGTTATTTCAAATTAATGAATTAAATCAAAATACTAGATCAAGGCTCAGATCCTGCATTTGTTCTCTCCAGGTGAGTAAAGATCTGTCGGAGGAATATGAACGACTGGTGAACCCAGATAAGGCTCTAGAGGACTCTAAGCCCCCAAGGATCAAGGAGGAGCCCATGAGTGACATCTCTTTCCCTGTTAGCGAGGAGCCTGAGGCCGACCCGGCCTCTGGGGACCAAGCTCTGCCCATGGGGGTCCTCGGGACACACGCTGAGAGGCTGGCTTCAGGCCTGGATGGTGACCATTCTCCCCACACCTCAGGTGAGACCAGTATTCCGTTCAAATGTTTACTCTGTATTGATTTCTACAGAGGGAATAGAAGTGGACAGACGCTGGATTACACCTTTCTTGTTTGTGGCCGGGTTAGCTCAGTTGGTAGAGCCGGCGCACATAAACTGTACATAGAGGTTTATGCCTCGATGCAGAGTTCCAGGTTTTGAGTCCAACCTGTGATGATTTCCTGCATGTCTTCCCCCTTACTCTCTCCCCTTTCTCACCTGGTTGTCCTGTCCATTAAAAGGTGGAACAAATTATCTTGAAATAAAAATAAAATAAAATCCTTACTTGTTTGACTTAAAGGAACTTGTCATAAAGGAATACCCCACCGTATGTTGAATAAGGGTCGTTCGCGTCTCCTCTACATTTATATAGGTGGGCAAACGCATTTTTGTCTGTGTCTTAGTCCGGCAGCGCCACCGCTAGCTTAGCTTAACATAGTAAATGGAATCCTAACCTAATTACTTCTTGTGGCCTGCGTATTCGTAGCAAGGCAGATTAAGACTAGACGATTTCTTTGGCAGATATTGATTTGGGAATATGTTGGGTGAAAGCGGGCTACAGCCGAAGCACTGCTACATGGGCGGCGCTAGGCCCCGAACGCAGCAAGGGTGCCTCTGGAAATGGCCTCGGGAAGGAACTTGTTTTGGTGGAACATGTGCACGTAGGGAGGCGAGCTCTGGAACTGTGCAATGAGAATTTTACTAAAAGAAAAGATAAATATAATTCCACAAGATGTTGATAACAACCCAAGTAAGCCATTATGTGTAACAATTGAAATGACAGGGAATAAGTATTGAACACGCTTACTTATATTTATTTAATACTTTGTTGGTAATGACAGCTTCAAGACACCTCCTGTGTGGAGAAACAAGTCCCATGCATTGCTCTGGTGGGATTTTGGCCCATTCTTCCACACAACCAAACAGATTCAGCAAAGTCTTCAAATCTTGAAGGTTCTGTGGGAATCGTATGAATCTTGTACTTCAGTTCTTTCCATAGATGTTCATTGTGATTTAAATCAGGTGATTGGCTGGACCGTTCTAGCAGCTTTATTTTCTTTCTTTGAAGCCAGTTGAGTTTTCTCGGCTGTGTGTTTGGGATCATTGTCTTGCTGAAATGTCCACCCTCTTTTCATTTTCACCATCCTGGTAGTTAGCAGCAGATTAATGACAAGAATGTCTCCGTAAATTTGCCCATTTATCTTTCCTTCAATTATGTTTAGTTTGCCAGTGCCATTTGCTGAAAAGCAGCCCCACACCATGATGTTCCCACCTCCAAACGTCCCTGTTTGTATGGTGTTTTTAGGGTGATGTGCAGTGCCATTTCTCCTCCAAACATGTTGTGTATTAAGGCATCTTAACAGTTCAATTTTGCTCTCATCTGACCACACTATATTCTCCCAGTATTTCATTGGCTTTTCCAAATGTTGTGCAGCAAACTTTAAATGAGCTTCTACATGCTTTTGTTTTTCAGCAAATTTATGGTGAAATGATTGTCTTTCCACTTTTGTATAATGGCCCCAAACAGTGCTCACTGGAACATTCAGAAGCTTAGAAATGTGCCTAGAACCAATGCCATCATTATGTTGGTAATGTCTTGACACAGCTCTTTGCTTTCACCCATCACGAGATGTGTTTTGTGTGACATCTTGGCAATGAGACCTTTTTGTAGCCCATCAGTTGGGACTGAACCAGCTGATACTAATTTGCCCTGACACGGGGCTGGATTGCCTTTTATTACTGATAGTGTTCAGCTGTTGTCTTGGCTTTCCAAGCCCCTTTCTGCATGTGTTCAATACTTTTTCCTTTTGTCATTTCACATTATTACATGTAAGTTATTTTCTTATTTGTTTTGGTTTCTTTGTATGTATGGGTTACTTGCATTGTTTCCAACATCTGGTGAACCTTGAGAAATAAATTAACTGAGAAAAATGGTGACCCGTTCAATACTCATTTCACCCGCTGTACAAGCAACTGTGTTTTTGGGAATATGGTTGGAATTTTGAGAATCACACAATGACACAGGTAGGACTATTCACACTGGGGGCAACTACGTGCTTTAAATTCAGGTTAGTCTTTTAAGGAAGTGTATTGGAAGATCACATCTTCTAAATTGGTTCTCCTTTCTTTTAAGGCGGGAGAGGAGCCAACAACTCCCCACTGTGGCCACAGGTGAAAATGGAGCCGCAGGATGGCGAGGATGGCCAGAGTGTCGGCCATCACCACCACCACCATCACCACGGTGTCTTGGGTGGAGATGTGTTCGAGGAGGGGGGGCCCATGTCCACCATGAGCGAGTCAGGGGGAGCAATGGCACCGTCTCCCGGAGGCGCGGCGTCAGACGCCAGCTACGCTTCACATTCTCCCGACTCCTTGATGAGCACCTCGCCCGTCTTCAACCAAAGACCCAAGAAACGGGTGAAGAAGATGTAAGACAATGCAATAAGATCTGAGCTATGGACTTACCAGCAAGTCTTCCACTTTAGGTAGCCTGCAATGAGATTGAGTGAAACACACCACTTGTACGGTGTAGGACTCATCTGCAGCTGCATAGCACTGCATAAACTGACTTGAGACATTAATGTCATAAAACAAACTGAACAGATGTAAAAAAAGTTGTTTATATGTATGAGTATGCATGTATATTTTCACTCCAAATAGTTGGAGATGTTGCCATTAAATATGTTATGGGGTATATTGTCCAATCTTCATCTTTTGAAGTATCACTTGTTTGAGTTCTTGAGTGGCTTTTAGAAAATATAGGAGGGTTACAGATACCTAATGAATACAAGTTGTTCAAAACAAATAATTAAACTAAACCGCTTAATAATTCAGCAGAAAGGTTTGTTGTTCCAAGCTATTAAGTCTCTTTCTCCTCACATACCAATTACTGCCTGTGCCATTCATTACGATTAAAATATGCTCCACCAAAAAGGAAAATTATCCCCCCCCATGAACATGCTGTTGCATATTATGATGTATTTTCAACTCCTCATTTCCCTTTTGCAGTACACTTTACATGTAGCCCAATACTGTGGAACGTTCCACTCGGAGACACACACAACCTGAAGCCGCTCTGCTAAATTAGCATCTGTTTCAGTAATGAGGCAAAGCTGTTAGTGCAACACCAGAGGCAATTATGGCGTGGTTCTCTACATCATGAAGGCGACACCAATCCAGTCTTAATGGCAAATTAATTACGGCACGCATAATTCTGCAGCAGGTCTGTTTGAATACTTGTGATTTTCTTTGTGTGGGCCTCTTTCATTTTCACAGTTAGGCAGGTAATGGTCTAGGCATATGGGAAGTGCACACTGGGTCACGTATTGATATTTAATTAGCTGCATTTATAGTTGAATTATGGATGAAACAGATTTAATTCCAAAGTTGAGGTGCTGTGTGACCCAGGTGGGAATTTGGAGCAGCTGGAAAACCAAATCTGTATTCCACTTTTCAGATTAAAAAGGCTCCCTTTGTCTTTGCTAATAACTGTAAGCCATGTCACCTGGATCTCACACAAACTCCACAGTTGCAATAAAAAGAGCATCAGCAACAACAAAAAGTGAATTTTGAAAAAAAATTAAACTGGATTGTTGGCATAACTGCGTAAGAAGGGGAAGTAGTGAGAATAGTCTGAAAAGTGGGAATGGTTTTAGTATGGATTTCATTTAAATGTTGAATAAAACCAATGTATCAAACAAAGTGGAATATTTTAAATTCTTTCTGAAAAGCCGTCGCTACACTGAATTGCTGGTAAAAATGTGTAAGAAGGTAAAGTTCTGACAAAAGTGGAAATGGTTCTAATTAATAAGAATGTCTTAAAGAAGCTGAACAATACCAATATTGTATGAAAGTTTTTGTAAAACTGAATTGATGGCTTTATTTTGGATGAATATATATTTAATAACAAAAGTAATATGTCAAAAAAGTCATAGTATAGTATGTCTAAAATGTAATGAGTCCTAGTAAAGTATTTAAAAAAAAAGTCAAAGTCCCAGTATGGTATGTCAAAAAATCTACTTGAGTACAGTAACAAAGTATTTGTACTTCGTTACTTCCCATCTCTGATAGTATGTCAAAAAAAGTAATGAAAAAGTAAGAGTATAGTAATAAAAAGTCATGTTAAAATTGTCATAGTATAGTATGTTGAAAAAAAAGTCACCGTAAAGTTTCTAAGAAAGTAATAAAGTCATAGCATGTCGAGTCATTAGAAAGTCATAGTATAATTTGTCGAAAAAAGTCATAATATAGTTTTTCAAATGGAAGTGGTAAAACTTCATAGTATAGTATGTCAAAAATGTTCATAGTACATTATGTTGAAAAAAGTCAAGAAAAAGAAATATGGTATGTCAAAAAAGTCTTATAAAAGTCAAAGTATGATATATCAAAAAAAGAAGTGATTAAAAGTCATAGTATGTTGAAAAAAGCCATTAAAGTCTTAGTACAGTATGTCAAGAAAAGTCAATGTTGAAAAAAATAAAAGTCATAGTATGTCAAAAGAATTTCATAGCTTGATAAAAAAAGTATTGGAAATTCATGGTATTATACGTTGAAAAAGATTAAAAAAGATCAAATATTTTCATATTATAGAATGTCGAAAACAGTCATGAAAAAGTACTTTATATTGTGTCGATAAAAGTCAAGAAAAAGTAACAGTATAGTAAAATCAAAGAAAAAGTCACAGTAAAGTATATAAGAAAAGTGATAAAGTCATTGTATAATACGTCAGAATTTGTCATAGTATAGCATGTGTTACGGTTTGTGAGAAATTAGTGGAAACTGTGAGCTTTCATGACGTTAGGACCCAAATGCAGGAAAGCGAGGAGATTGCAGAAGGATAAAGTGATAATAGTTTAAATATGAACTCAAAAAGGCTTACAAACAAACCAAATACAAACTGAAAGAGTCGTTGAAACAAGTGAGCTGCTGGTGAGTAAATCCAAGATAAACATAGAGTCTTTCACACAAGTAAGCAGCTGGTGAGCGAGTCCAATCCAACACAAAGAGACTTACTTAGTAAGTAGTAGGTGAGTGAATCGGGAGACATAAGGAACACAACGGATACCTGACGCACAAAAACACTAGAAGGATCCGACAAAGGACAAGGGGGACACAAGGATTAAATACAGAGGGTAATGAGACAACAAGAGACAGGTGACACAAGGACTGGGCAACAGGTGGAAGTCATCAGGTAATCAGTTTAGTAAAACCAAAGGCAAGACAGCATAGAAAACCTGACTATCAAAATAAAACAGGAAACCACAAAACAAAAACTACAATCTAAACTAGAGAAGGCAAGAGAGCGACCAAGGACTGTGACATGAAACAAGACACAAACAGGATGAAACAGAACGTATACAACAACAACAAAAAGGTGAAAAAAATAGCTAAGTTGTTAGCTCACTTTAGCAGTTGCTGCTGAAGGGCTTTATATTTTGGTATTTAAATGACCTTTGTAGATACAAGTATGCAGAAGCAGAAGGCGACTGAAAGTTGTACGGAACAATCTGATAACAAAAATATATGTTCACAACATTTATTATCAGGGGCTTTCTGCAAAAGAGATTTCCTCACAGTAAACCCTCATTGAATAAACGAAACTTAAAAAAACATCTCACTGATGTTTTGTGACCGATTGGTAGGGTTGGGCATCATTTGGATTTAACGATGTGATTCTTACTATCGATACGGTTCTTATCAATTCTCGATTGTGATTCTTTGAGGGATGGAGTTGAAACGGGTCACATGCTTATATCAGAAATTTGGAAACAAATCCAAGTAGGAATGGGTTCTCGATGCCCAACCCTGCCGAGTAGTGGGGATTGCTAATGACGAAGTACACAGGGCTAAGTATACATATATATAAGAGCAAATTATGTTTAACCATTGATCCAGCTAACTTAAATAGCTCACACATAGCTCACATGAATAGTTAACTTCATTTAATATTATATGTGGGATTTTTTTGGGGGGGTGCAAATTGTTCACAAAAAAAGGTCCTTCCTGACCCTCCTGACCGTCTTTGCCACCGGATGCTCTTTCTTTGAGAGAATGAAAGCTCAGACGGGGCGATATGGAATCTTGACCTCATAAGGGGAAAGGTTACCTCCCCTTTCTCTGCTTTGCCCGCCCAGAGAATTTGGCCCGCCAATGAGAAAGAGACATCATGGCTTTCAAACGAGCAAAGTGGTAGATGGTCAAGGCCACCCCCCCAGCCTTCACCTTGCGCCCCCCCCCCCCCCCCTCTCCTCCTCAAAAGCTACAGACTCAGAAATGGCACATACTAAGGGAAGCTCATTGTGGGAATGGCTCTAGTGGCTGTAATTCTGCACCAAGGCTGAATTTGGGGAAAGAGACTTCAGATACAGTAATAGGGGACCACTAAGGTCTATATAAAAGAGACTTCAGATACAGTAATAGGGGACCACTAAGATCTATATAAAAGAGACTTCAGATACAGTATTAGGGACCACTGAGGTCTATATAAAAGAGACTTCAGATACAGTAATAGGGGACCACTAAGGTCTATATAAAAGAGACTTCAGATACAGTATAGGGACCACTGAGGTCTATATAAAAGAGACTTCAGATACAGTATTAGGGACCACTGAGGTCTATATAAAAGAGACTTCAGATACAGTATTAGGGACCACTAAGGTCTATATAAAAGAGACTTCAGATACAGTAATAGGGGACCACTAACGTCTATATAAAAGAGACTTCAGATACAGTATTAGGGACCACTGAGGTCTATATAAAAGAGACTTCAGATATGGTATCAGGGGACCACTAAGGTCTATATAAAAGAATCCAAAAAGCACCATGTCAAAAATTACTTTTTAAATTACCACTACAGCACAAATTGTTAATGTGTTATCAATTGAAATTCTTAACTCCTAGAAAGTAAATCTATGGTTTTGATCAGTGAGATGGAATAGGTTAAACACCGCCTTGTTATAGTTGTGCAGCGGCAATGTGACCCCTCAGTTTGTCGACAGCTGGGGAGAAACGGTGTAATTACAAAAATGTGTTTTTGGAGCAGGGGTCTCTGAGGTGGGCCAGAGAAAGGACCCAACAAACGATGAATTACCTTCCTACGTGCAAAGTCATTCATTTGGCATGAAATGTAATCTCTCCAGCCGAGGTTTGGGTTTGTGAACAGAATGAGGAATACGTTTAATTGTACACAATGAGCACGGATGGTCCTTCAGGGCACTCATTTGTTTGTTTTTGAAGAAATAGCATGAAAAGTGGAATTGAAACACTCAGTCTAAAGTAATGTCATCATAGGATATCTCACAATCCTATTTATCGTAATCACGTAAGAGACACTGTGGAGCCAAATAATGAATTATGGGACAATATGATCATATCAACAAAAAAGATGAATCGCTAGGCATATAGTATGTGACAGGAACAAAGGGCCCCATGCTACACATGCCGGTTACAGCTGTGTCACTGCACCCCAGAGATGAGAGAAATGGTTGCACGGTGTCAGAGTTTCAGGCTGAATCAGAAAATATTTATTTGCTCTTGGGTAATGTGACTAAAAATGTTAAATGAAGCAAAATTATATATCAGCTTGGAATCCATCCATCCTCTGTTACTTCTTTCTTTTTGGAGATACAAATTAAACCTACAAGAGCATGCTGCAGCTAATTTAGCATTAGATTAGTTGACTAACTATACAGCTAACATTATGAGGCAAATTTAATTAAGGTTAACTCTGGTCAAAATAATTATACTTAAATAACTTTATCAGTGTGTTCAATGTTGTAACCTTACAATGCATACAGTTTAGCCACTGCATTGGCCACTTGTCAACGTAGCACATTGTAGTAAACTGGATTGATATTAAAATATCACATGATTAAAAAAGGTCTCTGTGGTACTAAGTGGAATGTCGTCAGTTAAAACAGTATGCTGTGTGGCAGACAAATGTATTTTTTTAATTGTTAATAAATTAAACTATAATTCTGTGGCATTGTGATTTACAATTACTCTACGTTGCATTTGATGTGTGTTTTCCACGTTTCTGAAATGTACAGTTGTATTATTTTGTTCAGTTTGTAAATATTTTATTTCATAGTGGTCTTTTCTATTTTTTTATTTGTGTTAGCTGCTTTTTGGAGCTGGGCACAAAGGATTTTCATCACATGTTGATCTGTGCATGATTGTGTATGTGAAAAATAAAACCATTCAACTTGTATTTCTTTAAAGTAACAGTACTTTGACTTGAGTGTGATGTTCTAGCAAATACAGAAAATCTTTTGTTCTTGAAACAATATTGGTCTTTTGAAATGACAGCGGTCTGATTTCTTTAGCAGCGGTACAATAATCCTCCATCGGAGGGCAGTATAGTGCCACTCACAAACCTGGACTGTGACCTTTTGTTCAAATGCAGGATTAAGCATTCTCCCAATTAACACAGAGACCTGGGCACTCCCAAGCTTTACGGTATCACAATGTTGCAGATTAGTGAAGTCAAGACATTAGGAAATTATGACATTTCCTTAACACAAGGCAGTAATTAGCTTGCTTGTTCGTTTATGCTCATGCCTCCCTGGATGTCTGGATTAGGACATATCTAAGAATCCGAGCCTCTAATGTCATACCAAACCAATGAGCACAGTGCACAGCTGTGTTAGTTTCTCATTATGCTAAAAAAAAACACTTCTGCAGGCTTGTCACTTTTCAGGATTTACCCCACTGTGAGGTCAGCTTTGGATATTAATATGCATTTTGATTTACTGAAAGGTGCACCTTAAAATCAGTTCTCAATCCTAATTGCTTATCAGTTGCATCTGCCAGTTGTTAACCCAGTTGCCAGTAGGGTAACCAATTGGGACATTGTAAATGCGTATAGCTGGCAGCAAATAAAAAAATAGCACCACCATTTTCACATTCCATTCCACCACAATTGATATACCTGCGGGTAATGTATTCATATCAGGCGCATAAAAGCACTTTAGATTATGGTATTGATATCATGAAGAAGCCTTCATCCCCCCGCACACTAAGTACAAGCTCTTAGTGTTCATATTAATACAATTGACTCAAACTTAAATGTTCACATGCCTAAAATTGTCTTTGCATGGGTAACAGGGCTATGCTGTCGGCCTTTTCATTTAATCTATGTTTTGTTGCTTCTTGATTTTTGACTGTTAGCAATGTACCAATGGATGCACAGACAGCTATCACTATAAACATGATGATTTTCAAGGAATCATCACATTTTCTGAGCAGATTGCCACACAGTTTAAAAACCTCTGGTCTAGAAATGGAACTCATTGGATGTCAGTTTGACATGCTTGATTGGGGAATTCTTTGTGGGCCATGTGTACTATACCATCTGTGGTGGAATTTCCATCTCACGAAATCCTCCTTTGTAAATTGAGAAAGTGGTACCCGGGGTCTCCTTCAGGTCAGTGTCCAACATAACCTCGTAACCCAGAGGAGTTGTTCAACTTTGTACCTCCATGGAAGAAGAGAGACGTAGTAGCTGTGAGATAAGAAAGCGCTGCTCAGCCTGCCAAGGCCACAGTAAAACTAAACACATTACAGATGTTATCTGCACTGAGATATTTGGGCGCCGGCATTATCTTTGTTTACTTTGAAGGTTCAGCTAAAGACATTGTGGTTAAAGGCTGGGGGAACTCATATTAATGTTAAAAAACCTTGTTTAGTGAAATGTTCATGCCATGGCATCTTTAACACCCTCAAACCACAATTGTCCAGAAAGTGTCCCAGGGATAAAAGGGTCACTGGGTCGTTTCAACATCTGCCTCTTGACTCTTTCTGAGAAAGTGTCTGTGTTATGTTTGACACACTGTCATGACATGAGCCTGCATTGGTTAGCCACACCGTGGTTTTGAGACTGTGACACTTTGATGACTCGTCAGTGTCAGCTTGTTGAGTATATGACACCATCCCATCCCCGTCTGCTATCAGTTGGCACATTCTCGGGAACTGTCAAAACACCTTCGAGATCGTGCAGAAGTGAGTGCAAGCAGCAACAGCTGACAGGAAGATGCTGCGGCTTGGAATGGAGTTGCTTGCTTTTTTTTATATCTGTAACACCATTCAATCATGATGGATATTTGTCAACGTTTCCTCCAAGACTGCTGAATTGCAATGTGCAGAGGAATGCCTGGTGTTTCTTTACTTGCTCTAGGTGATGTTGAAAAGGGGTTGAAATGGTGACCTAACCTTTCTGTACAATTCTCTTAGAGCTCCATTTGAGGTAAACAATCAGGTTTACTTCGCATGAAAAGGGCAAAAAGTCAGCACAGACCAAGATCCTTTAGAATTCGTTTTGAAAATGCAGGATGTTTGATATGCCAGCTTAACGGTGTGCCTTCAAAGAGACACTCTTCTCGCCTCACATTTCTGTGACTTGTTGTTCCTTAGTAATTTCAGTTAATCATTAAACTAATTTTTATATTTGAAGCTACAGTACATATTTCAGTCCAACTTCAAAGATTCTTTGTGTTATTTTCCTCTCTTCATGCATTTTTGTTTGTTTGCTAATTATTATCACCCACACAAATAGAAGAATGAGGCGAGCTCAGCTGAGATCTTTGGGCTGTTTTGAGTTTTCTTTGTCAGGTGTAGTGAAGTACCTGGTAGCACTTTTTGCAGTACATCTGTTTTTGTGTGAAGTTAAGAGAAGTCTTTTTTTTTGCATCATTATTTCATGCAGTGCCCTCTTTGTTTTCACTTTCTAAACTTGAGCTTTTCCTCTGATCTCAGTGATTCTTGACAGAAATAAGCTGCGGGAAATGGTCCAAAGGCTGTCTAGTTAACCTTGCTGTCTTTTGTCTCCTTTTACAGATGAATCACACTTCAGCAGTTTTTCCTGTTTCCCTGTTGCTTCAGATTGCTGAGGCTGAGACAAACTTGTCCGTTAGGTCCTAGATTCTAGGACAAGTGCTTTTGAGGAAAACTTGCTGAATAAATGTCGGTTTGGTCTGTTTGCTACACTATTGTCAAGCAGTGAAACAGCGCGACAGAACAGAGTCTGCAGCACAGTCCGTCAGAGTAAAATATCAGTAAATAAAGGGTTATTTGGATAAGTAACTATTGTGAATTTCATTTTGTAATTGCTTACACTAGTAAAATATCCAATTAATGTAGCGTGTAACAAAGAAATGCATCTCTGCCCAACACTATGCAGCTACTGCCACAGTCGGGCTAGTTAAGTTTAGCATAAACACTGGAAACAGTTAACCCACAACTTGTAAAACCATAACTTTCTTTACTTATTTATTTTTAACTTATCATTTTTTTTATATTTCAAACAAACAAGATATGTGTTAAAGGTCCTGTGTTGTAAAAAGTGAGATTTCCCGATATTTTTGATTATAAAGCATGTTGATGTGCTATATGAATACTCTAAAATCAAAACAACCCACAGAGCACACACCCCTGTTCAGAAACCATTTCTCTAAACAAGCTGTCGAGACTTCTGCACGTTGTGATGTCACAGCTATATTATGTATAGGTTAGAAAGTGCTGCTACAGTGCCGCCACAGTCAGTCCCCAGCTGCAGTGATGGTGCAAAGATGGCGAGAGAGCAGATGCGGAAGACCGGGAAACTGACACAATCAGAGCGGGATGGGCTTTTTTTGGGAGGGGGACTTAAAGAGACAGGCACTGGAACACATACAGGTATATTCAGACAGAGAAAATAACGTGTTTTTTGAATATTAAAGCATGTAAACATGTTGTAGTTGAAACCCAAAACACATGAACCTAAGAATTAGCAAAATATGGGGCCTTTAATGAAGCTTTAACCACAGCTAACCAGCTGTCCGTTCATGTTTACCATAAATACATAAAGGGGATACGGATTTTCCCATCTAATGCTTGACAAGTAGGCAAAAAATCGTGTTTTACAAACTACCTTCTTTTCTGCTGCAAAACGTGCACGTTTGAAACAACTTTTTCCAGCAATTTCCAGTCTTTTGTTATTTGTGGCCAGACTTAAATGTGATTTTAAAAGAAACACATCACAGGTTTTGAGTACGTACATGGAAATGATAGGTTAGAAAAAGATAGGGAGAGTGAAGTTGACATTTATTATGCCTGTTTAGTTATCAGGATCTCTAAAAAATGATGAGCAGCAGCCAGAATACAATAACCAGCTTAGAACTTTACTGCAGTGCGGGTTGGTCCTATCTGCAAAAGGCCCCAGAGAGACTTTCCCTTATCATGTGAAGTTATCTCGGAGCTGCTTCTACACTGCCTGAGTGCCTATTTAACCCAAGACTGATCTTTATGTGCTCACATTACCTCACCCAATGAATATACCACACGATTTTGGGATTCAGTGACCTAACACTACTTTTATCATGACTAAAGTGAAACATCACTTTGGATGTTGCTTGTATGTTGCATGTAAACCTGCGTGACTTTTATACAAAAAAATAAATCATAGTTACTTGAGCTCAATTAACTCCTGTCAGTTTCTTATAATGCAGCCTTTTGAAACCATGTGTCACTGAGAAGTTCCTCCTTTGTGCTCTTTGGTTTGTGGCCTTCAAATGCCTTTGCTACACAAATGATTCAATTACTCCTCCTTTTAAATGTGCGAGTGGAGATAGCGTTATGCTGCCAGAGAGCGAAGAGAGAATGAAATTAACCTCGGCTAACTCTCTATGCCCTCGACACTTGTGTTATGATTTTCTATTAAAACCCTATCTTTTCTATAATGAATTCGGTCCTACAAGAGCAGAGTCCCCGCATTTGCACAAACTAATTTTTGTTTGTGTTCAGGTGAACACTCAAATTAGAGACCTGCTGACAGTGCGCCACTGAATGCCATGAAAGAGGTTTTTACACCAATCACACAAGCCAATATAGATATAGCAATTACTTCAAATTGAAAACCTTTTTTTTCAGAGACAAGGATAAAGAAACTTAGAAAATAACTTTTTGATGATATAGCTGTAGAAAATATATCTTTTGGTTTATTACAGAAACAATCATGATATTAGAATCAGAACTTTTAGTAGAATTCCCAAAGTACATTTGAGTAGATTGAGTAGATTTGCAGCCCTAGTTGGCCAATGATTGAATCCCTCTAGAGCCTTCTGCCAACTCTGTGTTTTAACTCTCAACAATTGGTTCCAATGAATTTAGATGGGTACTAAGTGTAAATGGGTGAATTATTAGAAAAACAGTCTTAACTCTATCTTTATCGGGCCCCTCAGGAGGTGTGTCAGCCTATTTGACATAGTTGCCAAACAATGAAATCATAACTTTCATGCCCATCAGGACAGTGGTCCCCCAGACTTTCCCCAGACATTACACGGCAAAAAACGTCGGTGGATACATATTTTGAGCTTCACAACCCCTGCAAAATGACTTGTCTGACTATACAAAATTTGATCCATTTGGTTTGATATCATATGGAAAGTTGAGAAGAGCCACTCACTGTCTAATTTGATTACAATTCAAGTTAACACAATGCTAAAATGGAAGTAGCCGGCTCGGTGCGTCTGCTGCATGTGCAATCTGCAACATGGGCCACTGAACAACTCTCATCTGCATCTACCTGGAAAGATTGTGGGGTGGCTGACCTACAAAAATGTTGTTATTGTTGGGAGGTTGATTTTCTTCAATTAGTATTGTTATTGGTGGTATTATTGTCACAGTGACAATGACAATGTAACCTTCCAGCTCAACCCTGTCGCCTAAAAAATAACAATTATATACTATTACAATATTATTCCAATAGGCTGACTGCAAAAGTAATGCCTCAGTTTCAATTACGTTTTAATTAAGAGTTATTAAAAAACAAGTTGGCAAGCAAGCAGATTTGAGAAAATAGAAAAATATGAATGATGGAAACATGGTTGAAACATCCAGCTTCTGCTCCTCTAAGTGATAGCAGTACAAATGCTAACTCGACCAAAACTAATGAAAAACCAAACCCCCCCCAAAAAAACACCAAGCCTAATATTTGTCAATCTAACACGTTTTTATGGATTCACATGTGCAGCCACAGATCCACCACATTCACAATATTTTCACTGCATTAAAATTCTGTCAAAAGTTCCATCTTTGAACAAAGATACAGTGGTGGGCAACCACTATTTATAGACACGTTTGGGGAATGTCCTTTACTGTTACTGTGTGACAATTCTCCTTAGTGTTTTCCAGTTTGGTGTGTTAGAACCTGAATGGTCAGCACAAAGCCTTGACCTCCACCCCATCTAACACCTTTGCAATGAACTGGAACGTCAACTGCATGCCAGGCCTTGTCCAACGATGTCCAAGTGAAGCTTCATAAACAATTGGTTGTACTTGTTGACACAACTAGATGGTGCTCAAATTCCTATTGCCGGGTTTCTTGTGGAAAGCTTTTCCAGAGAGGCGAAGGCTGTTACAGTATACCTCAAGCATATTAATGCTTATTATGCATATTATACACACATACAAATATACATAATTTAAGGTGCCTGACATGAAGTGGACATTGTAATTGCAGTTATTATCATAGTATCATGAGAATTGTGGACAGAAGGATGATTTCAGAGTACCTAGCCTGAGGTAAAGGGAGAGGGGGGGGGGGGACTATTGCCCGGTGGGTTAATGGTGTTTGCTAACATAATTACCCTGTCTGCATTGAAAGACTGAGAAAAACAGTTACCTACTTTAAGCATTAAGAGTTTCATGTGAGAATCTTTGTGGCTCCACAATAGGTATAAACTGTACAAATGAATGGCTCATTAACACTTCAGCTGGAGTTTCTCAGGGATCCTTAAGAAGACACATTTTTTTTGCTTTGGTGATCAATTTCTATTCCAATCTGATGCTGTTCCTTTGGCCACAATGGATCAGGGTTTTTTCAATGCAGCTGCTTTGACGAGAAGAACTCGATAAACAAGATCAGATTGCACAGACGGGGGATGAGTTGTTGCTATGGCAACCCCCTACAGTGTTTCTACCCATGATCAAGACCCCTCATTCTAGATGCCACCGATGCATGAGAGTCTGATCTTGGAAGACTTGGGAAGTCACAGACAGACGAGACACTAGTCACTGTAGGTAATCTGGATTGGGTGTCACAACCTGATGGCATCTATATTGTATGTGTTTTCTTTGAGAACTGGGAAAGCTGTCCAAAAAGCATCTACTAGGGAGTGAAGAAAGTTAAGAAAATGTCAGCAGAAGTTGATGCAAAAGAACATGTTATGCATTTGCAAGCACACAATGAACAAGCATGTATAGACCTTTGCATGTTTTGGAAGGCTGGGAGGCTGGGATCGGGTCTCTGCAACTGAAGCAGCTCTCATCGTTGTCTTCTTTTGTCTTTTTTTGCCTTCTTTTGTGTTTTCCTGCTTTGAGGATGGAGGTCTTGTAGTCTTGTTTTCACGGCTTTGTTTCTGTTAGTTAGGCACTACTCCTTAGTTTAGGGTGGGGAAGTTCTGGGTCTGACGGTCCTTTATGGGTCGTCTCAGGCTGCTTCCCTGCTTTTGATCTTTTTGGCCAGACCTCCGGACTCCCATAGTTTTGGTTTAATTAATAATAGTTAAGTTGTAGATAAACTTTAATTTACTTCAACTACTCCTCGGGTTTGGTGTTCTTTGATATGTATTGGTCACATTTAAGATGGGTTTGCTTGCTGTGGCCGTTACATATTTGAATGAGCATCAACACTGGGAGGCTATTTTCATAAAAGGACATAAAAAATAACATTGAGCACACCTGTCAGATTTTAGGAAAGTGTTCCTTTACACATACCCGTGTATATATGCTGTCAATGCTGTCAAGAGCATGCCAAAGCTGCAGGTGGCAGTGTAACGGGAAGCGCAAGCCCACGTTAGCCAATCAGAATCCCGGAAATAGCAACAACAGCAACAAATCACTTCCTCTCTCTTCTCTTCCTCACTTCCTCAGTTGCCTAAACCTCAGTTTGTCTAAGTTTCCATGCAAATGTGCAAACAAAGTCTTCTCTGCCCGGAGTTTTTAGAACAAATTGTTTTCAGAGGCGAATTTGTTGTTTGCGTGTAAACAAAGGTCACAAACGAAGGGAAATGTCTCTGTTTGTCAAAATAACCATTTACAGGTAAACAGGTCCATATACAGTACATGTAGATGGGCTCTTTACCTGCCTCTGTCAGAATCTCACATGATACATGTCCTTAGTTCTCTGTCTGTATGCTACACACTGCTTTAATTGGATTTGAGCTGTCATATGCAATTTTTGAGCCTAGATCATTTCTGTAGTTATAATGAGCACCATGCACCCCTCACTTCGTTATATTCTCGTTTTTCTCATTTGGTTTCACGTTAAAGCCCTATGTCTTTCCAGTCACAAAACTGTCTTTTAAACATGCTTATTTACATTTTCTTTATTTTCTGAGATGGCGCTCTCTGTTCAACAAAGGGATGAAAGCACACTGAATTGCCATTCTTTGAGCCTTGTTCTTTAAACCAAAAGGGCCATCTAGTTGGTTCAACAAATACAACTAATGGTTCATGAAGCTTCATTTTGATATCACTCAAAGGAATGGCAATCAAGTGTGCTTTCAACCCTTCATTGATCTGAAAAATTAGGCTGAGAGAAAAGATAATGCTACACAAAGCTTTATTTGGTCATCACTATCTATCCGTGAAGATTACACATCAATCACGGTGGTGACGTCACTGGCTGCCAATATAACTGAATGTCAGTAATTCCGCTGCAATTCGAGACGTGGATTCTCAGAGAGACAATGGTGTGTGTCTTCTGTACTGACAAGTGGAATTAGAAGTACGTAACATAGCTCAAGATCATCCAGAGGAGGCAATGGGAAACATGCATCACACTCTCTGTCGACATCTGTCACCTGGATTCCGTTGAAACCAGACTAATGCAACTACACAGCATTAAGGGTTGGAGTAAGCTCCCGCCAGCCCGCTATAGTTTAGATTGAATGGATGTGAAGCTTAGGCCATTTTTACACTGACAACCAACTGTGTAGCAGGGATGGATCATCAGTCAACTCTCCTCCCTCCTACAGGGCACCATTGCTCTCCTTCACTTTCTCCTCGCCTCGCTCTCTTCAGGAGGAAGGGATGTGCTTGGGATGCACAAGTGGAGAAGAAAAGAAGTGAGAGCCGAAATAAATGCTGATCCTGTAGCCATATCATCTGCTGGATGGTGGATAGAGGAGACAGAAACAACACACACACAAGGTGGAAAAGAAAATCGGACTGTATCACATTAAATACCCAGGGGAAGTGAGCAAACTGCTGCTTGAATAATATCCGCTATTAACAAGAAGGAGCACTGAAAAAGTGAGAAAGCTGGTGGGAAACAAGGCAGGCAAGGTGAGGTGATACCAGACATGTATAGCAAAAACCTTTAAAGTATTAAAACTTCAAATGAACAGTTACTAAGCCTTCCCCCTTAAATTACTCCACAGCTGTCAAACTCTCTATTCCCAACCCGGTCTCACGCCAGTTCGTGAAACGGTCACGTTATTTCGATTCAGTGATTCATGGTTTATCTTATACGTTTGTAAACCTAAACCTGAGCTAAGATCACCCTGATGACTCAGACTTTAGTGAGCTCCTCTAGAACCACAGAAGACATTACATAACTGTACTAACAGACTGACAAGTACTCTACATGACAAGTAAACTGCCAAAACAATGAAATGAAAATTGGTTGAATGTTCCTTTAAATGTGTGAGCACATGCTGTATGAATCACCACACTTTCCCCCACAGGCCATCTCAGGTCATTATTTTCAAGCAGGTCCCTAGGGACAAGCTACATTACAGTAATTATGACTTGAACCAGTGAGCCAAAATTCTCTCTACAAATCGGTGAACAATCAGTCGCCTCATCAATATTCAGTCCACGGCGGGTATTAAAATGAATGTAGTCACTGTGTAGAAACAGATGCAACACGGACAATATCAAGTTTTACGACAATGTAGTCAAGGATGAGAAGAAAAAAGTATACAAGTCTGTCATTAAAAAAGCTCAGTACCTCATTAACCACTTTCCTTATCTAATCAGGCTGTCTGAGGCAGATGTCAGGTACCATATCTTACCATAGAGAAAATTACAAGATGTTAAAGATGTGTAGATTTTGTTTGCTATATGCTTGTAGTATATACTGAATGTCAGGAGTTTATATTAAAGGCTATTGTAGACTCCAATCAAGTACCCATTTCCTGTTCTAAATGAGGCATTTTAATGTAAGTAGTTGTCTGTGCTGTAATTCAAGCTAGAAAAAATCACTGCTCAGCATGCACATTCATATTTATACTGACATTAAATATTCATCTTGTTCAAGGTGGGAAAATATTTTGAAACCCTAATGCATCAAAACTGTACAAAATTGCTTACTTCTTTCCCCCTGACATTTGCCAGAAAAAATACTCACGTCTTGGCATTTGGAAATGTGAATCTTAAGTCCCTTCTTGGATCTTCTGTGGGAGAATCACTCGGCAAATGCATCTCTATCCTCTTTTGGCTCAGGCGGCCTGACATTGACTGTCTGAGCGAGCGAAGCAGCCAACACAGCATGCACACACAGTGCTGAGTCTTCTGGAAAACAACATTCCCTTCCACTGCTTGAGAAGACAAGTAATGATTAACGAGTTACAAACTTAATTTATATCCAATTTCCCGGTTGTTTTTAGAAAAATATTAGTGCCAGCAGAGACATTTTACTTTTCATTATCCTACATAAAAATTCAAATTCTTGATGGTTACAGGTAAATATAACTTATATTATGGTTACCTACTTTTGCTTTATTACTTTAATTACATTTTTATATTAATTTTAACGTCACTTACTTACACCGCAATATTGTTTCTTGTACCATGGCAACCGCACTTTTTAGTACCCATATCTGATGCCACTTTACTTTCAGTCTACCCTCTGCTTATTGTCTATTGTTTGCCTGTTTTTGTTGGGTGTTTACTTGCTTATTTGTTTGTTTTGTTTTTATTGTAAAAAATGCTGCTGTAACAAGGGAATTTCCCCGCTGTGGGATGACTAAAGTATTATCTAATCTAATCTGAATTAATCGTGTTTTGCCCATACAGACCCTATAAAGGAAGTAAGATACAACTCCCGTCAAAGAAGCCTCAAAATGAAAGAATTTAAACTGAAGGACTTTACATTCCTTGTCTCTTGGACAGTCATGGATATGTAATTATAACTGGATAGGGGATTCAAGGCAGTGTTCATTCCTATGAGAGTTGGTAGGTGGTCCATGAAGCCATCATTAAGCCCAGATGACCGGCACTGCTTCCGCACTGTGAGGCCCATGGAGCAGGCGCACTAGAGACGTGCACCGGCCAAGCCAGCTGCTTCCGGTTCAGTGCTCCTCTCACCTGAATAGGGATGAAATGGTTTAATATTGCACCGTGGGTTTGTCAGAGCTTGTTTCTGGAATTGAATTAGATAAGAGCAGAATTTGCCTGTTTGAAAAACAAAAACAATACACTAAATGCTAAAAAAGAACCTTTGTAAAGCTGGGAGCAATACCAGAGTTGGTGATGATTCTTGGTTTGTCACAAAAAAAACCTCTTTCACATAAGTAAGAGTAAGCTAATTCATACAGAGACACAAGCATTGATGATTGCAGCTTTAACTTCAATAAGGCAACATGTTTCATTTGACATAAATAATAAAGATGTAACCACAACTTTAAAATAAAAACTACTTGTTGTGCCTGTACATTTTCCACTGTGTTTGAGTTGAGTCTTGAGATACAAATGTATGCATTTAAAATACAATCTCCGCTGGCACAAATCTCCATATTTATACCTCCCAGGAAATGCAGCTCTCATTTTCATTCTGCTTTCACAGTTGAGTTCAGTTCAATTTTGTCACTTTACTTAAAAAATGTGCACCCTGAAGATTGTGCCACACTGCACAGGCAACGTATTTAGCTTTCCTTTATCTTAGAGTTAAACATTACCATAGCTTCTGAACGGCATCAAGCAGACTCCTGACATTCTAACTGCGATGAAGGAGTGCCTCAGAGATTGAGAGGGCCATCCTCAAGCCATCATGACAGGCTACATTCTGTTTTACAAATGTAGAAAAGATGCTGAATGAGGGTTACATAATTAAAATACATTCAGCAGAATTGTTTCTCCTCCCAGAAGCTATGTTGCTGCATCATTTAGCTGCTAACACGCTGCACTGGGATTTGCTTTTCTAAACTGCTAAGAGAAGTGCGTGCTCTGCAGCCAAAAACACTGACCCGGCCTGAACCCCCTCAAAGTCATTTTTTTGTGAGTGTCACATGCATTTAAAGCATCACTCTAAGTGCTACAAAATTTTCACTTAGTCCACACTGTTTGCAAGAGTCTCTCCTAGGAGTAGCTTCTTCGATCCTGTTCCTTTTTGCTGCAACTTGTCAAGGAGGGAGCTGTGATATTCGGTGACGCAGGAGCAGCCAAACTTGGCATGAAAGTCAGTCTGAGATGTGTCTTATAGAAAGACGAGCATTAGATTCAGCTATCTTCGCTGGCATCTACACCTGCTCCAAATCCGTCTTTGGTATTTCAAGCAATCATTTGAACAAAAAACAAACAAACCCCCCACAGCCTCTGCCTCCCTGGTTTTATTCGCAGATTTTCAGTGTGAATATCTGTCCTAGGGTGAAGTTTTTGCCTCTTTTTTTCTGTCTTGAAGGCAGCGTTAACTTTTTAGCTTTTCTTTTAAACTGTTGCTAAAGAACATACTTGTAAGAAGCAGCTGAAAGTGTCACAAACTCAGCCTCAGTCCTGCATTTCCCATTCTGTCTCCCCCTTCAGCCACATTCTCACTTCCCAAACCCGCTGCAGCTCCATTCTACATTCATCCATCACATGCTCACACACTTACCTGTCCCGGTCCTCTGACTCTCACATCCACCCGCTCCCCTGTTTCCTCATCAGCTGCAGTATATTATCAGCCCATTTTCACACATTAAGCACAAACCTGATCTGTTCCTGATTTTCTGTAGCCTGTTCCTGACCTGCTCACCTGTTATGATCTGCTCGGACTGTTGCCAACCTGTAAGCCTGTTCCTAACCATCGCCTTGAGTGAATTTCTTTGTACTTTATCCTACTTGCTTGATTTTTTTTTCTGAAAACAAAACCAACAAATACCTTAACTGAAAGGCAAGGACTAACGCTCTGACAACGAGATGTGTGTGAACCATTCAAAAACGGTAGACCAGAGGCTCGCTGGCGACTCACAGACACATTCCAGATATCTAACAGGTTAAATATCAGCGGAGCTACAGCCAATGAGAGCGCAGCTTGTGCTGCTGGGAAACCAGGATAAGGGGTCACATACTTTGGTTCGTGTTGCAAATGCAACACATTCAGTGAAGTAAAGATGTGGCGCAACAGGCTTTTTTGTGAACAGACGTGCCAACAACAATAATCCCAAACCCTTCGTTTCCTTTTCTTCTTTGTGTTATTGCTATAAATCAGCCACTTGGAACTTGGAGCCTTGTTTCTGGCAGACTTCCAAAACATAATTTCCTGTGTCTTGCATGTCGTTGTGATAAAACATAGCTTGGAGTCCAGACTTGGGGATTCCTCTTGGTGAAAGATCTAGTAGTGAATAGTGCGGCCCTGTTGCGGATAAGTCAGTGACCCCTGATTTCCAACAAATGCGGAACTGCGGGGGAGTCAATGGTTTTCCATTAAATTAACACTTAGCTTAACACGTGTTAACATATTAGTTATATCACTTTTTGCTTAAATGTTGGTGTTGTGTTTCTTGTCACACTAACCCCACCAACCAAAACATTTTTAATCCATAACCCATCTGCATAAACGGGTAAACATTTCAAAAGCAAAGGTAGTTTGCCACAAACAAATCACAATGCAAAATACACTACAGCTACTTTCTAAAGAAAAAAGCATGGAATTTCACAATATAATTCAATTTAAAGTGGAATCGTGATAGAGACCAGTATGACAATTTTAAAACAACTGAAAAGCCTTTAAAAGGTTTAGACTAATGTGAGTCTGTTGTGTGTCTGTTGAGTCTTAGACACCCACATGTTTTCCTTTTTTAAGTTGCCACTTCCAGCTGACAGAGCTGTCCACAGAACTAGAGGCACAGAGGGTTTTAGTCATACACGGTGCATTGTGCACGGTACTGCAGTCAGTGCGTGTCCTCTCCAAGACAGCATCTCCCAGCCACAGTATGCTTGTGTTTGTGCGTGTACACTGTATCTTCCAACATTGGTCAGTGTGTGTTCCACTGTGCTTGAACAACCAGGCACTGACCACACTCGCTCGCTCTCTTCAGGGACAGCAGTCACAGCTGGTGCGGCTCCATTGCCGTTCACACACCGATGATTATCCACTCGGGGGTCATTGTGCTTCACATCTCGCCCCTAGCCCGGCAGTCCGTCACGGTCGCAGCTGGTCACACATGGGTGATTCAGGGCTCTGAAGTGATAGGCATGCTGCTGCGGTGGAGGTGCTGACAAGGTGAAGTGTACTTGAGAGTTTCACTTTGGCTTTAAATATAAAATAAGGATAGGCATACACTATGAGATTGTGTCACGCAAGTGCACATTTAGATGTATTATGAAACATGTGAAGTTGAATACCGTCCAAATAAAGCTTCATGAAAATGCATTTGCATGTGTTGACCCAACTAAATGGCGCTCTTGGTTTGTAGTAAAAACAGTGAGTGCCATCTATTGCTCATAAAACAAAGAAAATGCTTTACCAAACTTCATTTGGACATGTAATATTTTAACGTTTTCACTGGTTGATTAACAATATATCTGGTTAGCTAAAGGCTGCTGGCCAATATCCCACTACTAGGAATTTGCGTGGAAACTCATCGCTTAAGCCGTTTAAGTTATTTACGCAAGCTGAAACCTAACTAGTCGAGTTGTATTAAGTTGTGCAAGTTGAGGCAGAAGACAAATCAAGTTTACAATAGCGGCCATTACTAAAAATCTTTAGTACATTAGTAGTAACATAAATGATTTTTTCTGGAGTCATGTTGTCTAAAATAAGCATGTTAAGTTAAACATGCAAAGAAACAACAAATATAAACATTTGGCTACTTATATAACTTCTAAAGAAATAATATGTTCGTAGAAATACAATTTGTTTTACTTTATGACACAATAACTATAATAATAGCAAATTCAAAACATTTGTTAAAAAAACAACAGTAAAGAAAACAATCATCATAACAAGTTGACTTTTTCCAATGTATAACACAGCATGAAAAGTTTCAGTCTTTAGAGAGAGTTTTTTTACTAATTTTCATATTAGTGTATGTGCATGAATTATTTTTCACTACTCAGATGCCATTGATCCCCCCACCCGGGTCTCAGTCCTGGTGCAACAACAAACACAACACTTAAAACAAAAAAAAAAGATAACATGAATGCACACCAAAACATTAACAGAACATTATTCAAAAAAACAGGACAGAAACCATTCCGAGCATGTTTTCTCCCATGAGTCTTTGCACCGCTTCATGGCAGAACAGTTCAAATGACCCCGGCCCTCCTGTACAAACACTTAACATCCTCAGTTATCTCTGCTTAACATTATCAGTGCACTGTATACTCAGTTTGAGTATTACAAACAACTGATGTGATTTAGTAATGCATATGTTTTTAGCAAAACATGAAAGAATAAGTAATGACCACTAAACAGTTTAATTAACTAAAAATGTGTTTACAGTAGGCTTACATGTGGCCCAGTTATTACTGTATTCAGGTTTGTGGCTTTCAGATCCAATACGTGCAAGACGATAACTTTAGAATATTAGGTCATGGAGCCATTCACATACAAATTAATAAATGCACAGAACTCCCTTACAATTACACACACAGACCAGGCCTCCTCTTCTGGCTCATTAACTACAAGGAAGGGGTTTTCAGGTTTTCAGCTGGGTGTGGGGGTGGCCACCTGCTCCTTCTATCTTAAGCGCTAAATGGATTTCATTACTGTTATAATTGGATGGGTTCGATGACTCTCTGAAGGAATTCAAATTACCTGATGGGCCTTGATGATTGATAGTCCATCTTTCTGCAAGCTGCTGAAGGATTATTGTTGCCACATGATGTTGGTTCATTTAGGAGCCACTATGTACCTCTTATGTCATTAGAAAAAGATCAAATGAGGATAAAAGACAAAGAGGATTTATGTAAATAACCCAGAACTTCTTCTTAAATGTAATAAACAGGACTAGATATACTATAAAGTAACTGTGACGGTTAATGCTTTAGGTTTTTCCAGTTGCTTGATGCCTCCATTCACAAATCCCAACACAAATGACATAAAAACAAGAATATTGGCAAAGAAATTCAAAGGAAATCCTTCCCATAAGTGTTTTCTTTCTTCCTTGTAACCCATTATGTAGAAATGTATTGGATATTCTTTGTCATAACCTAAGCTTGGGGAGAGAAATATGGAAATCACCATGAAGTATTGTAATAACACCAAATTATCACGGGTGATGGAAGCAGGACAGGCGGGGAGGACCCAAATGCACACTTAGAGGCAGGCATACAGTGAATGTACTTTTATTGGTAAAAAGGCAGGAAACAGCAGGCAGATAACAAATAAATCCAAAACCACGGGAACACTAAGCACAACAACAAACAGACATTGAAATAAAAACATCTGGAACGCAAGACACGGAAGAACTGAGATGAAGTGACCCAAGGAAAGGGGAGCACAAAGACTAAATACACACAAAAGAAGGGGGATGGACACAGGTGGAACTCATCAGGGCGGATTCGGCAATCACACAGACGGGAAACACACGGGGACAGGCTGGGACGGAAATGAGAGGACAGTAACAACAAGAAATCCTAAACATGAATGACATGACACAAAGGAAAGACATAACCTCAGGGCAGGGCAGAGCATGACAAATAAGAGCACAATTCACTTTTATTTAAATCACAAGGGCTGCATAAAACAAAACACAGGACTTTCACCCAGGAGACTGTTTGTGTCTAACAGCGAGTCCTTTAAAAAATGAAGCAAATACGTCATGTTCTCCTTCAGGTGGGCAATTATGTCATGTACAGTACGTACGCGCAAAAGTGAAATAACGGGACAAATGTACTGAATTTAATATAAACAACAATCTTTTTCTAACTTAAACTAAGTAGTTGTTGTCTTAACTTAACCAAACTAGGACTGTTTGAGGATGGAAGCTCCTGTGGTATTGTGTTTTTTTTGTGTTTTTGTAAAATATTTGGCTGATATCAAGTCCAAATGTGTTCCTTTTAAATGTTTGTTGTATTTCTGGTGTTCTGTTGCACATTGTATACATATTTTGCAGCTTTGGTGGATGCCTCTAGTAATAGTCTGTCAGTTGCTTGCTGGTTGGAAAATAATGTAAAACATGAGAGTCAAGCCATCATGCACACAAAAAGAGAATGCGACCTGTTTATATTAATAGATGCAGTCTCATTGTTAGAGAAAGTTGCTGCTGCGAGATATCAGCAAGAAAGTGAGAGAAATAACAAGGAAGCCACTATTTTGAAGAAATAACTAAAGTCACACATCTCAAACTTTTTTTTCTACCTACGTTGTTCAGTTGCTCAAACAGAAATGATTATTTCCTTACTCTAGAAACATGACAGAGGTTGTGTCTAATCCCCAATAACAAGCATGAACAATACTTAAGAAAGTCAAGGGATTTTCATCAGTGACTAGCGGGGAATAATAAACAGCTGAGTGTGTGGTTGGCCGGGATAATAGAAAGCTAAAAAAAACTGGACTGTCAACATTGTTAAGTGAAAGTGATAAACCAGAGACCAGAGGGCTGTTCCACAAAGCAGCATTATCAGTAAACACAAGCTTACAGGACGAGTTTATTTTAAGGAAATGTGCTTCCAGGAGCAGTTTTAAAGAAATTGAAGCTGATTTAATTTTTAGCTTTCAGCCTATCCTTGTCTGTGTTGCAGTTGTGTGACACAGCTGGAGAGTGGCATTTTGTCCACGTTCTTTTTTATGATACTGTAAATGGATCCCTAAGCTCCAATTTATCAGTACCCTACTCCTCTTTCCTCCTACGATGATGTCTCTACATGTCATACTGTCCTACTGTAGCAGAGTGTAGGGGAGAGGGTATGTCCTCTCCATAAATCAAAGTGAAGGAGCCAGTTGAGATGGTTTGGGAATCTAGTAAGGATGTTACTCGGCCTCGGGGAAGACCCAGGACAAGGTGAGAGATTATCTCTCCAACCTGGCCTGGGAACGCCTCGGGATCCCCCAGTCGGAGCTGGTTGATGTGGCTCGGGAAATGGAAGCTTGGGTGGATGACGATGGATGAATGGATGGATGTATGGATGGATGGATGGAAGGAAGGATGGATGGATGGAGGGAAGGAAGTACGAATGGATGATGGGTGGATGGAAGGATGGAGGGAAGGATGGATGGATGGATGGAAAGATGGATGGGTGGAGGGAAGGACTGTTGTTTGCTCTGGAGGAAACTACTAGAACTGTTGGGTCCTTGTAAATTCTGGAGTGTGGTCTAGACCTCCTCTATCTGTAAAGTGTCTCGAGATAACACTTGTTATGAATTGATACTATAAATAAAATTGAATTGAAAGTTGAAAAATTGAAAGGAAGGATGGATGGATGATGGATGGATGGATGGAAGGATGAATGAACTTAAAGTAATGTAATCTCTGTGTTTAGCGTGAATGCAATAGCACTCAAAGGTTTTAAGGGCTGAGAGACGTTTCATATATAATTTGGTATTGCCAGAAAAATAAGACTCACATTTCATCGGTAAATAAGTTGACCGTCTTGTGTGTTTACTCCTGTGCAAGTAATGTCAAATCAGATGACATTGTATTTGGAAATCATCAAATGACATACAGGCTCCAATAAGTACTTGTACATGTAAAAGAGTTTTTTTGTCAATTTTGTACGGTGTTTTACCAAAGAAAGAGAAAAAGTAAATATTGGTCCTCCATGTTTGCAGTGAACGTGATGTATTTCTCCCATTTTCTGGGGAAAATCATGTGTCAAGTTGTAGTCATCTTTATTCTAGTGTACATGGTGCACAAATGATGCACATTTCCAGATCAAAGTTCAACTAATAAAGCTCACATTTAGTCATCTCTTTTAGCAGTCAGTAAGGTCTCATTTTTCTCTCGGCTGGATGGAGGGGCGCTTCCCTGTCTGTGTTTGACTGACAGCAGCTGGCAGGCTGCCAGAGTGTTAGACGAGAGTAAACATTAAACAGAGCGTTACACAGTGTGTTGTTAGCTGCATTAACACTAGCACAGCCAAACACTTTAGTGGTATGCAGGGACCTTGGGAACACCCAAGACTCTCTGTATCTTCCTTGTGTTTGCACTGATGGGCCATTAACGCGTCATCAGTCTTGCTCTCTACACGGCTGCTTTCCACATCTATAGCAGCAAGGACACACACACACACACACAGCTTCCAAAAACAGCCAAGTAACCTATCTGACATCTTGAACCCACACAAAACTGATATCGGACATCTCAGCAGTTTTAATGTGCTAGTTTCATAGAAATGTGTTCCTGCTGCCACCATTAAATATTCAGTCAGTGTAATTAAATAGTAGTCCTTATTGTAAACCACAGCTATCCTGGCTAATCCCACAGATAGGCTCCTAATTTGATGAAAGGCAAGTGATGTACATCCCAAACAAGAAAAGCAAAGTGGTGCACGAAGCCACAGCTCCCACACACCATCCCCTCTGAGGGAATATACCACAGCAGCACTAAACCACAGCTGGGATTATGGATATCACTTTTTCCTGTGAACCCCGCCGGATCTCTAATGCAGCATGTCCTTTGGGAGATGCACGCCTTTTGTGTCCACGGTTGTTGATGAGCACTGTACAACAGCTGGAAATGTGCCTTGCAGACAAAGGGGTGTCAGAGTTAATGCGATGCTGCATGCAAGCAGGTTGGTTCTATAGGGGATAAACCTTTCGAGAAGTGTGTGTGTTACTCTGCCTATTTATCCTAATGGGTTGAACCCTCAGGGGAGAGAATTACAGGGCTTCCCTGCAGCAGATCATGCCGTGGGGAGGGTGTGAGCCATGCCACCAATGTGGGGAGGATTTCAGCACTTAGAACGGGATAGACAGGCAGTTAACACCAGGTCAGATGGCATAGTGCCAGTGTTGCTGTATGTACTAATGAGAGACACAGTTTAAAATGGTGGGAGTTGCGTGTCAATTATCCCCAGGGTATTATAGGGTAGGGCGGTGTATTCATAAGATCTGTGCAGCATACTGTTGGCACACATGACCAGATATATCTACATTCATGGGCTTATATTTATAAGTTCATCTTCTCTGAATGCAGGTATATTCAAACAGACAGTATGTGATAAATTGAGTTTTATGAACATTAAAGCACGTAAACATGTTCTAGTAGAAACCCAAATTACAAGTATGAACCTGAATATGTGCCTTTAGAGATGCTCTAGGAAACCTGGTGCTATGGCTCCACACGGCAGAGCCGACTGTGCTTGAAAAAATTATTATAGTACAATAATCATGTTCCAAGGCCAATCTGCAAGACATCATAGAGGACGCAAAAAGGACAAGAGAGGCACAATATCTGGCAGTGTGATTTCAGGACAGATCCTCTTCTTTTTGCTTTTTTTAATAGCATTTCAGACAGAGAGAGAGAGAGAGCGAGAGAGAAAGGAGGATGACATGCAATAATGGAAGCACAGGCATTGTGATTACATGGTACCTTTCTTAGACCTGCAGAGCACCGGGACGCCCATTTGTGTTGATTCTTAGGTTTTCATTTCACTTCTTGCGGAAGAAATGATTAAGTGACACACAAACACACACACACACACACATAAACACAAACATACTCTCTCTTGCTCTCTCTCTCTCCTTTGGTATTCAAGGTATGAAGCATATATAAACATTATCTGTAATGCAACATTAAACAACCAGTAAGTTTTAGACCAAAAACTGTGACTCTGAATCCTAATCCATGCCGTTTCAAACTAATTTGGTTGTTGTTTAGATTAATTTACAACATTGCAGGTGGACAATGGTTTTAAATTTAACCTGTTCCTGCAAAAGTTCCATTAAGACAATTTTTGATAAACACTGCTTTATTTTGATCCAGGGACCATGCATGAGAAAGGGCCACACACATTAGGTAATAATTAAGGTATACACAAATTCAGGTGTACAGGGTCCTTGACAATTGCCCACTTGGTATGGTGCATTCAAGGCCATCAGAACTTCGTCCATCATAGATGCTGGGTGTGGTCGAGGTGCAACATACTTACTTAGTGTTTCAAACAGAATGCTTAATAGATTTTAGAGGTGTTGGTATAAAAATCAATGAAGCTATTAGACGCAAATGTGCTTGCGGTGGCACAAATTGATGCAGCAAGAAACCAGCATGAATTTCATTTCACACACTTACAGAGATGAGAGGAAAATGGAGAGGCACAAGAGGAAAATAACAGAAAGAACCAAAGTTTACGGTGAGTTGTGATTTTACGAATTGCTAGAGAGCAGCCATGAGCTGTGTGTGGGCTAGTAAAGTCAAAAGAAAACCAGATCATGACAAAGATCATGTAAATAAATTATTTTCCTACATTAAAAGCTTGCTTTTCAGCAGCTGTGTTTTATTCCCAGATGCTATGGTCCTTGGTCCCAGTGGGAGTTGCCATTACTACATGACAATGATGTATCAGACAAAAGCAATACAAGTGGCAAATTGATCTCTGTGATGGATAACTAAACTTAAGCTATTCATATTAACTTCAATAAAAACATTTTTTTTAAATAAATGCAGTGGCTATGCTTAAAATAGGTCTTTTGTGATGTAAAGTGCACAATAATGTGCTAATAGGCTACACCATGCTTAATTAGTAGTAATGTTCATTATGACCAGGTGAACAAAACTTGTATTTCTAACATTTATTTCGTGTCATGTGAAATGTGTAATGGCAGAGATCCAAGTGCAGCATTTGGCCAATGATCCCGCTCCTGATAGTTGCTGCTTTAACGATGATGTGCCAAGAAAGAATTAGATTAATCATCTTTGATTCAATTTTGAATTAATGATTAACACAAATCCACATCCACATAGCAAACTATCACTAACGTCTAACGAAATACTTTACTGCCACTGTCGGGGTGGAATGAGTGCAGAACCAAGAATTGTCTGCCTTTTCATAATTATTTTGTCAAAAAGCAATAGATGGATATCATTAGGAGGATGTCTTTGTGTAATTAGTCTTTTACCACAGCGCCGAGGATAGAAATATTTACTAACATCAATGTGATTATGGTAATGAAAACACTCTTTGCCTGCAGCAGAAACGATGGATTTGTAAAAGGACATGTTTCTCTCATTCCCCACACAGCAGACAAACAAACACCATAACAGAAGGTCAATATAAATTCACAATACTTTAAATTGTATTCTAGCAGCAAGAGTAACACAACCCTTAAGATGTCCAGGCATCACGTACAGCTAGAAAAACATGCCCCGCGGCTGGAAAACATATTAACCATTATTAGATCACAAATAAAGAAAGATAACTCACTCAGTGGTCCACACTTCTACTGGGCGTTAACAGGGACTGCAGACTAGGCTTGCATGTTTAAAACAGATTGTGTTGTTGATGACAGCTATATGGTTTACTGCCAGATAAAAGCAATTATTAAAAAGTGTATGTCATGCTCATGTCTAAGTGGTGTGGTTTGACAACGCTGAAACCATGTTCGGCTGAGAGGAAGGTTCACAGGGTTAACCTTGATTTCTCATTTCATCTTTTTTCTGCACACTTTGATTAAAGGGTAATTTAATTTCTTCTTTCTTTGCCGACCTCGCTGTCCAGCAGTGAATTGGGGGCCAAAGGCAAACTCAGGCATGGGGTTGTCCTCATGCCTCCTTTTCATTTTCTAATTATGTATAATAGATCTTTCATTGAAATGCATGTCTGTTAAGTTACTATCAGACACAATAAGAATGATCAATTTATTTTTGCATTTGTGCTTAAATCTAAAAAAGAGCCTATATTATTTGACTTATTTGTTCACTCAAATCTACTTGATGACAGACATTTGTCCACTTGTCCACTGTATCAGGAGTATACTGAGGGTATTAACAAACGTATCTAAACGTTCTAAAAGTATTAAGAAATATACAGAGTCCCAGACATGACATCCGGAAAAACAATTGTGGCCATAAAATACAAATTTGTTGCCACAATATGCTATTTTGTAAATTGGTAATAAACACGTGTATGCATCGTTTTATAAAAGGTGACATCAAATTGGCAGCTGGCACAGATACTTTTTGGAACTAGGAATTTTTCTTCTACTTCTTCCTTTTCTTTTTTATTCTCATTGTCAGACATATAAGTGGCACCTTGTTTTTTTTTTAACACAACTGACTCTGTGACTGTCGATCTGTGACTGTCAGGAAACATGTCTTAGGTACAGATTGAAGTATCTTCAAAGTGCTTACCAAATGATAGGGACTGATCTCTGAGACTGCGCTTACTGGATTTTCTCTATCTCCTTCATCTTCTAAATCCAATCACCTCTTAACTCTCATACACCTTCTGCAGCCACAGTGCAGCCTGTGTAGTGTCTGCTGCTTCCATTCTGGCTTTGAAAAAGAAAAAGAAAAATACTTTTCAACTGTCTGTTGCCCAGTGCATCATGAGTCTGAAGTGGCAGCTTCCGGAAAATCCAAAGTGCCACCGTATTTCCCAGAGGATTTATTGAGAAAGTGTAAGATGCTGCCATGTTGTCCACTGCAGGGGTGAAAAATAGGAAAAGGAAACGTCTTGGAAAAGATGAAACGGTTATTAAAACTTGCTGATGTGTGTGGCAGTAGAGTAGGTTCAGGTCAAGAAAAATGTGCTCTGGACACACAGTCGTGGAATGAGTAGTTACTCCAGAATGTGGATTATATGCTTTATGGGAGCAGTCCCCTAGATACTGCGTCACATTAACGGCCTACATGGGTTCTAGGGCAGTTATGAATCCCATGATCCCACTGATAGAGCTCCACCAACCACTGTTTCATATGTACCATGTCATAGCCTAAACAAGACCAGTGTAAACTGTTATGATCATTACAGATGTAGGGCCCTGTTTTAACGATCTGAAACATTTCAAAGTATCAAGTATCAAACCCCAAAAGCAAGTTGCTTTGTGGGCGGATCTCGGGCGATGTTGCCATTGGCGTCGATTTCGGTGTGGACCCATCAAATTTCGTCATGAGTCATTTTGTACCCACCACTTTTTTTCACAAGTGCTTAATTTAGAAGAAAAATTCATAACACATAATTTGTGAGCAACGGATGCAAACAAATCCACAAAAAACGGATTAATGTGAAAAAGCTTAAAGTGGTTTAATGTAGGCCTACCTAAACAACAATCAGTGATCACCAAATTTCTCATGGCCATGTCTTGTCATGAACACTTAAGCCTGTCAAAAAAAACTAAACCAAAATCTAACAATTATATAAGTTATCTCACATTAACGTTTTCTTCTTCATTGGCGCCTATGGCGAGGAAAGGCTTAACATGGTTTAATGTACCTAAACAATACTCAATGATTACCAATCTCTTACTAATTATCTCCCATATTGATCCTCATAACCACTGAAAACTGTCAAAGAATTGAACCAGAAATTGGGTGATGATTGATCGGCATTTGATCACGTTATGAATTAAAAAGCACATGAGAACCGTATGGAGTCAACCCACAGCCGCTCTGCTGCCCTGCTGAATTTTGAAGCAGAAAAGCTTAACGTCAGATAACGTCCACAGAAATAGCACTTTGGGTTAGAAGTTTTTGAGTTTTCAGTGGTTATGAGGATCAACGAGAGATTTAATTTGGTTGTGATTGATCATTGTTTAGGGGCATTTAACCACGTTGAGCTTTTTCCTTACAATAGGCCCTAATGAAGAAAGCAGCTCTGATATGTTTGACATTTTAGAGAACGTTAATGATATTTTCCTCGTCATTGTGTATTATTTCAACCACCCGCTTTTAATCTTAATGTTGATTTGTATGCTCCGACCCCGCCCATGTGTAATGTAAGATTAACCACTGGGGCCAGGGATATTATTGCTCTCTCTCTCTCCCTCCCCTTTTCTCTCCTCCTCTTTCTCTGTCACGCCCCTTTGTTTACATGCCACGGGTTAAAAGACTCCGAAATGTTAATTTATCCTCGATTAGAACTCCTCCAAGGAGCCTCCTCGCTCCTCGATGTGCATTTTAAGAATTGGGAGATCCTTCAACATCTCACGCTGAGAATGATTTCTGGGTAATAAGCCGGAGGATGGAGAAGTCAAAGAGGAACATTGCTGAAAGCTTTGTTAATTGCCTTGTTGAAAGATAGTTAAATATTGGTTGTAAGGTAAAACTACTTTGGAGAACAGTGCCAGGGTAGCTCTAAATACTGATCATTGTTACATGTTTGTAGATAATGTGTGTAAGACACATTAGTTGTAGGGGTGCATTTGTTTTTAAAATGATACTAATTAGTAAGTTTTTGTTTCTATGGTTGTTTATTTAGTTTATTGGTTCAACTCTTATTTCTAAAGAGTCTTCTTTTTGTCATATTTGTTTTTTTGTTTTCTTGCTATTGTAGTTTGTCCACCTGTGATTCTTTTAATCACTTTTTGAACTCTTATGTTAATAAATGACTTGATTTACGAAAAGCACCTGGCTTTATTTTTCTTCTTTTTACCCTGAGGAGCTTGGCCGCCACACAGGCACACTAGATTGGTCACAAGCTCAAATTGGTAACAGAGTCATAAGGTTTCTAACAACATAACATTGAAATAAAACAAATCCTGTTCATTTTTTGGTCATTTTTTATTATTTAATTTAATTGTGGGAGTAATTACACACACAAGGAAACCAGACCACCTGGAAAAAACACACACAATCGTTTGAGGAAACCAGATCGTCTGGAATAAACCGTAGAATGTCAGTATTAGTGGAAAAAGCATCCAGTTTGGCGAAGTGCTGCAAATGCGGAAGGGCCTCAAACCTGCATTCTATCTGAATATCAGCAGGCGGCGACACGTGCGGTTGCAGAAAGAGGTCTGTTTCTGTTGAAGTGAGTAAGAAAGTGACCCACTTGTCACCTGATTTAGTACCTCAGTACACATTTTCATAATGAGTTTATGGTCTCTAAGGCTAGTTTTAAATCTTCTGCAACACAGAATGATGTTCATTTTTTAAAATTATGGTCTCATTGATTTTAAAATCGTCGATAAAGCATAGGGCTGTTTTAAGGCGTGGCTATAATGTGATTTCCAGTGAAAGTCTGTAACACAATGTAGAGTGTAAGGGCTCCTCCCGTACTCCACCCTCTCATCTAAAATCATCACATCCGAAACCAGTATGGCTTTCCCTGTAACGGCAAACTCGACGACGGCTAACAGATCTCCAAAAACCAATGGGTGATGTCACAAATGCGCTGTCCATTAATATTAACGGTCTATGGAATAAACCCACACTTTGAGGAAACCAGATCCCCTGGGATAAATCCACAGAAACACCCTTTCATGCTGTGCCATTGATTGGAAATGGAGAGAGGAGCTTTAAATGTCTCTCCTGCTGAATCTTGGTGAGCTTTTTATAGCGTTAGTGCAGCTTGTGGTGGGCCGAACCCCTTCAGAGATGGGTGGTAAGTGTACATGCTTTGATGTGTTTTTATACCCCTGCTTAACTGTACCAGCCTGCAACTGCACGTGTGGTGAGGTCTTCAAAGCTGTGATTGGTTGACACAAAGGGCGGACCCTGCCTTTTAAGGTGTCTCTCTGCTTAATTTTGAACTCTGTCCAATGAACCCCATTAAGGATGTGTGCATGCTCTGGTGTTTGCTTGGACCCCTACATGCCTGGCAGGGTGTTTGGGGGAACTGGTGTGGGGAAACTGTCTTTTAATGTGTCTCTCTGATGACTCCTGTGCACATGCCCATATTTGGGTCAGACTTGGTCCAAATATGGAAATGCAGTCTAGGGAGAGTTTTGCTTTAGGTCAGTGCCACCTCTGATGAGGGATGTCTGAGGCGAGTGTGGCTTGAATACATTTTCTGTGAGTTGCCTTGTCTCTGAAATGGGTGGAAAAAAAGTTCAGTCTCCTGCTCGACTGCAGATTGCGCTGATTTCTGCAGGTGTGCTGAGCTGTTTGTGTCAATAGTGCGGCCTGCAGTTGGCATGGTGTTTGGTGGACATTGTATTGATGTATCTTTTTTTGATGAATTGCATTTTCAGGGGTTTGAAAGTTTCTGCAAACTCATATAGGAATTGGGTCTCGCTTTTTACAAAGTTAAGTCCTGGTTTAATCTTCATTATCCGTCTATTTAAGTGATTCATTTGATCATCAGTTAGTTTGGCTGTAGGCTTCTTAGGTTTGATTGCCTCGTCAATTCTGTCAAAGAGGTCTTGATAGTTGGGTAACTGTTATTCTGGCGGTGAGGGGGATGGAGACTCAGAGAATGGCATTTGAAAGTTGCTTGTCCCTGCTGTGCCTGGACTTCCTGTCTCCTCCTGGTCAGCATTCTCCTCAAGGCTGAGTTGTGAAGCATCCCATTTGTCTTTCCCAAAGAGGCCTATGTAGGTTCCTGTGTTTTCCCATAGATAGGCATTGCAGTTTCCAGCGGTAATTAACTTTTCACAAATTGGGTTACACTGAACACTTACCACCCCTGTGAGGTGAGATTGCTAAGAGCCCACGAGAGGAGGTGGACCCAATGCCACCCATTTATGTCCTCAAAACGTCCCTTTGTTTGCCTGTTTTTTAAACCCAAATCCCT
This sequence comes from Etheostoma cragini, assembly GCF_013103735.1. NCBI lineage: Eukaryota > Metazoa > Chordata > Actinopteri > Perciformes > Percidae > Etheostoma > Etheostoma cragini. Next base: position 21,151,861 of record NC_048426.1, on the reverse strand, counting down.
GAATGTCCCATTGATAAATCTTTCCAGTACTATCCCCAGTCAGTATTATCTGTTTGTTGGGATCAGTTCACATGGCTGCTCCTTCATCATTCACTGCCCTGAATTTTCTTATCAAACCTCCCTTGCTAATAACAGACCAGATGTATATTTTGCCATATAAATAAGCTAGCAATGTGTCTGTATCAACAGTGACCTCCCTGGTCTTCAGACATTTGACAAGAGGACTGTTAATCACAGCAGTCTCATTCTGATTCCGAGATGTGGAGGTCTTCTCCCAGTGCCTTTAACATGCTTTGGACTCTTCTCAACTCCCTGTCTGGCCTTGGGTTCCTTTTTCTGCCATGCATGTTCTAGGGCTCTTACTGACATTAAGGCAATAGAGAACCTGGGCAGTATCTGCCTTCCAGATAACCATATTTCCTTTGCTGGAGGGAGTAATAAGTGTGTTCTCTCGGACATCCGTTGAGGAAATGTCGTATAAATAATCGTGCTACAAAAATTTGTTGTCACATCAATGTTTATCCAGGTCATAAATAATCTTGGAGTTCCTTCCTGACACAAACACCCCATCGTCTACACAGATGATACCTCTCACCTCAATCTGTACAATAACAGGGAGAACGGGAAGCTCTGTCCCTGGGAAATTGTGATTAGTCTGCACTTTAGTTCATCAAAGGAAATGGCAATGTGCCCTACATGCTGATCTGGAGTGACCTTAAACTCCATGACGGCCGTTTCTGTTAAGATATACTGTCTCCACGCCATTTAGGCAAACAGAGAATACCTGTTACCTGAAAGGCATAGGGGCTTGTCATAGGATGTCAATATATCTTTAAACGAATCATTTTAAGGGGGTTGGAAAAGGTTTGATTTTTAAAATCCATGCTTTGTGAAACTTTGTTTTTATTCACCAGGTAGTCCGTCAACTCACCAAGGTCCCCACCTTTATCAACGTTTGTGTCAAGCTTCATGTCCAATCCTTATCCCCCCGCCCCCCCATCAGCATCAGCCTCACGAAATAGTCTCACAATCTCTTGCAGATTTTCAGCAGTAAACATTTTGTCTGTTTTTATAAGTTCACTTCTGGTATACATTGTATCCCTCACAGGTAGATCCTCCTCTATATCTGTGTGTGTTCTTCCATTACCACACACAGCACGTGTGATTTACTTGGCATTTCGATTTGAGTTAAAACAATGGAATTGTGCTTAGAGTTCAGCAGTCTAGAATGATGAATAAAATTCAATTCAATTCTGGAGGCTTGCTGTTGAACGCTTCACGTTTTCATAATTGTGTTCCATTTCTGTGTATACAATGGAAACATCCTTCAGTGAAAGATAGTGACTTAACAAAGGATTACAGTAACATTGAAAGCCAAGAAGAATGTCATGTTTTTTAATAAAGTGATTCATGTGTTACCTATATAAAACATTGTTAACATAACATCACAAAGTTCTGGTTTCCATAGCAGCAAACAGAGGAACACACACACACACACACACACACACACACACAATATCACAAAGATTTGGTTTCCATAGTAGCAGGGAGATGAGGAACATACACAGACAGACACAAAGACACATAGACAGACACAAAGACACACACACACACACACACACAAATCACCATTATACAAATACATTTTAAATGATAAATTATGCCAAAGATATGTTTTTTTAAATCAAAGATAGCTTTGCAGTGGCAAAAGATCAATGAAAGATGGATGTTTAAATGCAGTTTCAATTGAAAAATCTGTTCAGGCACTGTGAAGATTAAAATGTGTAAAGGCAAGAAAAAGCTTGCCCACAATTTTGAGGGTGTAGGTCTCAAAGAGGACAACGTAAGAAAAACACAATACACATAACATAAGGGAAAAACATTGCTAAGAACATGAAACCATCTGAAAGTTCTCCTTCTTGTAATGTGTCATTTTACAGTAAGGGCATATTGAGTTAGGGAACATAGAACCCTAGAAAAAACTAGCTAGTAGCACGCTACGCTAACAGCGTAGCGTGCCAATAACTTTGGTGATATTATGTCAGTTGTTCTGAAACCCCAAATGGCCAAAACAATCTAAAACAGTAAAGCAGCATTAATAGCAACTCCCTTTTCTGTTTACAACTGTACAGAGCCCCGGAGGTGAAATGGGGAAAATAAAATGAAAAATAAAAATACATGTACTGAGGAGAAACACTTTTGCAATATCTTTACTTTGTGTTGCGAGATATCGAGTTTCATTTGTGAGATCTCACCTTTTTCTTGCGAGATATCGAGTTTTATTTGCAAGATGTCGAAAATCCAACAAAGAATAAGGCTAACCTAGCTAGTAGGTCCATGTCACCTCCGGGGCTCCGTACAATTGTCTAACAAAGACCAAATTATTTCTAATTATGGTCTAATTTGATACTAAGCATGGCTTATTACATCTTATTAGTGTATTGTAAAATAAAATGTAAGAAAAATGTAATCTAGTTTCTGGAGCTTGATGCAAAGTTACTGCCAGTGGCAAGTTTGAATGGTTCATTCTAGGTAATGCCAGTGCTTTTAAAAAGAGGTCCTAGCCCTTAGCTGCATGTGTAATACAACTCAGACAATATATTCAAGTAACATTTTATGAACATAGCAAACATGAACCAACCTCAGGGGCACAACACATTATTCAGAGCTCTGATATGAAAGAGCCTGCAAGGTTTCTCGAAAAGCCTCTGTCGCTTCTAATGACTGACGTTTTGTGCAGCCAGAGAGGAAATTTGTGGGACTTTGTGCATAGTCTGTTCCGATGCTCATCGTCCTTGTTGTTGCTGTCCGTGGTGCTGAAATGACAGCATCATTATTGTGTCTTTGAGCACAGTGACAACATGGCCTTGTTTCCCCTGGCCTGATGAAATAGGAGCTATCAGAAAGGACCAGCAGTGGTGGCAATGATTGCTCTTTCTCTTTCTCACTCTCTCCAGGATTAGGCACAGTTACCGCCACCCACAGAAGCTCAAACTTCATTGTCAGAAAATCCAAAAAAAACATATTACAGTGCTGTGTGTTTGATTAACAAGAGAACAGAACAAGGACAAAAAGAAAATTGGCTAGACATAAAGTCCGGAGATCTAAACTAAAGCTGATCTCACTGGACCACTGACTGATGAGGGTCTTTTTACTGGGTTTTTCTTTTTGTGACATATTAAATTACCATGCTGGTGCATGACTTGTTCATTGCAGCTGGTGGCAACTCTGCCCTGACAGATTGCTCTTATGTAAATGTCATTTAGTTGAAAAACAAACAACATGATTGCCTAATTATTTTAGTTAGAAAAGCATCAACATCTTTTGCATGTAGAACACACTGACCTGTTTTTTTCAGTTGCAAATACTATTGGGTCATTAAGCTTGGTTTCAGAAATGGCGATAGAATCACACCAATTAGGCCTAGTTGATTTATCTATTAGTTGCTCAACAGAAAATGTATTGGACAATATTTGGACAATTACGTGTTTTTCTTTTAATTTAATATTTAGAAAGGGACAGTGCATATTAATGGACATCAGTACAAGTACAATGTAAATATGCATGAGTTGGCACCATAGCTAATTTTCATCTATTTTTCCTAGGCTTATACATAAAAAGAAAAACAGGAAAACAGTAACAGGCATGCCTCAACACCCTCATAGTATGAGAGGCAAGACAAACAGTAACAACAACAGTCAAGACAAAATACAACAGAACATGTAATTGTCACACATAGTGAAACGTGTGAGGCAGTTAAAAGTTAAAAGTGAGTACAACTTTGGTTTTCTAAAAGCCAGAATTTAAAATGAGTTTTAAAATTGATGTATGTGGGATGGTCCCTTATTGTGGAGGGTAGGCTATTCCAATATTTAGTTCCCTTTACAGACAAAATAGTTTGTGCAAAAGTGGTGTGCCTAAAATGTATTACACCACTGTGTAATACCTTTCAGTGAGAGTGGGACACAATGATGTATAGCCTTATATACAAAACAGACTTTGTTGTTGAGTCATAAAAAAACACTGGAGAAAAACAAGACATTTAAAAAATGTCAACTTGGACTATGATAAACTGCAATGCATAGTCTTTCTAGTCTTCTAAAGTTGTATTGATTAAACTATTATAAAACAGAAAAAAGGTTATTTGCCACACTAAATGGCACCTTTTTTAAACATGACCAAAACTAGAATCCGTTCTGATTGTTTAAGGCAAAGGTTGGGTTGACAAAATTGATAAATACATAGATACAACTCCTACTGTATGTTAAAATCTCTTGTATAACATTTTAAAGTTATTACACCTCCAGCAAACATTTTCATCAGTTTAAAAGTTAGATGTTTTGGCCAGCAAAAAAACTACACTGAAATATAATCACGCATGAACTTGATATGGCCAACTGTTTTATATCTCTATGTGAAAATAGGCAACTGTTTCCTAACAACATTATTGTAAGATTAAATTTGTTGAAATGAGGACATCTCATCTGAAGAAAGGGAAGAATGTAAGATGAGATTTATTTTGTGAATATTTAGTTAACAAATGACTTTGTAGAGTTACAAAAATAAGTAATGTTTCCATCAGTTGTAGTTTCATAGATTATTCTGTTCCTTCATTTACCCAGGGAGCTATTTAACATGTTGTAGGCCTACCCTGCCTGTGATTCAGTCAACAGGTTGGCGGAGGGATATGATGAGATGCTGAAGCATGTTTGTTATGAGTCTTAAGCTGTTCTACACTGGAAGAAGGGTCATTAACGAAATGGACCAAGTTGCAGTTGAAGCTGTTTCCGTGCTCTTACTCAATCCACGCCACGAAAATACTAGTTTGTCATCACGACTAGTTAATAGTTAACGCAAACATTCATTAGCATGATATTAGCATTTGTTTAGAATCATGTGGTTGTCACCTGATGAATGTAAGACCAATATTCCCGTCACATTAACTCGGATTTGGTCTCTACCACCTCCTGAATACCACCTAGCTGAAAATGCTCCACCAAATTTACCAGCTCATCACTAACTTGTCTGTCTGTCCTTTGGGACGGAGCAGGTAGTGTACATCTGAAACAGCTGCCTACTGTTTGTTTTACCTACTTGAAAATGATGCTGACAAAGGCTGTATCGCTTTGGCTACATTGAACGTGCAACGTTTGCGTAACGTTCGCGGAGCATATGTGCTGCAGAATGTATCTTTTAACTGGCTACACCTGCTGCACACACACGGCATAGGTTTGTGCGAGGCACAGGCAAGACGGAGAGCTTCTGCTTCGGGATTGTTGTTGTTTACGGTCAGCTGTTGTAAGAGGACGCAGGTGTGGGAAACAAGACATAAAAACAGAAACTGTCAAAATGATACACTCATTGACAGTCATTAAGTTTTTTCCTGTATATCAGTACTTCAGTTTAATAAGAAATATAGACCGCTTGATTATGGTGGAAGCGTAGTGTTGAAATGTCATCTCTGCATGTGTTACTCATGCAATGTGCAATGTTTTCTTCTTCACTGCCTTTGTTGGCACATGTGTGGGTTACCATCACAAACCTTTCATCAGCAGAATAGTTTTAAAGCGACCGCAGGAGCGTGTATTGCATCGGCCACATGCTCATATAATGTGAGTGTGTTCTCATGTCCTCATGTGCATGCATGCATAAAATAAACTCTATAGCACTCTTAGTGGTCAGAAACTCACCAGGGAACTTTAGTGTTGTAGTCACCTAATCATATGTCAATTTCATCAAATAATAATTTAATCATTCAAGATGTTGGCATTGGACTTTAAGAAATCACAGATCATTGTTGTTGCCTGGCAACATGGCTGAAATGATAGCGATGTTTACACACTACTGGGGGCAATGTAAAGGAAGATGAGTAGATTGATCACGCCATGGTGTTGCAATGAGGAAGAAGAATGAAGAAGTGGTTACTTATGTTACGTGAAGTGTGCACATGCACACTTGTGTCTGGGTATGCTATCTGTACCCACTTGGGAAATGCAGGTTCTGCTGGTTGCTGGAAAAAATCATGGTCATAAGTAATATCAAAAATAGGGTTTGAAATTCTGAAAGATCAAAACGTTAATTTACTTTTAAATGACAGCATTTCTACAGTATACACAGTAACAAGTGAGGATATGATTATACTTCAAACTACTACTTAATTGAGGTTTCAGGCTTTTATCAATAATTGCCTTCACACCAGTGCAGATCCTGTTGCTTTTCTTTTTGTCGACTGGCAGTCATCAGCGGCGCCACCCACACACACCTGAAGGAATTCAAGATCTTTATTAAAATGAGGAGAGGGCTCCTGTTTCTTACCTCGCTGCCTTCCACCCTCCCCACATCATCAGCAACAGGTTTGTGTGAACACATCCATTAAATTGGATTCCTGGCTTGCAGGGAGTGACAACCAAAAAGAGGTGTTAGAAACAGGAAAGAAGGATGAATTCTTTTTGAGGTGGCGGCGGGAAAACATTCCCTTTTGTAATAAAATAGCTATTTGGTCTGCTTAAGACCCAATTTCTACAGTCCAAACCACTGATGTGTTCCAGACGCAGTTTGGGGGATGGCTGATCACAATGAAATAATTGGGAGAGCTGTCCAGTTTGGTTTGGAAAATTGTCCCATGAGTCACGTGTTTGCCAACCCAGAAAACATTTAGTGGTACATGCATGTGTTGAGTATGTGTTTGTCCCTTCTGCTCATCCCTTGTGCCCTTCCAACTTTTTAACTGGTTTCATTATCACTCAGTAGCTCCCCAGCCGCCTTCTGTCTCTGCATTTCTGCTTATGCTTTACTCCACACACCAGAAGCTGAACGGGAACCAGGCAAGCATTACGGCAGCTAGTAAGTCCATCCAAGACTGACTCATTTCCCTTTGCTGTGGTTCCCATGCCAGTGTCACACTGCTCAGTCACCCTGGAGTTCAGTCAGCAATTAGTAATAAATATATTCCAGTGATATTATTCACCTCATGTCAGACCTGAGCAGACAATGTGCTTCCAGTCCATTATCTTCCAATTAAAACGCATCACAAAATGGTTTGAATGCTCATTTAACGACTGTTTTTGGCAGGAAACCAGGAAATTGTCGGCTCTGCGGGAGAAAGAAGACATGGCTGCAAGACAGAATCCGCCTAATGTTTTCTTAGTTGGATGCAAGCATACAAGAAATCCATCTGCTTTGTGGAGTTTATGCTCCCCTGATGCGTAGATGCAAGCTTATGGGTTAAGTGTCAAATATCTATCCATCATTTTACAAATATATTTGCATAACAAATTGTGCATTTTGCAGTCAGAAGCTCTACGATTGCAACATTGTGAACAACAACGGAAAAAATGACCTTCCAATATTTTGCATGCAGCCCCTTTTCAAAAATTAATTTAATGCTAGAAAATGCAAGCTTAGAGTTGACAGAGACTAAGACCTCTCTCATGTATGGAGAAATAGGAAACTTATACTTAGCACACACATTTTCATTGCAACTCACTGTGATGAACAGTCTGGCAGACAACCCTCCTTTTAAACATCCTGTTTGACACTTTGTTTTTTTAGATTGTTTAAACAAGATATTTTCTCACATTGCCTGACCTATCTCCATAGATGCATTCCAGCATACAAGAAAAAAAAGCCTTTGCACTTCTTTAAACCAATCACAATTATCTTGGTTTGGGCTAAGCTCTGGACACGGCAACGGAGGCTCTGCACGATGTCTCCTGAAGGAACTTGCACTGGTGGAATATTTGCACTCTGCAAAAGAAAACCTCACATAATATTAACTGAAGTTAATTGTTCACACAGCTAGCTTGCTGTCTCCCCCTATTTCCAGTCTTTGGTCTAAGCTAGGCTGACTTGGGGTAGCTTTATGTTTAATGTACAGAACTGAGGGTGTTACTATTGTTCTCATGTAACTCAAAAACTCAAATAAGAAGAATTCCCAAAATGTGAAACCACTCCTAACAGCTAATGTGGTTGATGGCCTGACACTCCCTAAGTTAACAGACATTGTCAAATTATTGAGGCCTCGGGCCAGTATCCACTCTGTCATGTTCATATCTTATGACATAGCATACAACCTTGTGGGATTTACAGGCCGGCACTGTGCAGCTGAAGATATAAAAGACGTGTCGCTTCCCCGTTGCCTTGCACTCATACAGAAATGTAAAACAAGCCAGTGTGGTAGCTGTCATTTTTACAATCTTCCACCTCACAGTGATTCAGGATGGTAAATTAAGCTGTGAGGCTGTTTACAAGGCAAATAATAAGTGCATTTAAGGCATGAATTATACTTTATGCAGGTATCATGATCTAAGCAGCCAGTTAATAAATGGGAGGTGCAACAGTAAGCACTTGAGGACATGGATAACAATACTAAGAGTCTACAATCACAAAGTGGCTCAGTGAGTCTGTACTTGTAGTGTACACTGTGGTGCTTTAAGTTAAATGCTAATTTACTGACAATTGTAAAGCTGCAATATTTTTAAATTAATAACGGATCAAATTACTAGGCCTACAGTATGTCTTATCTGAGAGTAGTTTGAAGGACTGAGAATTATCAATGAATGCAACTTTAATGTTCACTCTTGGTTGATTTAATTATAAGTCATATTATTATATTATAATAATGAGCCACAACATTGCTTTATTTCAAAAGGGTAACAGAAAAAAAAATTGTGAACCAAATATCTTTTTTATTGGGACATTTTTAGGCCTTTGACAGGATAGCTGAAGACATGAAAGGGGAGAAAGAGGGGGGAACGAAATGCAGCCAAGGGCCGCAGGTCGGAATCAAACCCGGGCTCACTGCGTTGAGGAGCAAACTTTATACATGGGCACCCCCTCTACCAACTGGGCTACCCGGGTGCCCTGGCAACCAAATATCTTGAAGATGAAGAAATACATTTCACTGGACCAAAGTGGTGGACCGCCCAACTGACCAAAATTGTCCCTAGAGCTAGGCTGCAAGCATGACCTAAAACAATAATTAACATGACCCTGGCCACAATGAAAACTATCTTATTGAAAGCAGCATGGGGCGGTGTGTTGGCCGAGTAGTGTCATGCAAATGCAGCTTTCCAGGATTTCCCTCATACTGTTTCCTGTCTGCATCTATAAGTCACTATCTATTAAATAAAAAGTACACCATCTTTCAGTCTTGTAAAATGCCTATATGTAGCATGCAGTGCTACGTAAGCTGATGTAGTACAGCGTGGGCTTTCTGTGAGTTGGGCATGGCACTGATAATGTTCCATTCGCAAATGTGCGTACATCTGGCCCTCAGTGTCTTGCTCAAATGACCCTCTGTAGTTCAGATGTTTGCACAAAAGGTTCTTGAACCTGAGTCCTGTGATGCAACAAGGATGAATTAAAGTGTCCAAGCTCTCTCTTATGACTCTCGTTGAAGGTTGTTGTTGTTGTTTATTGTTTGTCTTCCGAAGTCTCAGTGTGATATAAAAGCATCTGTTTGTTTGTGTATGCATACATGTCTTATTTACATTATGATTAACGCTAAGAAGGTTTCATAAAGCCATAAACCGGGAGGAGAAACAGATGCCGATGTGATTTTATTGTCTGTCAACAGCACAACTCAATAGCTTTTCCCTGCAGACTCGTTCAACAAGTGAGTCTGTGAGAATGCATGTGTTGCTTAGACTATGGGGATATGTATCACTGACTTGGGGATTACCAGAGGCCCGCTAAAGGGTGACATGAAGTAGATAATAGAAGGTTTATGGGGTAAAAAAACACGAAAAGCAACAAAAAAGTGTGTAATGAATGTGTAATTGTGTTGGTGATATCACCAAAAACAAATGACAATGCCGCTGATACTAGTAAGTCGTAGGCACTTTGTTGCAACATTGCATCCCGCAATAAACAGCCAAACAAGACCGTCTGCTGTCTCCCACATTTTGAAATATTCAAAAGATTATAGGCAACAGCCCAAGGCTGAAGCTTTGCCGTGCTTCTGAGCAAAGCCACAGAGGAGTGAATCATGGCTTCATCCATTGCTGCAAAATATCAGCAACCTTCAACAGTGGATGTCCCTGAGTACGTGCTGAAAATCAGGACAGCTAGCTATCTCCTCTCGCTGGGTCGACAGGGAGCATGCTGTAAAAAGCTTAGCAGCTTTTACGTCCAACTCACAAATACAAAAGCAAGTGGCAGGGCTAGGGACACTTAATCAAGCTTATACAATTAAGTCCATTTCAGAAGAGACAGAATTCACTGTGGAGGAGAATGTGGTGTCTGGGTGCCTTGTACTTCTTTCACTAATGGAGAGCGGAGTGCAGTGTTCATCAGGGATCACTAAAACGAGCTGCGGCAGATGACAAAGCAACAAATACTAAGGCTATTTTATTTAAAATAGAGTGAACCATGAGCGAGCAGCCACAGCACAGGTCAGAATGACGCTGCTCTTCTAGCCACCAGAAAGCAGCTGCCTCCAGGGTCAGCCATAAACACATGCTATTTATTCAGCAGGACTTAATTAAAGATGCCCAACTTGGTTTACAGTGTTAGCAGTGATTTCTCAAAGGAGGCAGCAGCACGATTCACATTTATTCATCATCCAATAGATAATCCTCAGGTGCATGCCGTCTTCACGCCAAGTTCACGGCAAATAAAGACCATCTGTTCTTTTTATCCCAACTTGATTGAAATGACAGCCTTCTAATGAATGGATATAAAAAGAACTGCTTTCTGCCAATAGGGATCTTTGTTACATGCAAATGGAAGGAAAGTGGAAAAAAGGTAAAAAGGAGGATTGGGAGGAGGCTTGGGCACAGAGAGGGGTTTAATGGAGGTTAAAGAAGGTTGCTCAAACAGTCTCATGCATGTGCATCAAGACGTAACAACTTCAGTAACAACTTCACTGGATTCTTTTTTTAGTCATTGTTATTTCACAGTGTGCCGATGTTGCCTCCCAGTTCTCTGCAAACTTTGTAGGCGCAGCGCCCTCACCATGACTCCTTTGTCTTTTTATTCTTCTGTTTGTTTTCCTCTGTTTTTTCTTCAACATGTGACTTATTTTGCATGCTGCACACGTTCACTAAAAGTGGATGCTAGGGATTGTTCATGCTGGGCTCCCCTTCTGGATAAGAGTTTCTTACTCTAATGACAAGATGGTTTTGGTCCGTCATACATATTAAGGATTAAAGAATGTCTGCGTGTAGTGGGTATGTGGTAGTTCCTCTGGTAAAGACTAACATGCAATCAACTTCATAATTCCTATCCATAGAGCCAGAGAAAATGAGAGGCAACTAACTTTTAAAATGTGGAGTTTATGTCAATACAAAGTTACATTGCCTCCTACACACTGCCTGCGTAGCGTGGGCACAGCGTTTCTGTTGCGTGTCAGTTGCGTTGCGCCTGCGTTTTCTTTGTCTTTGTGCACCAGAAACGTGTCTGACGCGGTGCAGCTACCGCTAGTCTTGTCTGCACACATGTATGTTTCCCATGATTAAATGACTCATGGGGAGAGAGTTGTGATTTGATCAGCAAAGACAACGTTGGCAGTATTGACTGCAAAATAGGCTACAGAATATTTTGTTCTGCATTGACAGGTGCAATTATATTTGCATTTATGTCAAAATCTAGAGACTTTCAAACATCAAAACGATGGGGCTCAGTAGTGTTCCCGCTACTCATTTCCTGGTTCTCCTACACGAAATCAAGGAGAAAGTTAACATTTCCTGCCACAGATTTCCCACCGTGGTCACAAAGCACAGGGTAGACACTTTGTTTAGGCCACTGGAGGTTACTAAAACAACATTTCAGGGGTGTAAAGTAAAAACCCTTAGAACCCTAGCCTTCACTGCTATTTATTTCTTTCATTATTTTCAAGATTGAATTTCAAAATATTGGCTTCTCAGATCAGTTTACATTTACATTTTATTGTAGGCCCCTTTTTAAAACAAAACGGCAAATGTCCGTACATGTCAGCTTTGCTTGAGGAAATTTAGCCTTAATTGTGTTAAAAGATTTATATCGACAGTGCAAAACAAAAAAGTCAATGTGACTGTATTTTGACACTAACAAATAGTTACATTATTATATTTTTTCTATTTGGGACGCAATCATGCTCTTAGTTTTGGAACTACTTTGAACTGCATGCCTTGGGTGAGGAACACAGAACGTATCATGTCGACTTAAGTGCGGTGTGCTATAGATCACATCTGGCCCTGTTTTTTTAAGCCTATATTTGTTCACATTTCAACACAATAGCATTACTAATATATTAGCTATTATATTTGTAATGTACCAATAAATATACAGCAGAAGAAAACCTAAAAACATAATGATTCTTAGGCATGTGAGTGCTTTGAATGGGCTTTTAGGGTCATAATCCTAACATGTTTTACATTAAATTTATTTATCTATAATTAGTTATTATTAGTAATTAGTTATAAATGCCTTTTGAGTTTTGCCTGTGGAGAACTTTATTTCGGAACTTATTTTTTGAGGGAATATTTAGAATCAGATAGAAAATGCAGTAAAGATCAACGAGTCACTATTGATTAACAGTGAACTGCCATTCCGCAGCAGATCTTCCAGAGCTGGAGGGTTGTTAGTGAAACATGTGGGAAAGGTCAGGCCTCTCTCACATGTAAAAAGGGAAAAGACCTTGCTGTTCCAGCCCCCTCAGATGGCACGCCTGTGCCCTGTGACAGCATCAGGTCCATGGACCTGTGTGGCTCTCAATATCCAGCCAGCCATGTAGAAATGATGAGGTCCCCGTGTGCCCCAGCTGCTGTCGCAAACAATAAATCTTCCCTGGTGAGAGTCAGGGGATGGGATGTACTAATTGCTTTATTGATTTTGAGTTTTGCTCCACGACAGCACCTGATAAACACATCAGGGAGACGGGAGAAAGAACATTTCGCCTGCAGAGCTTCAGCATTCACCCTTATTGTTTTTAAAAGCAGGGAAACTAAGCTTTGGGGAGGTGACTGGCCTTGTGTGGACTTTTTTTTTCCACATAAACACACATCACTGGCTATACATTTTCTCAAAGAGAAAACATGCTGTCAGAGAATGGCTTTCTCCAGGTGATGCTGGAGAAGGCGTAAACAATATCATCGGGATGTTTGTCTTGCACGTCTCATTCTGCTCTCCTTGTGTTCTAACAACAGAGCGGAGATCCAGCTCTGTGATTTAATTAAAAAAGGCTTTGGCATCATTTGTCTGCCTTTGTTTAGTCATGCATCACAGAGTGTGTATAAGGTAAGGTAGAGCAACTAAAGCAGAGTGGTCTGTCAAGCACAGCCACCAACTTCATTTTAATATGTAGTGGACTTCATTTTTTAATGAGAACCACAGGAGATTAGTGACAGGACAGCACCAGCTGTGTGTGTACAATGTTGCTGAAAGCTGCAGATTTACTTTAAATAATCTTTAAGTATGTCAAAGACTATATTTTGTCTTGTACCAAATGAATATAAACCAGCAACGCAAAACTCATTTTGCTTGTTAAACATAATTTTTTCTAATTTGCAAGAGTCACGGTAACAGTATTTTCACTGTGCACTGGGCACTCATATGAGTAGCTAGCTTTACACTCTTTTGTCCAGCCAACATGAATATAGGATCATTTGTGACATATTCTTTCGTGAAGTTGGAGTGAGGCAGAAATGTTAAAATTGCCGCCGCGGGAGGACCAACAAAGAATCACGAATCAAATGCAGCAGTTTTTTGTGAACCTGAAAACCATGAAAATAGCTACTCAAAGATTTTTTCTTCTTCTTTTTGTTCATTAGTTAAGCCACGTCATGTAGCCTATACTCATGCACCATGATCTAAACAATTATGAAAATAGTTTGTGTGTGTGTGTGTGTGTGTGTGTGTGTGTGTGCGTGTGTGTGTGTGTGTGTGTGTGTGTCAGAGAGAGCGAGAGAGACAGTGAGAGAGGGAGGTAAAAAGAGAGAGTCTCCATTTGGCCATTAGAGTCTCTTATGATTGGGAATGTTGGATGTATACATTAACCTCCAATATAATGCATTGCTAGGTTATACTGTATATGAGGATGAACTAAATGTAATGTTTTTGGCTTTCAACTTTGTGCTCTTGTTTGGTTAGTGTTACTGCCTTCAAGAGAAAGAACAAAGACAGAAAAGAAGCCAGGGAGATGGAAGAGCAATAGAAAGACAGAAGGAGAAAAGAGACAAGAAGCAGATACTGTAGAAGATAAAACAGGGTGTTAAAGAGGAAGTGGGCAAAGGGAAGCAGATTTGCCCCAAAGTTAGCATCAACTTCCGACCTGGAGGCAAACGGTTAGCAATATTTCAACAACGAGGATATGAACTCTTGAGAGTGGTTGAGCCATAGTCAGTGTGCACTTTAGTTTGTGTGATTTGTTACAATACTGACTGCAGATCAGTAAGGTTCATACATCATTTACTCTTTAAATGGGTGTTCACACTGGTGTGTTAGGGAAGAAATTTAAACGTTACATCAACATATTGCCTTGGAAACAGAGCGGTGACAGTATTATGCCATAGCCTTCTCTTCCCCCGTTTCAATCTGCCTCTGTCATATAAAAGCAAAAATCCAAAAGAAAAATCCTCTTTAAAAAAAGGAGAAAGTTAAATCAACAGGTTCACATGTTACCCTTGGGCTTTACATCATCAAAATATGTTCAGTTTGGCAGGGAAATAGTCAGGTGTTGACTGGAGATCAGTAAGATTCATATTTAGTTTTATACCAACACCAAGTCTGTTGTTCTGCAGTGCTTTGCTTTTACAGATTTGATTTAAGGTAAGTCATGATGATTATATTACATGTTTACAAGGCTTAAAGTGACACTTTACAATGTTCTACTGTAATTGAAGATTTTTACAAATCAATGGTTGAATAAATACATGGTACACATACTATATCTTTAATCTCATCTCACATGGGAATGGCCACATGAAACAGCAATGTTTCTGTATCCAACGTTAATTAGTCATAGTATAGAAGGATTTATTGCTTGTTATTGTAAATGAAAGCGATGGTAGGAAAAGTTGCATATTGAAGGGCGATTGCAATATTAATTGAAAGGAAATCACAATTAGAACACTTCTGTTGTGTTTTTTTTTCATAAGCTCTCGACTAGGAGTGCTAAATCCTAAACTGGGATGACGTGAGCCGGGGTGCACAGGAGAGCTCTTAATCCTGCGGGCCATGCAGAGTGTTACAAAATAAAACCGAGAGCAGCGCTCAACACTTCAGCTTTCTCTCAACAAAGCCGTATTTTCAGCTGCCAGCTGTTGCAGAGATAGCAGACAAATTACTTTTGCAAACACGAGAATGTGTAAATAATTGCATGAACATGTTACCGGTTTTCTTGTTTTCTCTTCCTATTAAAACTATGATGTTAAGTCACATGGACAATGACTGAACATAAGGACTACTTGATTAGGTTAAAAGGGAAATCTGACATTCTTTAAAGTAACACCACTGTTCAGTTTATCTTTGGGTATTTACACAGCGTGTCTAAAATATGCTGAAATATGAGCATATGACAACCACTACAATTCCATTTAAACAAGTGCCCAGTGACACATTTTTTTAAACACGCATGGTGGCTGAGATTTAGCACATACACGTACTGCGTGCAGTCTTGGCTTTCCAAGTTTCAATGGGTTTTCATATTCCCACCTGCCAAGGCTATTTTAGTGTCCATATATGTAGCTGTAATAGAAAAAAAAAGTGAAAACAGTGCTGCCAGCCTTGACCTAATAATTCCCACCACAAGAAGCCAACTGACATTTTTATAAATAATTCTAGATATATTCTTTTTTTCTTTTTAAATTCTAACATTTTTTGCATAACTTCTTGCCCTGAGATAAACATAAAAAGAAAGGTCTTGAGTCTTGATATAAAAAAACTGAGTTGGAGAGGATCCATAGTTTTCTGGGAGTTGGTTCCAGATATATGGAGCATAAAAACTGAACGCTGCTTCCCCCTGTTTTGTTCCGACCAAGGGGACAGAAAGCAGACCTGTCCCAGACAACCTGAGAGGTTTGTAGTGTAGTAGCAGATCAGAAATAGATTTTGGCCCTAAACCGTTTAGTGATTTATAAACTAGTAAAAGTGTTTTGAAATCAATTATTTGAGGCACAGGAAGCCAGTGTAAAGACTTCAGAACTGGAGTGATGTAATCCACTCTCTTGGTCTTAGTGAGGACTCGAGCAGCAGCGTTCTGAATCAACTGCAGCTGTCTGAGTGATTTTTTAGGGAGACCTGTAAAGACACCGTCACAGCAGTAAAGTCCACCGAAGATGAAAGCATGGACAAATCCTGCTGTGACACAGTCCTTTAACCCTTGATATATTATTAAGGTAATAATAAGATGACTTTGTAATTGTCTTAATGTGGCTGTTAAAATTCAGATTAAAGTCCATGACTACTCCAAGATTTTTGGCTTTGTCTGTTTTAAAATTGTTGTTTGAAGCTGAGCGCAGACTTTTAATCGTTCCTCTTTTGCTTAAAAAATAACCACCTCACTTTTGACTTCATTTAATTTAAGAAATGTCTTGCACATTCAGACATTAATTTGTTCAATGCAGTTAGTCAGGTCTTGTATTAGACTATAGTCCCCTGGCGATGAGGTTATGTAAATGTGTGTGTCGTCTGCATAACTATGGTAACTTATTTTGTTGTTTTCCACAATCCGAGCCAGTGGAAACATGTAGATGTTAAACAGAAGAGGCCCCAGAACGGAGCCTTGGGGATCTCTGCATATCATATTTGTATGCTCAGATGCATAATTACTTGTAGCCACAAAGTAGTCCCTATTCTTAAAGTTGGTTTCAGACCAGTTTAGTACTGAGCCAGGAATACCAACCCAGTGTTATAATCGGTCTAAGTAATATGTCATGGTCCGACCGTGTCTAGAACAGCACTGAGATCAAGTAAGACTGAAATGTTGCCACTATCTGTGTTAAGGTGGATGTCATTAAAGACTTGAGTTGTTGAAAAAACGCTTTTTCAATGATTTTACTTAAAAACAGAAGGTTTGATATCAACCTATAGTTGCTTAGTGTTGACGTGTCTACATAGTTCTTTTTTAAGAGTGGCTTGATCACTGCAGTTTCTTTGTATGGGTGTTATAATGGACCAGGAGATTAGCTTTTTGCCACCTTCGATCAGCTTTTTAACACTCTTTTTTCT
Source organism: Etheostoma cragini (assembly GCF_013103735.1). NCBI lineage: Eukaryota > Metazoa > Chordata > Actinopteri > Perciformes > Percidae > Etheostoma > Etheostoma cragini. The sequence continues at coordinate 21,134,713 of NC_048426.1, read as the reverse complement.
GTTCTTACCAGTAGGACATTTCTCCAAGGAGATCTTTTCTTACCAGAGACAGCTTTGACGTTAGTGGGAGCAATGACATCCATAACATTTGTAATTTTACAGTTAATATTATCTACAAGTTCAGTGACAGAAATACCGTTTTCTGTTTAACATTGTTTGAACATTTTTGTGCACAGAGATAGTGCCTTTAAAGAAAACACAGGAATGATCAGAGAGAGCAACATCAGTCACCACAACCTTGGAAATAGTCAGACCCTTGGAGACAATCAGGTCCAGAGTGTGCCCCTTTATCGCTCCGTCACATGTTGACTCAGTCCATAGTTCCCAAAACACAACCCAGTTCTTTGGTCCCCCTTTCCTGTGGGTTGTCAACATGAATGATAAAATCCCCCACAATGATTACACAATCAAAGTTAATACAGATTATAGACAGCAGTTCAGTGAAGTCGTCAATAAAGGTTGCAGAGTATTTAGGTGGACTGCAGATATTTAGAAATAAATTTTGAGGGGAGGACCTTAACTGAAGAGCTACATATTCAACAGGAGCAACCTTTCCAAAAGATTCCATAAAACTGTTTTCTTTCACTTTCAAAGCCATCAACAACCTTGTCTCCAGCTCCTGTAGGCAGCTGTGTGTCAGTGATAAAATGTGATAAACCCACTGTATACCTGCTCAGCACTCAGAGTTAGTGATTAGCTGGTAAACATAATGGAGCATTTAGCAGCTAAATAGCTAGATATTTCCCTCAGGAGTTGGTGAACACAAAAAACCAAGCTAAAAAAGAGTGAAGAGTGAAGAGTTTGCCAACACATTGGCCATAACATTTTTCTAAGATGCTAATATTTTCACACATTTGTTTAATTTACCCTGCCTCATTAAGTAACCTGATCCAGACCGAACAGGTTGTGTGTTGGGACATCCTTATTTGGGCTCGGGTTGGATTATATTCAACTCTAATTTAATGAGCCGCTTACCAAACCACCACAGTGGTCAGTTGTCACACTGAGTGTTTGAGTCTGTGTACCACTATTACAATAAATTAAATATGGTGGGACACATATTTTTACAGAAAGGAAGAAATAAATTAATAAAGGACACATTTAAGATATCAGTGGTTGATCTTATACCCACTGAATCCACCTGGTGACTTTTCCGTATTTGGAAATGCAAGCATAGTTGCTTTTGGTGATGTTTTCCAGTCTCCTACAGTGAATGGGAACCCACTGTTCTAATGTTAATGATGTAGGTATGAACTTGTGGTCTAAATTTATAGAATTTTAAATTATCCATATTTCAATAGCACCCTTATATACTTACCCCGCCCAGAGTACAGCAACCATGATCCAGACCAAATAGGCTGCGTGTCGGGTCAGGTTTGAAACTTATATTTTGCGTAAAGCTCGGGTTAAAAGGGCTCGGGTTGGATTATTTTTAAATGTAACTTAAAAAACTGCTTAAACAACCACTCCAATGGTCAGTTGTCAAAAGGAGTTCTTCTCTCTGTTTTGCCAGGCCTGGCTGAAGACTAAGGGAACAAGAAGAAGAATGTAATCTTTGATGATGTGTCTGCACCAGGCATCATGGGAGAGAGGGCTGTGCTACACACAGCAACTGAGCTGCCCATGATGTGCCCAGTCTATATATACTATGGAGGTGGTTAATAAAGCAATCTGATTTGTCATGGTTTTTGGACTCTTTGTGTTTTTGTCCTTTTGGTTTCCTGGGTACATTGTGTGTGTCTGTAGTTCCAATTCTACCTCATTTTTATTGATCCTCATTAGTGTTTGCTTGATTTTGGGAGGTCTGGGGTTTTGTTTTGGGTGCTTTCTTATTTGTTAATTTCTCCCCTGCACACCTGTATTAGTCCTGTTTGATTTGCCCCTGAATATTTGCCAACCACACCTTTGTTGTCTCCATTGTCAGCCAATCCTTCTGTTTCCCTCCTTATGTCAGTGCATGCCTACTCCAGCTGTGTTTTGTTCTTGTGATTAGCTCTCTGTATACCTATCTGTTTCCAATTATTTGTGTTAGTTTGTGGTCAATGTCATTTTTTCTCTTTATTGCCTTAGTATGCCACAGACCACAGTCCATGTTACTGTACATAAACAAATATTTATGTATTGTGTTTACACAATTGTTGAACAGTTTAAGAACTCTTGGATGTTAGTCGTCTCAGCTTTGCATATCCAACACATAAACAAATAAATGAGCATTATGTTAGGTAGCTATTCAAAACCCCCCTGAATGTTAAGAAAAATGCGCATGCTTTTGTAAATAAAAAGCAAACAGGGACATCATGCCAAACTGTTGCTTGTGAAAAAAAGGTGCTGTGTGATGTTGACTTAAAATGGGGATATAATGGATGGTCTTGTCATTGGGATGAGTGGGACTGTAACACACAGTTGTTTCAAGCAATAATAAGTTTCTTCAACCGGTGCATGTCAAATTTAATCATGCTCATGTTGACGCAGAGAGGAGAAAACAATCTGCATCAACGGAAATTAAATGAAAATGGCAAACTTCCAGTTGGACACACAGCGTGGGACCATGAGACTAACTTTTAAGTATATTGTTTCTGTTTCTGTTTACTGTTTTTGCCAAATTTTGTACGTCACGTGAAACGTACCACCTGTGCGACTTATTATAAAGTTACAATAGCTTCCTGTTTTTGTCACATGCCAAGTTTCCGATCATCCCTATCTCCTTAAAAATGCATTTGAATAGTAAAAATCAAAATGAGTCCTTGAACTACAATAGGGCCTTTGCTCCATTCGGTGCTCCGGCCTAATGGGTTGAACCAATGTTCCACGTCCATTACAAAAGACTAATCAAGCTTCCTGCCCTAAGGTATTAAATCGATACCTACACAAGGAAATACTCTTCCTATACAGGCAGACACACATAGTGAACACATTTGTGCATAAATAGCCATGTTCTCTTTCCCGCTCTAGTTCTAATCATCACAATGATAAACCATAATGGAACCTGACAGGCCGTTGGATGCATCTTATGCTTTTGATTCAAACTTACTCACCCTGAATATACAAAGAGCTGTAAAACTGCCATCAAAGACAAGGCAGCCAATGCCAGACGTGCCAGAATTGTGTTGAATCATCCGTATTGATACAGTGTGAGCATGTCATGCCTATTGCACTTGAAAGGGGTAGGCTCCTATCTGCTCTCAACAGATGACTGAATGCTATGACTGTTCTGCTATATGTTACAGCAACTGAGATAAGAAACAACTCCCACAGTTGTTCAGCAGGGATGGTGACTCGAGTTTGAGACTCGGACTCGAGTTGCATTTGACTTGACACTTGTTTGTAAAAGACTCAAGCCTCAACTCAGACTCAAATTGCGGGACTCGTGAACAATCTTTACTTTTAGGAAAAGTGATGAGCTGAATGTTATTCTCCTCCCTGCGTAACCTTTTCACCTACATACGTAACATGTCATACGTAACGTGTCTGGTGCCCAAGGCCACACCTGAGAAAAAACAACAAACAAGCTGCACCGGCAGCTGATCTGCCATTCATCATTAGCTTTGGCTTTAAAAACTTCATATAACAAAGCCCAAACAAAGAAAGCTCTGAATGCTAAATACTATGTAGTATCTTGCCCTGATTAGTTAGCTAATATTAATAGCTCAGCATTGTCCATCTAATGTTGGATTTCTTCTCGCTTTAGCCACTACCCAGGGGAAGTTAACTTCGACTGTCATTTGTTAGATGTTATGAAAAGATGACGCGTGGCTGCAATGCTTTGAATACCTAAAAATAGTTATGCAGTGTTCTAAGCAGCTTGGATGGAACGAAGTTGATACAACACTTATAACTATGAGAGACTTAAGATTTGACTTGGACTCTAGCTGAGAGACTTGAGACATGACTTGGACTCTAGATCAGATACTTGAGATGTGAATTGGACTCTAGCACAGAGACTTTTAACATGACTTGAACTCTAGATCAGAGACTTGAGATGTGACTTGGACTCTAGCTCATAGACTTGATTTATGACTTGGACTGTAGCTCAGAGACATGAGACATGACTAGGTCTCTAGGTCAAAGACTTGTTGGTTGACACATCTTTGCTTGATGTTGTATTCCTTATGTTATACTGTATATCCAAATCGGTTTGTAATCATTATTTAACTAAAACATATGTCCATCACTCTAAGCAGCAGAGGTCCTGCATACTAATGTAACAGTGGAAATCATCAACTTGCTGTAGTAATTGCACAGCCACAAGTCAGAGGTGTGATGTCAGCATAAAATGCCATATGGAATGAAGGAGCTGAATATGTCCCTGGGTTGCAAAAGGAAATGAGAAAAAATAAGCTAATTAATGTGGTAAATAAAGTCTCAGGTGAAGGCAGTTAATGTAATCTTATTATGCTAATAAATCTCAAAAGGCTTTCATGCTGTACATGCATATTGGTGATAATGACTCCATGGAACAGATTTACAAATTAGAATGCAAAGTAATGTTGACATATTCTTGTATTTGCTTTAAGTGGCTCAATGAATTCTATTAATGTGTATGGATTTTCTGTGCAGATTTCAATTCAATAGTAAATGACTGCAATGTTATGATATTTCATAAGTTTCATTACAAGTGGTAATGGTAAGTAGAGGTGGCAGTAGATCAGTCCGTGGGGAGTTGGGTTGGGAGCTGGTTCAAGTCCACATATGGACCAAAGTATGGTGATGGACTGGACAGGTGCCAGTTCACTTCCTGGGCACTGCCAAGGTGCCATTGAGCAAGGCACCAACCCCCCAACTGCTCGGGGCGCCTTTCCATGAGTAGCCCCTCACTCTGACATCTCTCCATTTAGTGCATGTACAGGTGCTGAGCATGTGTGTGTATTTCAGGCCTGTGTGTAATAACAACAGAGTTTAAATTGTAATTTCCCCTTGTGGGATTAATGAAGTATGCATTATTATCATTATTATTAATCCTAAATGAATGATGTAGGCCTCAATCAGCAGATTTGTGTCAAAGTATACATTGAATTTCAAGCAACAGTGTAATTACTTGTGCTGACTTTTGCCTGGACACAAATTAAACTTGGACTCTGGAATCCTCCCTCATGAGATTTTATTTATAAAATACACAACATATAGGCTATACACTGTATATAAAAAATAAGAGACAGGACAGAGCTACACAATGGCAACCATATTTTCCCACAACAGTATTTTGTAATTTATTTTTAATGAGATTCAATGTATTGTTACATGCCTATTGTTTACAAATCTACACTTGCAAGTACAAAACAATTATTAAATAGTATTGATGCAAACCCTTTTGATTCTGTTGGGCATTTAATGCCCACATTCATAAATGCCCAAGAAAGTGTTCCTGTGAATGCTGCACGTGAAAAATGTCTTGTTTGATGAACAGAAGACTTTTCTGTCCACATAAAGCTTCATGTCTGTTTTTCCTCTGCTTGTGTGAGTGACATTATCATCCAAATACTGCGTGTCCTTGCAAAAATTCCAAAAATAACTGTTGGAAGCAGTGCAAGTGATGTTTCCTCAACAGACTCACACATTTTACAGCATTAAAGAAAGTTTCAGACAATGTATCATTAAACATTCATAATGTAAGCAGATTTGCACATGAAATGTTCAGACCGGGAACATTGGACTGGTATATTTGATTATGCAGTAGTCCTATATACATGCATTGCTGAATCCCAATTCCCTGTAAATGGCAAATGCATGCACAGGACTTTAATTAACATGAATTAACATAATGGCACTGCCTCAGAAACTCCATAATCCTCTTGATGAAATTTGTGGTAAAAAAGTGAAAATGAAGAACTTCCGTGATGCAGAAATTGAGACAATATTCAAAGCTGCCGGGGAGAAAAAGGAGCATTGGTATCATGGCCCCACAAAAATGTGGTATATGTAAGGAGATCATAAAGCCACCTTACGTCATTACATACTCCCAGAGAACCATGAAAGAAAGTTAAAGAAAGTGGTTTGATTTAAAAAATGATATAAATGGCTGAGAGACGGTCTGAGGAGAGGACAGAGTCTCTGCTATCCCTAACTGCTGTCTCACCATCGCCTGCTCTCGTCCACTTTCCAGACGTTCATCTCAAACAAGCCTATTACGCCCAGTGGGGAGGCTGTTCAGCAGCTGACTGGCGCCAAGGGACAAACCTCACTGGGCTGTGGGTTAACATCACCGACCTCAGACCCCAAAACAACATATTGAATACACTCAAACAGATGCTGTGAATCAGGTATACATCTTAATTAAATTAAACACATTCATACTATCAAATGTTTAAATATTGTGGCACCTTCAGGTATTAGCATCCTGCCAATAGGAATCAAAGGGATCATGTGTATGGAAAAATAAAGATAATTGAATATTAATTTATTTTGATGGAATGCTACGAGGCCACATGAATATCTTTCGAGTGACATACAGTATATACAGTAGAAACAAACAGTAGTTTGTAAGCTAACCCTGATGTTGCTGTGGTTTGGTCCTTTTGTTTTAATAAGGCTACAACCACGGTAAGTCTGTCTGAGACGAGTAGGTATTGGTTGTGACTGAACACTTCTTACGTTCACCTTGAAGAGAAGTAAAGTAGTGTCACCCGCACTTCCGTGCACAGGCTATCTGAAGTACTTGACTATAATTGCCAATACACAGAACTTTTGGAAAGGACTGCATTCATTTTTCTTGTGGCACTAAATCATTGTCCTCTGGCCTCCCCTTATTTCTCCATCTGTAGAGCTCATTCCCTCTTGCTTCAGGGGCTTTTCTGCTTTATCTCAAGGATTACAGGCCGCTGCTAAATCATAGAACCTTATCCTTCAATGCATCTCCCTATGATAGCTTTAAGTGTTACTATATGTAGTCTCTTGGACAGTTCTGAACTGTGTTGAAATGCCATTCGAAATGGATTGTTTTTAGAAGTAGGGAAGAGATTATTAAATGGCAGATTTTAAGATCGCAAAAACCGCAAAGCCCTGTCTGGAAAAAAAAACTCTGGCATGAAAATAGTTTTTGACATCTTTGTGTGCTGCAACAATTCAGTAAGAATCCAATAATGACACGGGTGGATGTGTTTTGTCGCACTCATTATTTCTGAGTTGGTTGATAATACACATCAGAACTCCAGGGAGGGTGATTATTTCATCACAATTTCATAGAAATGAAAAAAAAAACAATTGCTATTGTCATGCAAAATATTCTTTTAGAAGTGTCAGTGTGTGGCGTAGCTTGTTCAATCACTACACACTGCTAAAAAACAGAGAGGACGAACATTTAGCCTATTATGGTAAGATAAGATAAGATGCTGCAATGAGGGCCAAAGTTTTTGCCATCTAAGTTTCTTTAGTATTTCTCAGCTTTTTCGTTATCCAGTCGGGCGTTCAATTGTTAATCAATAATTTAATTACATCTGATACGGTATCCTACCTCTCTTAACAACTGAGAAACAGTTTTGGTTCTGGTTGAGATGCACACTGGAGATTGTTGTTATTTGTTTTGATCTTAGGATCCCAACCCGAAAGATTTTTCGAGAGGATAATATATACTTTATTATCCCTAAGGGGATATTTTGCTCGAAGAAGGTGGTCTGCACAGCATCAATGGGAGAATAGAATCCGATTGGTAAGGAGGGATGATTAGTCAGAATGTCTCTGAACCATGTCATTTATCTTGCCACGGAGGGATCTGGGATGGAATTATGAGCCAGTGGCAGTTTGACCACCGTCTGTCAGCGTCTTCGCAGCGTCTCTTTTGAAGATGCAAACAAATTTTTTTATGGTATTACTACATGTTTATTGAAATTATTGCTTATTATATGATGCACCTGTCTGCTGGAGAAGGAAACCCTGAAAATGAGGCAGAGATCTGGTACTGGAGGCTGGAGGCTGAAACGGCACCGGGGCACAAAGGGGAGTGGTGTAATCTGTTACCAAAACACCTGATAGGGCGAGTGTTTGATTGGGAACGGTAGAGATCGACCTTGCGGTAAATATTAAATATGGTACTGGTAGATTTTTTTTCCTGTGTTTGAGATTCAGATCACTAATCTGTGTCAAAAAGGAAAGTTCTTGCCTTCACCCTAGATAGATGGAACAAGTCACGTCACGGTAGATACTGAAAGCTACTAGAACTGATGGTAAGATAAGTTTCGCTTAACTGGGGATCTGCAGATTTAATGACCACACTGAGGGTTTTCCTGGTGGCAATCTTTTCGGGGGATAGTAGGATGACGCTCAATAGATTTATCTCTTTAAAGCTATAGTGTCTAGCTTTTTTCTCCCCCATGTGGAATTCTAACTAATGACTTGTAACTTGTAATTGCCAGACCTTCCTCGATAGCGCTGCAGACGAGGGTCTGGCTAGTCAACACAGCAACCCGAGATGGGAGAAAAACATGCTCTTGTTTATTAGCGTTTCTTTAAAGAGGAGATCACCGGGTTATTCTCAGTATACACAAAGCACTACAAGCAGGACACATCTAGAAATCCAGAGACACAGTTAAATAACTATCTTGGTACTTGGCAGTGGGCAGGGCTGTCTCTCATTTTGTTTTTTTTTAGGTACACCCTCCCAGCACATTTTCCTGTTGTAATGAGAGCACTTGCAGTGCCTGCATCAAACAACCCAGAGGTTCTTAAGCCTTGGTGGAATCATTATGAGGCCACATTGTGTTCGGCTCAGGGACAGGACTCTATCAAATCTCATACTTTGAAATTCAACTTGTAAAAAGAATATTCTGTGAACAGGCAGAGAGACAGACAGGGGCAGAATTTAACCAAATTTGATGTTGTGGTCTGGAAGGCAGTACTTCATTGTTTACTTGAGAAGAAATAAAGATGTAAATGAGCTTTCTGTCATTTATTTCACTGAATATAAATAATAATAATACTACTACTAATATAACTTTGGGGTGAGATTGACTTGATTTAGGACTTCGCTTACGGTGACATAACCTGTGGCATGACTTGATGTAACTTGTGACTAAACTTGTCAAAACCACTAACTTGACATGGCCAAGACAAAATGACTTGAGACTTGACTGAGACTTGCACCAAATGACTTGTCACATTTGTGACATTTAGAAGGATCACAGATATTCCATCCACAAAAACGTGACATATTTAGCCCTATATGTAGCCCTACGTTCAAAAGGCATGAAACAATCAACAATAACAATCAATAATTTGGACATACACCATGATAACATGCATTATTGTCTAGTCAGAGTTACAGTTTCTTAATAAAAACATCCATTATTCATGGAAGTTTAAATTGCGGCACAGAAGAAAGCTTTCCCTATTTTGAAAGCAGCAGCAGTGTATTTCCATGTTGCTCTTAACTAACTAGGTGCATTCCCCGAGGTCTTAAAGGAACACTTTGGTGTGATAAGAAAAAGCGCAGTAAAGACACTTGCTTTGCAAAAGTTGGAATGATAAACTTTTTCCGCAGAGAAAAAAAGGATTTCATAAATTAAAGCACAGTGTAGCCGCTACGAGCTCCTGTACATTCTGAAGCGACTCGCCTGTGGGATAAAGGAGGAGGGAGCAAAGGTTTTGTTTCCTACATCTCCTACAGAAAGCTTACAATAGCTGCACTAACAAGCAGACTTTGTTTACCAGCCCTGAGGAAGGCCTTGTCAGAACACAGGAAGGACAGTTTTGGTCCCGTGGCTTGGCCTGTGAACGCATGGTTGACTGTGATGCGTCTGATGTAGCATATCAAACACAGACAAGGCCCAGGGGGACTGGAATTGGCGGGCTGCCACTTTAGGCACCTGTCCAAATGCCTGGCGCACACTCAGACAGTTTAGAGGTGCTCCTCATACCAAGGAGAAGATAAGCAGTGCCAAGAAACAAACTGCAGCAGAGATTTAAAAAAACGCCAACACGCTTAGCAAGACTCAACCTATATATGATATCAAGCAGAGGAGCTGGGAGAGTGAGAAACATCCCCATACATCACAGGCAGAGCAGGGTGAGTTGTAAGTGGAGTTCCATCAATTACTCCGAGTGTTTGCTTCGGACGAGTGAATTTACATCCTTGCTCTCTCCAGTGGAGCTCCTATTCATAATCAGAATTTGAAGTGAACGGTATGGTGATGGAAACTAACTAACTAATCTAATTAATCTTCACTATTCAAATCATTGACATTGGTAAACAGTTCAATCCACAGCATTTAAATGAGAAGTTAACCATTTATACTCCTTGGTTGGACTCTTGATTCATTTAAATGATTTGGGGGCTTAATTAAAATGGCTTAAGTAATAAAAAGAATCCTTCTAACAAGTACTGTGTGTATATAAAGCCAGATATGTCTTATTACTCTGTGCCATAGAACATTGTTGTGTACTAGAAAACAGTTTCTTATTCCATCCCACCATGATTCATACTGTCTTGAGAATAGCTATGGACTTTGTATCACTTTAATACTACTACATTAAAACACAACACACACACACACACACACACACACACACACACACACACACACACACACACTACTACGTACTACTACTACTACTACTACCACTAATAATAATAATAATATATTGTGGCAATGTGGCATCTTTCCAAAATGCCTCCATGAGTTCTGATGTGGTTGATAGTGAAGAGCCAGGTGGATGAAGAAATCTGATAGTCATGGTGTCAATGGGGGTCTTTTGAAAACAAATCTAGTTGTAGTCTTGAAAATTGTGACCCCGCAAGATCCCAGCCATTGCGGAATCTTATAGTCACTGTCTATAAACTCTGACAGTATGGCAGATTTTCTTTAGATGTGAGATGGTGTCAGACTTTAGTCTTTTCAAAGTTTTTTCGGCCTCTTCTACTGTATTTTAGGCATTGCATGCAGCCCAGCAATCCGAATTCCAGTTCTAGCTGTGATTTTTTGTTGTGCTTTAAGGTGCATGACAGGAGTGGGTACTTATCAAATCACTGATTGGAGGAGCTAATTTACTGAGCATATCAACATGGCTGAAATTAGGCTGGCAAGGGATTCATGGTCTCATTTTTGGTTTATTGCCCAATCACATCTAGCAGTCTGTTGTCAAGTAACTCATCATCATCTTATCATTATCTACTTTATAGTCCTCAAAGTGGTGCAGGAGGTACATATTGGCCATTTATTTTCTAGATAGTTCTGGATTAGTTGCCTCCCAAGCCACAGTTTGGTGCACTTTGTTCGTACGTGTTACAGATGCATCTATTTATAAGGCATGGTTAGGTATGTGAAACTAAAGATGCTTGATTCATTGGAGGAAGATCACCATGATGGAAACAATGACATGTTATATGTTGGTAGGGATACAAATTATAGGTCCATTCAGAGGTGCAACATGCAAATTTAAACTATATCAGAATCAAAATAAGATGTATTGCCAAAGTAAGTTTTCACTTACAGGGGATTTTTCTTGGTCTGTTCGGTGCAGACAATAAACATATTATAAGGAAATAAACAATAAGGGAAAGTACTGCAAGAGATGAAATTGAGCTTGGTGCAGTATCACATGGTGTAAGAAAAGTTAGGATTTTATTTCCCAAATAATTAAACTAAAGCAAAGATCATTGTCATCAGCAGTCTTTTTTTTATAACTTTAAATTTGACAGTGGCAGTTCTTGTTAAATATTACAAAATGGAGTTGTGAATTTATTATAAATACACTTGAGTCACAATCAGATGTTTTATTTTGTTAAAAGCAATTAATTGGAAAGTAGCCTGCAGCGTAGTCACTCTAACCAAGCACCTGTAGCAGGCAACACATTAGCATTGTCTGCATTGTTTACTGATTGACCTTCCCATTGCACCTGCCTTTAATCAAGCACCAATTAAAACTCTGATTAGCATCCGAGATCTGGCCCGTTAAATGGTTCTTGATAACTAAGTAAAGGCAAGATTAGAATGACAAATGGATGATTGTTTTTTAGAGAAAAAACATTTGGTGTAATTGAACTTGTGGAAGCTCATGTTATAAACACATACAACAAGACACATACGTTGTATATAGTATGTTTTCACAGATGTCCAATGAAGTAATTAAGGTTAAGGTTATTGTTGTTTTGCCTGTATTTGTTTGCATTATGGCAAAGTGGCACCGTACTCATTTATTTTCTAGCAAGACATTACTCAGAGCTGAAAGTTTGGATGCAATGTTGTTCCAGAACTGACCAACAGGAGAGCAATGCCAGATCATGTGAAGAGATGTACCTTGAGCTTTTAGTGGGCAGAGAGTGCATAAAGGGCTGCTAATTAAACTTAGCACAACAAGTCAGGAAATATGTGTTTGGTAGACTATTTCTCTGTGGTAACAATGCTTTTTGGCAATAGATCTTATACTGTTGGAAAGCCTGTTTAGTTCTCTTTCAGACGGTGCCACATTTGTAAGGAACATGCATTTGTGGGACAAGAAGCAGAGCTGAGGATGTGGGTTGTGCCCATGAGGAATTGCCAAATCTTCTGTGCCAATACCAAACAACTTAGTCTGCCTTTGACTCGGTGTTTGGTGGATTGAATAATTGAAGTTTGAAGAAACAAGAAATATTGGCAATTTTACCATTTATTCATTTCCCAAACAGGAGCCTCAGTAGCGTGTGGAAGAACCATGCACAGCCACAACAGCCTGGCACCAGCCTGGTTGTGTTGGTCACTCCGGCACAAACAGAACGCCCATGCTGATTCCACAAGTGTTCAATGGTGTTGAGGTCAGGATCGCTGGCAGGCCATTCCATCCTCTCCACTCCCACATTCTGGAGGTATTCTCTGATATGGGACGGGCACTGGTTGCAGAATCAGGCACCTGATTGTCAGGACCAGAGGGTACCAGAAGCTTAAAACTAGAGTCAACAACAGAGAAAAGTTGTTTGGCACTGACAGACGATTTGGCAAATGTTTCATGGGCGCAATCTACATCCTCAGCTCTGCTGCTCATCCCACAAATGCATGTTCCTTAAAATCTGGCACCATTTGAAAGGAACTAAACAGGCTTTCCCACAGTAGAAGATTTATTGCCAAAAAGCATTGTTACCACATAATAATAAAAATAATCCACCAAACACAAATGTCCTTACTTTTTGTGTTACATTATTTTCATGTGATGCTTTTTTCACAGGGGTGAGATCTGTCTTATGAATGAAGCTTTAGTGAATCTACTGATGGTTGGATTGCGTGATACTTCTAGAATGTTGGATCATACATCATGCCAGTCAAGATCGACACTCAGGGCTGGGCAATCCCGTACCCAGATCCTTTCAATAGTAAAGCCAAAGCGGCCAAATATCACCAATAACAGATACAGCCTTGATACCATACCACAGGTTTTTGTCTGCACAGCAAATAACTTATGGATAGGATGAATGAGCAAAGACTTCTGCCAGGGCACACGTATGCCTTGAGTACTGATCTGAATTGAAGGTAAAAGAAAAAAGAGGAATGTGGTAGATTGAATGTGTTTTGTAAGTTAAAAAAAAATGACTCTTAGGCAAATTCTTGAGTTGTAGGGCGTACCATTTTTCTATGAGGTTTAAGCGTATTTTTGGACGTTTATTTGTTTAGATTTAATAAAAATCATCATAGACAAGTCACTGTTAATCTAAAAATGTCATGTCTGTGTGTTCAGAGTTTTGCAGTCCAATTCTTTGACGCAAATTGCTGCAATAAGGCGCTAATGGTTTTTAAAGTACCTTAATAGTCTGCAACTGCTGACTGTGTTGATAAGCGGGCTAAACTACAATAACATATTTCCCCTTTTAGAACACTAGCATACACCTGTGCCTTTCACCTCATGCCGTTTCTTGTCTATGTGCTCAAGTATTCATCAGTCTTTTTTCATACGACACATACTCCACTTATCATGTGATGAGAGTTCCTTTAGTAGATTAGAGATCAAGACAGATAATCAACAGCAAGCAAGACCACAGCCAAACCTAAAATGACTCAATTGATTTCGATGCCCAGGTGCACGAGTGCCAGTGATGATTACCTCAACAGTCTTAACGTCAGGCCATCCTCTTCACACTAGCCACACTCCAATCACCGGGCTTTCACTCTCAAGGAGTGGTGGGATGGTCCCTTGGATCAGGGCTAACAGCGTACACTTCAAAAAAAGAAAAAAGAGACAGCAGGCTTTTAGAGCACCGGTTCCTGGATGACTAAGCTATGACAAAAATCAGCTCTAAAAAGACTGGGGGCTGCAGAGAAACCCTGTGCTGGCTGTAAATGTCCCCCCAAGGGCAGGAGAAGGAGTGAAGGTGTGGATCTCAACTCCAGGGTACTGATGTATCAGGAGCCTTGCTGGTTTTCAGTCCTGAATAGGAAGTGTCAGACCTGAAATCTAATTGGTATGCAGGTGATGCACGAGCTGAACATTACATTGAGTGGGTTGAGCTGGATGTGTGTATATGTGTGTGTGTGAGTGTGAGTGTGTGAGAGACATTGCTCAATCATACCCAAGCACATGTGGAAAGACAGCAACAGGGAGCCTGAAAGATGGTGAGGGAAATCAAAGAAAGAAAAAGTAGAAATAGCCATGAAGAAAGTCTGTAAAACTGAAAGACACGAGAGCAGCAGGGGATGAGAAATGCATTTTCTTCTATATTGAACAGTGCATAACTTGAAAAAGCGGGGTAAAATGGGCAGCTACTCACATTTTGACAAGCACTTTAACATGTCTACGTGTCAAGACAAATAATTGTTGTTATGTTAAGTGGGAATCTCTGCGTACTCTGCAGTACAACTGGAAAAGTACTATCACCTGTTTTGTATGTAAAATGTTTCTCTGGAACTATCACCAATAATTAGTTAAATAAATAGTGGAATGGAAGGGGATAGATTGACTGCATGTAGTGCCTTTATCCAAAGCACTGTTTTTCTTCTTTTTTTAAAACAATCATTGAATTAGCTAATATTTAAACACAGGCCGGCTACTTGGAAACCAGCTATGCTAATACGCCAACCAACGCACATGGATGCAATTGTAAGTGAATTCACCCGGGGCAGTAGGAAAAATGTTTAACTTCAGGAAAGAAATTGCAGTTATCACAAGGTGATAACTTGGAAGTTACATTAAAGCTATAAGTACACAGTTTCTGTCTCCCACATTAGGAATTCTAAGTAATGACAACACTGTTGGCACGTCCCCGTGACACAAACCTTCCATGATCGCGCACCCCCGCACATCCACGCAGTTGCTAGTAGCCAAGGAGGACACGAAGTGTTGAGAAAATGTGA
This sequence comes from Etheostoma cragini, assembly GCF_013103735.1. Classification (NCBI taxonomy): domain Eukaryota; kingdom Metazoa; phylum Chordata; class Actinopteri; order Perciformes; family Percidae; genus Etheostoma; species Etheostoma cragini. The sequence goes on along the minus strand of NC_048426.1, from coordinate 21,119,471 downwards.
TGGACTGTTCAGAAGAAGTAATTATCTTCACTCCAGTTTCTGCGCGAGAAAGTCACCAGACGCCATAATCTTGAACACAGCCATGCTGAGAAATACAAAGAGCGTTGTGTAGAGTTGATAGTCTAAATAAGCGTTGTTTCAACTCATTTGGCAATGCCTTGAATAGATGTTCATTCATACCATAATGTTACACACTAAAACTTCAATGTAAGTGCTTTTCTCTTATATAGTCTCATTTTGTCAGGTATCAGGGACTCTGTGCTTTAGCTTTTTCAACTGTTAATCATGCCTTCTTACTATATTTATAGCTGCATTGGGAGTTTATTGCAGAAAGCAATATAATATGATTGCAACCGTAATTGCTTGAAATGACCATGTTATCGACTCTACTAAAAAGTGATGTGGCAAACAAATGCCATACTCAAGCAACATATGGCGTTTGGTGTGTGGAAAGTAATGGGAGAAAAATGTGTGCAATTACACACACACACAGTGCACTATAATCTCATCTTTTTTAAATACCACACAAGGTTTAGTTACATGACATAAGTAGGCCATGTAAATTACAATGGCTGGCTCCTGGTTTGGTTATTTTTACTTTGTACACAGTAGCACAGGGCAAAGTATCAACATGTCAACTTGGGCTGTTGCAGTTTGGACAGAGAAGAAGGGATTGATCAAACAAAGTGAAGCACCTGGCCTATTGGTCTATGCAGACACAGATGTGCCCCAAATACCTAATGCAGACCATTCCAGCATCACATTATCCAGAGAAGCTGTCCACAGTTCGGGGTTTCTGTCAATTTTATTTACTCCTCTTTCCCTTTTTCCACACTTTCTCACAAACTGACAAACCTGAAAACACTCTCTCCACTGATGCAAACATACACATACACATTATGACAAATGTCACACACATGCAGGCTCCAGTTTTTTTGCAGTTACCTGCCTTTTGGAGCTTGGAGCTGCTCTGAAAGCAGACCACCTTCAGGAAGTGAACTCTGTCTAAAAAATAACAACTAGGCCTGGCTGAGTTTGGAACCAACTGTGAGTTCACATTGTATTAACCTCTTTGCTGGTTTGTAGATGGCCTCTTGGCGAGTGGGGTTGTCCCCTATCTGGAGGGTCTGTGTTCAATTTTCGATGCAGCTGGGCCTATGTAGCAGCAGAAAGAGCTTTGGATCTTATACTCCGGTTATAACTCCTGATAGCATGTCGTGAGTAAAAGTGAGCCAACAAAACAACAACAACCACCTAATTAATTCTTGCGGCCGACGTATTCACAACAAGTACAAATAGCAACGCAGATTAAGACTAGACGATTTCCTAGACAGATTTTGACTTGGAACTATCTTGGGTGGAAATACAGTCAAAGCACTGCTACTTCATTAGTTGTTTTTTTTTGTTGGCTCACTTTTACTCACAACATGCTAACCGTGAACATAGGATTCCATTCACTACGCTAAGCTAACTAGCTGTGGCGCTGCCGGTGTTGAACTGGACTAAAACAATGCATACACTGTGACAAAAAATGCGTTGGCCCACCTATCTATAGCTAGGGGAGACTGTGATAAACCCTATTTCAACAAACAGTGGCGTATTCCTTTAAACACAATACTGGCATATTATTTTACAAAGTTGACATGGCAAGCCTATTAGCAAACAGTTGGTTATTGAACACATTCATCAGATTGCGCCACAGGATTAATTTAAAAAGGTGTATTCACAGGATGAATGCCACGTATGTACCATACTTTAAGCTCTTTTTTGGTCTCTAAACACTCCTGAGGGAAAACTCTATACTCTATAACTCTAAAGTCTATTTCCTGGCTAAATGTTCCACGATGTTCACCAGCTAGTTAATATATTTGTAATGCAGTAGGTTTATTGACCTTTTTACTGAAAACATCTGCCTGCCAAAGGCATAAACCAAGTGTGTGTTTTGCAGGTTTATAAGCTTATTTTTTTAAGATAGATCAGACTAGCTTATCTACATAGCAGTAAAATGAATGGATGACAGGGTCTTTGGTTTATGATGTTCCTTGTTCATGCCTTATCGGGTCATGCAGCGGTTTCTGTTTCCCTGTGATCCCACAGTAAAGCTTTGAAGCCAGGGCTGATTTGGATGTTGACAGTAAGCAACACTTTTATTTATTATCTGACCACCCTTCCCGCATCTACCCTGCCACCCACCTGCAGCGGTACACATGCCGCATTTTCACCCGTTACCAATCCTGATGATTTGTCAGCCATGTGCAGCCAAGTGAGGTCTAATCTGCTGTATCTGACAGCTGACAACAGTGACTAAGCGCCCAAACAGTAGGTATCGACTGTTTCCCCAGGGCAGCAGCCACTGATGGACTGGAAAAGGTAACAATGTTGTCCTCCAGGGAGAGCAACCCAGGACCACCCCCACACCCTCACCCGCCCACTGCCTTTGGTCACACAGCATGACTAGTGAGTCAGAGCGGTGCTTGCATACCGTGGGCATAAAGGCAGTTGCCCACTTGATCTTTTCAGCTTACTTAATTAGCAGTGTAATCCTTGAAGGGGAATTCCACTGATTTTGTGTTTGCGTGCATGTGTGCGTAGCGTGTGTTTGTGTGTGTCAAGCCAATTCTGAGGAAAAAAATTAAGGATAGAAAAAGAGAAAAATGCAGAGAGCGCACTTGGATACTAGAAGGCTGTTTCTAGATACATCTGCTGAAGGGGGAAAGTTTCTCTCTGCTCACCTGTTATGTGTGGACATTAGACCAGAAGCTGTGGATGAAATGTCTTTTCTATTGGTGTCATGTGTAATTCCATGGGTATATTAGAGTTGTTATAATCTTCAACAATGAGGAGTGGTTTTACATTAAAAATTAAACGATTGCTCAAGATTTCTTCAGTCACAGACCAAGAGCACAACTGTCTGCAATGTCCTAAAAGTGATTTTTTTAATCTGACTGCTAGGTGGCAGTGCATGCAGTCTTTTCAGATGAGAGGACACTGCTCTCTCTGGCCAGTACAAAGCAGATTAAGGGGGATAATCCTGATTTAACAGGCCTTATTATCTTTTATTTAGTTTACCATCCGATGGTGAGTATTGGTCTCCACCTAGTGCCTGTCCCATGAGACTGATGCATGTTGTCCATAAAATCTGGCCAAATTTGATTAGAGCATCTTAAAAATATCACAGCTTTTGTGAACTTGCAGAAACTGAAGGTGCCCCCCGGTGCATTTTCATTTATGGAAATGTCAGTTTTAGAGCAGCAGGGCCATATTTGTTCAAATGATTAAATTAGTAATCCAAGTCCCTCTGGTTCTCAAACTCTTTGAGGAGGGAAGGAGATGAGATGCTTTGATGGTGCTGATTGAACAAATGGATTTTCCTCACCTTGCAATACACTGTACTGATTGACCAACATTTCATTGCAGGTTAATTAAAGTGGTCTGGTAACCAGGGATAATCTCACGCTGTTGATCCTTATATTACCACAGAAGCTTCATCTGTAAAATAAAAAAACTCCATCTGACCCAATAATGCTGCTAGAGCTTGGGCATTCTGGAGGCACATAACATGATAGGGCTGAAGTCATCAGGAGCCAGTTCACTCCAGATGACATTTTGGTAAGACTTTATAATAATGGTTCACAAAAAACAGCTAGTTAATGATTAGTTACTGTTTTTGAAAGAGTAATGAATGATTTCAGAGGGGTAACTAATCATACATTACCCTTCTGTAAAAGAATAACCCTTACCCTAACTAATCATACTACTAATTTTTTTGTGTACCTTGTTGTAAAGTGTTACCGACATTTTTGCTTGGCATATGTCTGAGTTTGTTTTTGCAAAGACAAAACAGATTGAAGTGTCTTATCCTCGATTTATGCGTACCTTAATTTCAAAGAGGCGTGACACAAAATTGCATCATTTTTACAAGGCCTTACAACTTGCTTACTAATGCAAAATGAATTGCTGCCATCCCTCACAAGTATATATGAATCTCACATTTTCTTGTCTTCGCATCCAATCTTCTTGACAAGTGGCTCAAATATGACCACCCACTTCACTACAGTAGGGGATAAATCTGCACCCATCTCCATCTGTCTTCAAACAAGGGGTCTCCCTTCATCTTGACGCCGGCGTTCATGGTCAGTTATGTCTGTTTACGGTCACTAACCCACTTCTACTACAGGCTGTAGTTTAGCCTGTAAAGAAGTTTATTGACAAGTATACTCATAACTCAGGCTGTTGGTGCTTCACGGGCCGTCATCTGTTACCACTTCATCCATCTCCCCTATGGAGCCCCGCAGGTGACCTGCAGATAAATTCTGTGTGGAGCCTTGCAAATGTCTCCAAGGACGAAATTAGATCGGTATGTACCTGTCAGCCTCATGAAATATGGAATGGGCCAATTCTTACTCGCACCGGGCAAAGCCAGGGGGTTACCTTAACCTAAAACCTTGTGGACGTCTGTGCTAAACAGTATACCAGTCAATGAAATTTGTTTCTGTCTGTGCCCTATATACATTTTCTAATCAGCTGAGCACGACTTGTCATTGCTCTGTGTACAATAGCTGCAGCTGGACAATAAATGCTTATACCTGCATGTCAATTACCTTCTAAGCCATTTGAATCTAGCAGCAGGCATCTGTGGACATCGAAGAGCGCTGCTGTCACACATCCCAGCTGTACATAGCCCCTGGCAGTCTCTGCTAGAGAACAGAGGTGTTTGTTTACTTTAAACCGCTCCATGCTGAGGACTCTACTATTCACTTCAGCATGATTTGCCGTGTTGGTGTGCATACCGTGATCTGCAAACAGTGCGGTGAGATGCACTTCTTTTGATGCCTGTCTCTTCACGTCTCCCTCCCTCTGTCTCTATGCTGAGAGTTGCAGAGCTCAGGAGGAGTAAGAGGAGGAGGCAGGCCTTCCTAGTTGGAGACAATACATCAGTGCATCCATCCACAAGTCAGGGAAGTTGTTACCATTGCAAACCTGTGAAATAGCCAGGCTTTTGGGAAGACTAGCCACTTTCTATCCCCCATCCTTCCGGAGAAGCATCAGTTGGGATTAGGTGTAGGCCTGTGAACTTGAAGCACAAGCTCAGCAGGGACCACGGCTGGCTCTCATCCTGAAGACAGGAATTTAATGAGACGGGTTACTGTGCCCACGCATGACTGCCATTAGCACTGAGCACAGAAAGTTTCACATAAACAGTGGGCTAGAGAGTCCATTCTCGGATCAGGGAAGATGGAGATTCCTTGGTGCACCTATAAAGATGGAATTATTGGAACAACTCGTTGTGGCTAATAAAATGTACACTAGCTAATAATGATGCTGTGAGCTGCTGCCAGAGAGGCTAAACAACTGTACCAGCAACGTATAAATTATTACACATGATTTCCTTTTGACAAAAGTGAACAGAGCTAATTAAATTACATTATATTTAGTCTCACCCCCACATTAATTCCAATTGACAAACCCATTTATGTCATGAAAAATGTATGTGGCAATTCAATATCCCACACATTGCTATGCACATTGCGTCTGGTTGAAGATAGTGTTGTCCTGCAGAGCTATTGCTACTACATTTTTAAAATAAATTGAAAGGGAGCTTCAATCTCCTGTACTGTCTGTATATTCTCTTCATTCGCTTCAATCATAATTTTCTGATGAGCTTTTATGATATTTTCATTATCAAGACCTTCCTCACTGGAAGGACAAATCTCTATTAGAGACTACTAGAGGCAGATTTATTATAATATTTAAACTATGCCTGGCAGATCATGAGGTGTGGACAGAGTGGTTGAAGAGGCTCCGTGAAAGTTCAAATACTGCACAAGACAGAATAGATCCATTTCGATGACTTCCAAAACAACAAATATTAGCATTTTATTAAACGCTGTGATAGGCCATGCAGTCGACGTTTTCATGATGTGATGTGACTGCTATGGAAGTTTATGTCACGTGACAGTTCTATTCAAGGTAAATGTCACACTTCTTTTAAACCAATTGTTAATGTTTTGAAATGGTACCAGTTCAGTATAGGAAACTAAAATACTATGGGTTAGTAAAACATCAAGGGTTGGCTTAAAATGAGTCATATAAAACTACTAAAATGGCTCATTGAGTCACGCACTAAGGTCCATTAAACTTGTTTACGCCATCCATCACCCCAGCCTGATGCTCTATTACTTTGGCCCCTCCTTTACGCGTTTGCTCTCACAATAATTACTTCAGCCGCAAGAGGTCGCCACCCTACAACAAACATAAATATATGAGTTGTCATGAACTGCTGGCACAGTCAACCTATGTGGCCTTTTTTTGGGTGAGGACTGTTTACTTAATGCCGGGTTACAGCTGATCCAGTTAAAAGTCCCACATAGAATAAATTATTTCAAAGAAAACATAAAGGTGTAACTTCTCAAAAGTTACTCTAGGTCACACTTTGTGGTTTTGTGCTAAGATTGGTGCTTTTTGGCATGATTATCTTTACTTGGTATTGTACTATTTTTTATTTTTATTATTTTGGTTTGGTTTGTGTTACTAACCCTGGTATGGATTGGCTGTGGCTCCCTCCGTTGGGATTGATGTGCTAGTTGTGGATGATTTACTCCACCTGTGCAGTTTTGGTTGTATAATTAATCTCACCTGTGTGGGGAGTATTGATTGTAATTGCATGTGCACATGCTGGGGAAGGACGTTGCCCAAAAAGTCCATTGTGTGGTAATAAACTATTACATTGGAGTGCTGTCCTAGTGGCTTTATTTTTTAAATACATGTTGAGCTGATACCCTAACTGCCTTGTTTGGTTGCTCAGAAGCTTCTCTTGCACTGCCACATACTGTACAGCAGACCTCATGTTGGTATATTAGTAGCAAAAAGGACAATTCTCTCAATATTATTGTATTCTGTTCTGTTCTACATTAAAGCGATCATCAACTACTATTAACAATCCTTACATAACCCAATGTTACCAGTGTCATGCTTGAGTCTGACCTTTATTGCAGTGAAACACTTAAAATAACAGCATTAGAGATGGTTCGGTATTAATGACTATGCTCTTTTCGTTTCCTTTTCTTAAAACGAAAATAAAAATAAAAAAATAAATGAAAACAAAATTACACTTCAGCTGAACTAAATATAATTGCCTTCTTTACCAGAGATGAACAATTCAAAACCAAACCTAACTTTTTTTCAAATGCTTTCGTAATAGAATTGTAGCACAATTTTCACAACACAGACAGTCAGAGGGAATTGCTTTCCCTAGAAATGGTTTTGATTCCCTGAAATGTGTCCCTAACCAGGGAATGAAGTGACAAATTGATGTTCTTGTTCTAGACAAAAACAAGACATTAATGGAACTATTCCCTCCTGAGCCATTGACAGTTGCAACAGAGGACTATGTTACTATTCTCTTTTGGATGATACTGACAGATGGACATAGAAAATAATAAAAAAAAATAATGTGTGGGCTATAACATGGAAAAGAAGCTGAATGACGGCAGTTCCACAAGTACTGTGACCTGGAAAAATGTGTCTAAAGCTAATGCATTGATGTTTTTTTTGTTGTAGTTTTTCAGAAGCTGTGTACACATGGTACACATCTGAGGCACTATGCTGTTCATCTCCAGCCGTCATCGCTAGTTGCAGAATAATCTCATTGGTGGCTATTTTAGAGACTTGCAAACATCATCCTCTTCCCATGACTTCATGAATAAGTCAGCAACATTTTTCTTGGAAGGTAAACTTTATGTTCAAAACACTTATATCACAGAATGTTTCTGTGATTTTCTTTTGCACCATAGTGACCCCAGTTACGACATCAGTGCCGGAGGTGTGACGCTGTTGATGCATCGAGGGGAAATCTGTGGAAAAGTGGGTAGACTAGCTTCTCCATCGCTTTACAGGCCACTGCCCCACACTGGCTTAATGCTCCTGCTGACATGTAAACCGGTTTTAGAGCCAAAAGGAAGATTTGACCTAAGGAAGACTAAATCTCACAGGGGAACGTTAAGTGCACCAAGCACTGCAGAGGTCACCATGGGAAGTATGGCAGAAGGAAATTATCTGTGAGGTTCAAAAGCACTTTAATGCATTACTGAACTCACGAGGAAAGACACATTTTGTGTCAGCTAGGGTTGGACTTGAGTGTCTGACCTTGACATTGGGCCTCATTCACCATTAATTCCCTACATTGTTTCTCAAGAAAGTTCTTATGAAAAGTCTACGTCTGATTCATGACGTGTTCTCAAGCTGCAAAATAGTTTGCACGTGTGTCCTTACAATGATGAATCCCAATTTAATGTGCCCGTTGCTCATAGCATAGGGAAACACCCCTTTATTTCCCATAAAAGGGCATGAGATGGCAGGGCCGTGTGCACACTTAGAGAGATCTCGAGAAATACGTGGTAAAGACTCTGGAGGCTTCGACTCCAAAAGAAAGAAAAACTTTAGTGATTCTGAAGTGGAGGTTCTGCTGCAAGAAGTAAAAAACGAGACATATTTGCTAGAACATTTATACACAATGCAATTTAAAGCACTTTACAAATGAGCAGAAGTGTAAGTGTAATGTGTATTTATTAAAACAAGCCAACATATAATTACGTGTAAAATAATGAAAATAATTAGTTACAAAATTATAAATAAAAAACTAAAATGATGAAAACGGTGTAACTACTTATTTTGGCAAACATGTCAGCTTTAATTGTGCGTTACAGTGCTCGAGTGTGTGTAGATTCTGTTTTTATCCAAGAACAAATCCCAAATAAGAAAACATTAGTGAATGCCAGAATCTTTGTGAAAACTGCGTAAATGGGACTTAATGGGCTTCTTAAGAAGAACTGGTAAAAGCATATGTTTATTCAGTCTTTTTTGTCCATATGTGCTCATATGCCATATGTGCCTTACCTTAGCCAGGTCTCAGCTGATACAATGAGTATTTTTGCCCCCTCTGGGTCAAATGTCAAACTCCCCCTATGCCTCTAGAGGGCAGTTAGCAAATATTCTAGAGTGAATGTAATACCTACATGCTAAAATAAACAATGACTGAGGAAGCCTAGTGACGAGTCCATAGCAACCAGTCCACGTGTTGAATGTGTTATTTTCCTGTGTGCTTTGTTGAATGGTCTCAATGTTTTATTGGTTTATTTCATGTGAATACTAGTTCACCAGAGGAGTACTTTCATATTTGAAGTAATGCAGGAAGTGTGCATTTAGTTTCCATACTTATTGTGTTTCCACAACGTTAGTGAGTAAATCTACTAAAATGGCCACCATAAAAGTAGTGTGTGATGTGTAAGATGAGAAGGCAGAGATGTCGTTTTTCCCAATTATTTTGGAGGGTCATAGAAAATTCATTGCTGGCGAAAGGCGTGTCAAGTCTATTTGGACTAAAGATCCAAAAACTCCTCCTGTGGCCCCTTAAATAAATATCAAACAGTCCCTTAATAAATAATGGTTCTGTAAGGTTCAATAAAATCAGAGATTATAATGTATGATATGTTTCTGAGACGCTCCTAGCGTAGTATAGCTCCTGACAGAGGACGGAACAAAACCGCAGCGTAGCCGTAACGCACCACAGACAGACCTGCAGGAAAACTCGGAATACAGCGGAGTGCTAAAACAATGACAAAGCATTGAAAGGCTTTTGAGGAAAAAAAAACTTTCAAATGGGATGTATTTCAATATGATCCTCTCACAGGTTCCTCTCAAACAGCTCTGAGATTGTAATCTTTAACAGGATGTGGTACTCTAAGTCAGACGCTACTTGATTGGAGGGTTCAGAAGTAGGGGAGACTGCAAAATGGACACTGATGGTGTCCTGAAGGATCACTCAACTCCTCTCACCTGCACTTCACAAGAAGGTGGAGGAGGCTGAGCAGGGTGGACATGTTGTTGCCCTGAGCATCCGGCCCTGAGTGGGATTCTTGCTGCAAACTTCCACACAGAAAAACACAGCCTGTGTGTTCATAAAGCCAGTTAGCTTCGTAGAGATGACGTGTTGCATTATTCATCAATTGCTGTTGCCGAGTCATTTGTGATGTAAAAGAAGCTGGCTTGTTTCAAACTATTGGACAACATATTTTAGCACATGGAGGTACATTCAGACAGTGAATATTTGCGTAAAAGGCAATCTTTGAAGTCATTCCAGAAACACAACAGGGAGCTGGAACACATGGCTCCTCAAACAAAGAAAAGAATAGAGACTATAATGTTTCTTCTACTTTGTAAGCGGTTCACATCTGTAGTTATTTCTTTATCCTCGTTGGATGAACTTGAAACGAATCTTAAGTCAACACAAATTCAATCGTTTATTCCTCTGAGAGACGGGGGGGGGGGGGGGGGGGGGGGGGGGGGGGGGGGGGGGGGAGTGGAGCTGGATAGCCGCATTAACATTGTAAATGTCTCAGCGTGGATTCATTTATGATCTGTATGCACGTCTCGCTCTACACTCACAATGCAGTCTTAAATAAATAAACAAAGAGCCGCGTAAGGCTTAAGCTGCCTGCAAGACAGTCATGAATATTTGATTCAATCACCTTTTAAAATGCAGATAGCCATGAACTTTGGCCTTGACTTTGTGTTGAGGAGCAAGGGAAGCAATGATTTACTTTACCCTGGTGTCCTGCCGGCTTATGATGCGATATGGTTTACTATGTACAGTAGTTCACATATCTTCAGGGGGCCAAAAGGTACGGAGTGCTGACACAGCAAGGTCACATACAGATAGCTCTTCCCTCAGAAAGACAGAGACAAAGTGCTGCTATAACCAAGGCTGCTCACCACAAATTCTTCAAACTGGCTCGATGTTCAAAGAAAAAGAAACAAAGAAACTGGCTTGATGTTCTGCTTTGTTATGTCGCGTCCTGCTTGGCTACCACAACCTTTGCTACATTGATGCTTATCATATTCATCAAAACCATTTTCATTTCACCATTAGTGTGACTCACCTGCCAGGCACACCATCAAAAAGATGACCCCCATCTACTGTTCATTTTGTTGAAGAGATATAGTAAGTAATGGTAGAATTCATGTGAAGTTGAGCTTTGAATTTTACAATCATGAGTAATAGAGTGGGGTCTAGACCTAGCATGGTCCCACCAGACTCTGGTACTTCACTGCGGTATTTCATTTGTACAGAGAGTCTGGCCACTGTCCACCGACAAGTGTTAACTTCCTTGAAGGCGGGTACTCTGTTGAAGTTTAAAACTATTGGACCTGCCATTACTAGTCGCTAATGTTTGGTTGGGACGTATGTCATGTGCTACAACAGGGGAGAACGACAAGGCTTATATTTAGCATTAGCATCGCAAGCGTTAACCTTAGCCAACTCCTTCACCACTAACGGACCGAGCTGGAAAATCAGACTTTTCCCGAAATGTGTGGGGGGTAGGGCCACAACATCATGGCCCCCAACAAAACTCAAGGATTGTTCTTGCTCGGGATTTAACTTGTGGATAATCGGCAGCGTTGCCACAACAGACCAAATGACTTCGCTTGCATCTTTCACTATTGCCATATGTGCATATTTTTCACGTTAAAAATGCTTTTTCTTTCACCATAGCTTGATGAATGTTCACTGTTTAATGTACTACATGTGATTTTGAGACATTTTACATAGAATCATTTTTAATGGTTAGTTAATATGGAGGCAACAACACCTGTAAAGTAAACATATACTGTTGTGATTTCATTTTTTAATTTCCAACACTATATACTAGCATTAAGAGAATGTCTGCAGTGATTTTTCTGTGCTCTATGTATTGATGTAACTGCAAACAAGCCAATAATCTGACTGCAAACACACACATATACACAGCATGCACACGCTCTCTCTCTCTCTCTCTCTCTCACACACACACACACACACACACACACACACACACACACACACACACACAGGCAGACATTAAATAAACCAAGCTCTGTAACCTCTATGCAGATAGCAAGGAGAGATCATCTCCTCTGTAATCATCTCCTACTGCGTTTGCAGTATTGTTTTTCATTGCTTATGCATGAAGACCAGATAAAAGTAATATTTTGGTGTTGTTTGAGGTTTTCTATGATGGTAGTTAGCGCTATTATGGAACATGCTGAGTGGGAGCAAAACAATATTGAATAATTGATTACCACAAAAAGATGTAGGCATGGCTATGCATTATTCAAATTGATTCGTATTACTGTCTCTACTTTCCTTCGGTAAATAAAACAGGAGATGGGGGACGAGAACAAATCTGCTCATGTTTCCACTTGTTGTTCAGCGATTTTAGGCTGGAGGATGGGGCTCCCGTTTCACTGATTTATTTCACACTTCTGCTGTCTCTGCAATGACAGAGCTGGATTCAATGTCCAATTCCTGCTCCGGAGAGCAAAATGGATGGCTGTACCAGAAGCGTGACATCTGCTTTAGGGAATATGTCCAGGAAATATGTCGGAAATGAGTACTACAGGAAATAACAAACGTGTAAATAAAACAAGGTAATAGGCATTAGGAGAAGAGTACACAGACACAGTGCAGTGCTGCTTCATGAATCTCCAACAGATGCTTCACCGTGTCACCTTGTTCTCCATATGGCTGAACAAAAAGGATTAAGGCTATCCATTTCTATTGGCAGGAGGTTAAATGTCACAGCCAAAGCAGTTTTATTTCTATGGACAGGCTTTTTAAAAATGATGAACCTAATATGTCTTTAATTCCTCACATTTCTTTTGTACTCGTATTAGTTTTAGTTGTCCTATTGTCAGAGAAGAAAACATTAAAAAGTGTCACAGACATAATTATTAGAAATTATTATAGCTCTGACCAATAGTTTTTCCTTGAGATAAGAGGTTATTGATACAATAAATTGTGAAAGCATAAGAGCAAATCTTGAAAACAAATTGAGGTTTTAGATTTTTGATAGGAGGGCAGGCCGCAGAGCAGCTCAAGGGCTGTTTCTGGTTGAATGGCTGCATCTATTACCTCTATCCATTCACATCAGTGCTTTTCCACAATGTATGTTGGGTAACATGAAAACTGGCAGGAATCAGGCCGCTTCATACCTACAACATCATCAAAGGTATGTACACTTCTGTATGACCAATACACAACAGGCATTACAATCCAGCTGGTTCTATCTGGCTGGAAGTACAGAGGGAAAAGAGAGGTTGGCAGTTTGACTTTAAAGATTTGTCTCTGTCTGTTTTCATCCTCAGATGTCACAACAGTGAGAGGGACGCAATTTGTTCTGCCACCAACTTATTCAAGTCCCTCAAGATGTTTTCTGTCCGTGAAAGGAAGGCAGCAGATGAACAGCAGCAGCAAGAAAGTGCAAAACCAATGCATCAAACCGCTGACATTTTCATCACTAGTTCTTCATCAGACCCAGACACAAACTGATACATTACCGTCATACAGTAACAATGCTTTATAGCTAGCAATACCAGCTGATAACCCCTGACCTACTACTACATACTGGACATTCAGACGTGTGTCCTAGAAATAATATCAGTACAAGTGCAAATGTTTTTTTTTTGGCATAATCCTCGTGTAACTTTTTTTTTTTTTTAAACATGAGGAAATAAGAAATATTTTTTCACTTTAATATCTGCTCTTGAAATACAACATCTGTTCATAGCAACTTAAGCATTGATAAACATTTTAATGCTTCGGTTTAGGTACTCACAGCACTTGCTTGACAAAGTCCACAGTAACTTGAAGCCAATTCAAATTAGTATTATATAAACGTAACTTTCTAGGAGACGGTGTTGGCATATTGCAAAAAAAGGGTGCATACAGTACTGCTTCAATAAGGAAGAAAGAAGCAAAGTGTTACAGTAATTACAAATTATTTTGGACAGCAAATAATGTCTTTTGCAGGGTTACCGGGATATATGTTGAATCACTGCATATATATGAAAATACTGCAGTTTGTACTAATGTCACTTGAAGTAGGGGGACATTTGCATTCATGGTCAGCCAGAGAACCACCATTTACAATACATAGTTTTAGTTAAAAAGCACCATTTTATTTTTAATTGTGGACTAATTTACTAATACACAGTCGCCTATTTTCCATTTATACAATAATAATCTTTATTTGTAGAGCACGTTTCAGAAACAAGTTAAAAAGTGCTTCAACCAGTGTAAAGACAATAATACCCAAGAGACAATAATACAAAAAGATAAAAGCATGAACACATTGAAAAGACTAAAATACAGATAAATATAAATTAGTAAAATACAATAAAATAAAAGGGATAAAATAAATTTAAATAAGATCGGGAAAGGCTCCCCTATAAAAGTAGGTTTTAAGAAGGGACTTAAGAGTTCACTGACTCAGCTGACCTGATTTCCTCGGGCAGGCTGTAAACAATGATTTACGTGTGTAGCATATGCAGTATGTACAGGTCTTCCAAATGTCCTTAGATCCCATTTCAGTCAGTTGCAGCGACAGCAACATTTTGAAGCTGCTTTTCACAGTTGGCTGCATCAAGTAACGTACAGCCCATATTGTGCTCCAGGTAACCGAAGAGGCTTCCCTACCATCAGTAATCCTTGGATCAATCCACTATGGGGATAGAGTGGGAGAGAGAAAGAGATGGATGATGCCACGGAAATAAAGTCAAATTCTTTTCTTTTTTTCTCAAAGGATTAACATTCATTAGACTCCTCAGCTTTTCAGTAGGCTACGTACCAACTGCATTTTAAACAGATTCTTGCCAAAAGCCATACTCGCCTCTGGTTGTAATAAGGATTTATTTTCAATATTCTCCCCAATAGTTTAGGATTAGCCCGAGAGAACTATGCAGCCTCTCTCCAATTATCGTCTCATTATACACAGTTTCAATGACCTCTGCAGACGAACCAGATTAATCAGCTTCCTTCAGGTCAGTGCTACCAGGTGTTTGCGCTTGTGTTATAGTAATGCTGATCTTCCTTGGCCGAGGACAACTATGTTAGCTAAAACAGGACCAATTCCTATGTAGAGGGCAAGCCTCTCTCAGTACACAGCCACTGCATGCCCTTTGAATTAACATTATGCCTGTTTAAAGAATTTAATCATGATTTGAATCTTTGATCCTGAAATCTATCACATGCCCTTCAAGAATAAAAGGGAATTACTTCCTCAACACCCATTCTAAAGTCAAAACTTTCTCACATTGTTTATTTTATACTGAATTTGCAAACTGGAGATTAAATTATATTTTTAACTAGATTGAAAACAGGAAAGTTATTACCTTACTTTAAGTCAGGTGTGTGGATCAATTCCTTTCAGGCCCGTCCATGTGTACCAAGACATAAAGAATGCAGAACTGATACAAATACATTTGGAAAGATGAGACACACTGCAATTCTAAGATGATTACATTTGAGCGAGTTCAGATCAGATCATAAAGTATATTAATTTATAGTGAATTAGTTTTCAGTAAAAAAGATTTTAAAAAAAAAGAAGAAAAAAAAAAAAAGAAGAGAGAGCTTACTTTATACATTTTTACGTCAGGAACTGAATCGGGAATGGCCCAGAAAAGAGAGCAGTGTGTTTTCAAAGTTGTGTTAGCTGCAAACGTTAGCATTACTGGCTCCTGTCAGTAACTTTGATACCAGCATTCACATTCACCCTTATCGACAGAAATTCTTGAATGTCGTCTAGACAATTTGACAATTTGAGGTTTGCAGTGCACGTTTCAAAGCGGCTTTAGTAAGTTATTGACACATTTACAGCCAACATTATACACTATAAAAGCTAATGTAATCTGGAACCCTAACCACAGCTGGTAAAACATAGCATAAAAGCACTGATAACTGAGTGTTCATTAACCAAGAAGACTATGTGACCCATGACAGTCTGTCTTCTTTGAATCAGTTCAAAAGTTTTGTGTCAGTACTATATTTGTTGCAACTTTTCTGTCTTTTAAAACCCCTGCTGAGGCTCTATTTTGCCAATCAATCAGCAAGACAGATAACTTACAACATGGTCAGTACTTTTATGTGGATAAAAAGGCCATTGACCTTCACGCCTGGTGGGGAAAGCCAAGCTGGTAAAGACCATCAAAGAAGAAAAGCATGATCATGTGTGTATGTGTGTGAGTGCACAGGGTTTCTGGCCAAGTATTGACTAAAATGGCCTCTGATTGTGTTTCACTATTGCTATGTGTCACTATCTCATTGTCAAAAAAAAAATCAATTCTGGCCTGTCAGTCAGGGGAAGAGCATGCCTCTTCCTTTGGTATGGCGTAATGTCAACATTTGCCTTGCATTCTGTGCAAAGGACATGAAATTTTAATGAAAGAATTCAAACATCAATCTACTGACTGGCAACAAAAATAAATGTGAAAAGTCTGCTTTCAGATTTTCTATCTATTGTAAGTGAGAAAAGACATTTGTGTCACTGCAGCAATACCCTGATTAAACAGAAGTTCACTGGTTTTATTCAGAAAGCTCCAATAAGGTGCATCACTCCAGCTGATTATTTCATTGTTGATTTAGCGCCATTCACTAAATTCATCAGCCATTTTCTTTTTGCAAAGTGCCCTTGCATTGCCTGTTTGAGGGGTTGAAAATTCAATTGTCCAAATGTAGAGTTATTAATTACAGCTTCTAAGAAATAATCAAGCAGTCTGTGTAGATTAATCAGGGAGGCTTCATCAGTGTCTTTAAAGGACAGATTTAATTTTAGCAACAAAAGATTTATTGCTAAATCAGCTTTTGTGTGTAGCATTCAAAACATGAGTAAACAATCTAAGATAAAGATGCATGTTCTACCATGTTTCTAAAGGGGATTAAAGTGCAACTTCGATCATTACATAGAGCTTATGTAATATCAGCCACCTCAGAAGCGTGTCATCCTCCATTAAATATAGAGCTTTTGTCTGTTTGTCTGTTTAAACAGCCACCCAGGATGCCAATCACAAATGTCTGCCATGTCACGTTTCTTTCCACCGAGACACCAAACTGTTCCACTTTGTTTTTAAAGGGGAGAGTTGTTTTGAATGAAGGTGTAAAACATTAACTTCATAGATCTTCAGCTTTTAGAATCCAGTTTGTTGTCCAAACGATGTCTTCCGTTTGGCAACCATGGGCCATCCTAGTCAAAAATTCCTAGAACCTCCATTTGGCAATAGGTCCGAGTATTGTTTCAGAGGCTGTTCTACAATGCCAAAAAATTGGTGTCTGTAGACTTAGGCTTATATTTATTAATCCTTTTGGGATGACGCCCGCAAAGAAATTAAAGTTACCAGCATCCGTTCTGTAGGAACACTAGTGCATATAAACACAATGGCCCAATCACAAAGTCCAGACTCACAGACTCACGGACTTTGGGGCTCATTTCGCTAATATTGTAACGGCTTAGGGTTGTTCCAATGTTGAATTTCAAAGGGCGTAAGGGTTTGAGTACACACTTACCGGGCCCTTTCCGTGATTCTGCATTGATGCAGACTTCACCAAAATGAATTATCCACAGTTCAAAGCGGTGTGACGTTTACCACGGAGACCATAGAGAACTCACAAAAGGTAAACAACAGCTCGACCACGGAACGGAACAGACCAGTTTTATAGCTTGTAAAACAAGAATCTGAGAAAAATTATGGAATCAGCCAGCCGTCTCCCATGCCTTGGCCATATTGAAAGCAACAAACTTAAAATGACACCCAGACACCCAAAACCGGTAAGTGACAGCAACATCTTGGCTAGTGAACGTCTCCAAGCTAACGTAATCTTGTGAAGTCCCGATGCCATTTATACCCATCTGAGCCCATGTGGCCTTACACACTCACTCACTTAACACCTGCGATCAATTACGTCTGTGAGTCTTTAGTCCTTAGTCCTCAGGGCTCACTTTGGGATTGGGCCAATGTGTTGCCGGGAGTGGGAGGACTGTGTCAGTAATGACATAAAACGCTGCCCAGCCTGAGCAATAAAGCCTCTTCAAAATGCCAGATTGCTTACTGTGCCCAAACTAATTTTCATCCTAATAACTCAATATTAACTGTCAGAGAGAGACAGACTGAGGGGGTTGTGTGTCTCTATAATAAGTTTCACTTATTTTTCTAGATGTAATTCTGAGTCCGCCAAGTTTTTTTTAGCAGTCAACTGAGTTTTATTCTAGCAGTACGGAAGATCTTATTTCCTGTTTATCTTCTGTTGGATTTCAGAATTGAGGCAACATTGGGTGGGAAACTAAATATAACCTGTCTTTTATTTCTCAAAGCTGTAGATTTTCAGATCTTCAGCCATATTTATTGCAGGAAGATACAAGATTCTTAAAGTCATTTATTTATTTAACAATAATTAGATTAATTATAGATTAAAGAATGTTTAAAGTCAGGCGCAGGACGGGAAATTACCAACTGTGTCGGTCTTAAAATAGCAAACACACTTGCGTCAGGCTTTGCGCTGCGCCGGGTGCAGGATTGGGCCCTATTTGTTTGTTGCTTGTTGTTAACATCTTGGCTTCTTGACTGGCTGTTGAGTTGGTCTTGGCGCCACGTGGCACCGAGGACCCATTGTGTCCTGCTTACCGTCGTCCAGACAGTACATGTAAATATTTCCTGATCTGGCACACCTGTAAGCAGGACAACATCTTGTCATGTTGTCATAATTTACCACAGGAATGTCAGGGAACGTAGGGTCAAAGATGAGCAAATTCACCTGTATATTGTTTTATACGTTTTGTTAATTATGCAGGGCTAGTTTTTAGTCGTTTCTTGTGACGGTAATTTGAAGGTCGTGTGAGTCCAGGTCTTT
Organism: Etheostoma cragini; assembly: GCF_013103735.1. NCBI lineage: Eukaryota > Metazoa > Chordata > Actinopteri > Perciformes > Percidae > Etheostoma > Etheostoma cragini. The sequence continues at coordinate 21,100,756 of NC_048426.1, read as the reverse complement.
ATGAAATAGGCAGCAAAAAAATAGAAAAAAACAGTTGTAGTTATTTTTCATGTGTAATCCATAGCTGAGCTTAAAGTCACAACATAACGTCATTACTCATCATCACAACAGTGGAACAGATTGTGACTTTGTTTGCAACACAAAGGGTAGCTGAAGGTGCTGGCAGTTAGAGGCCACAGAACGCAGGCACTGAAACTGGAATTTGGGACAAAATAATCTGTTTGTTCGACTGTGAGAGTGAGATGGTAGGGAGGGGTTCTGGGGCCAAAGATGGCGGGGTCTGGCAGTGGTTCCAGTGATGGCAGAGCAGACTGAGGAGAGACTGGTTCTGGAGAAAGCTGAATTGGCAGAGGAGGTGCTGTGCCCGAAGGAAGGCTGAACTGGGAGAAGATTCTGAAGGTGAGTACTTTTGAGTAAATACTCCACAAAAACAAGACTTGTAATGCTGAGTGTTTGCTGGTGGAAACACATACTGGTGCTAAGCTAACAATCCTGCTGGGAGAGCAAAGTCAGGCTGGTCTTCATAGGTGATGAGCAGAGGAGTTGCAGGTGCGCTGATGAGGAACTGGTGTCAGGTGCGGAGAGAGAAACAGCTGGAGGGGGCGAGGCCACACACTGTGAAAAATGAAGGTGACAAACAGAAAACAAAAACACACCAACCACACTGCAGGCATGACAAACTGAAAAAAAAAAAAAACCTTCCCACACACACACACACACACACACACACACACACACAGAGACACACACCAGGCTGTCACTGTGACGTGACATATACCGGTGGCACTCATGTTGAAAATGGTTCTTTCTGAGAGCAGATGTTCTTTTTGGTATAGTGAAACTGTTTTAGTCATTTGAAAAAGCTGTAGAAGTGGTGACATTTGAAACTCACACAAAGACACATTATGATTTTGTGTTTATGCTTCCTACCAGTCTTGCACCTCAGGTCACACCACAGTAAGCTGACTGACACTGTTGCACAATGAAGCAAGGCCTTCATTATAATGTTGCAGCTTCCAATCCAAAAGACCTCTCCATCCCCCACTTCTGTGTGTCCTTGCCATCAGTCACGTCTAAGTGTTGTGAATACTCTGCCATTGTTGCTGTTTAGGCTTTAGTTTCAGAGCTGACACAAATATTGTGCACTCATTTTACACATTATAGATGCAGATTAGTTACTGTGCATTAAATTTCATGGTGGTTTATAAATGATAATTACTTGGCGTATCAGGCTCAGAAGGCATGCAAATGAGCAGAGTTCATTAGAGGCATTAGAAACACGTTACCCAATTATGGCATTCGGCTTCACTATGCCAATGCCATGGACACAGAATTTGGATGCACTACCCTATTGTCTATTTTCAAACTGGTCAGAATTAGGACCTTAATTACCTCTGTAAAGTAGATAACAGGTGTATAATTAGATCTGATGTAAAACCTTTAAAAGCAGTGAGGTGGTAAGGAGTGATGGATAAGTATGATATGACAACGGGAAGTGGTATATATTTATAATACTGTACATAATGTTGTGAAACATGGGACAAAATTAAATTAAGTATGTTAAGTATAGAAAAATCCATAACTGAATTGCTTTACATGTAACTGGAAGACATCATTATATAAGATAATGGACTTAACGGTAATACTTTTTTGTTAATAGGTCTTTTTTACTGAAGATATTTTACTTTATTCTAGCACAGTTTTAAATAATGGATTATGGTTTCAAGTCAGTAGCCTTCAGTTACAGAGCTCTGTAGTGTGAGTGCTGGCTCACTGGGACATTGGAATATATCAGAAACATCATTAATGTTATTTGAAACACTTGCGGATTTCCTACAATGATAAGTCAATGTGAAAGAGGCCTTGAAAGGTGTCAGCACATTGGTATCTAAGCAAATAAGATTTATTTAAACACGGTATACCAAATTGTCAAATCATCACTATCTAGTATGTTGAAGTACATCTTATGTACTGCTTCACCGCAATGAAAAATACTAATTAATATGATTCAGAACGTATGTTATGTGTCATATGTCAATAACATATGTCAGTCATTCTGAGTTAATTGCATGGTTTAATTGTTTCACATTTTCCCCTGTCTGAAAATTATAATTCAGCAGGAATATGATGATACCAAAGCTACAGAAAATGATTGTGTTATTCTTGCAACCACCAAGAAAAATATATGAATGTGTTTTTGCTAAAAAAATCCCTTAGAATGTGTTTTATAATTGCATGAATCTGGAAGTCTAAGTCAACTCAGGAGATGAGGAGAACACTTTAAAAGTTTGGGAGGCTGCAAGTCTGAGGTAACCTGACGCGCCAGATGGTGTGTTAGTAGAGAACCATCTGAGTAGCCATTCAAAAACTATTTGAAAAAGGGCATGTATTTTCAAAATATACCTGGCAGGTGATGGGAGTAATCATCTGTCTATCAAACTCTTAGTGCAGCCAGTCCAGAGTAGAGCCAAAGATCGTTTCTACAGCAAAAAGCTTTCAGTGTCGTTCTTTGCTCTTCTTTCAATGAAGAGTATTACTTCATAGCTCATTAGTTTTAGAATTCCATCAGATAAGTTGAGAGACACATAAATACTTTTCAATTTTACGTCCCACTGCGTGCAAATTAATAGATATATGGTAAGATTGGGCCTTTACAGTAACAGGTATTTCACCTGAACATTTGCTGATTCAGTAAAACAGATGCAATTTGAGATTGCATCACGAAAAATCACAAGACCACCAACTTGGCATTAGCAAAAATGAGACCTGTCAAAAAAACAGTGATAGTACACACAGATACATTTTTCTTGCAAATCTGAAGAGTAACAATGTAGCAGTTTGCTACATGTAGACTCTGCACATTGAATCCTCTGAGCATGAAATCATATAGAGTAAGTCAATAAATGTAAAATCCAGCAGGGATTTCCACCCGGAGCTGTTAACAAGATTGCTCAGATGTGAAAAAGGAAAGAAAAGCGTAAGCTATAATTGCCTGGGACCAAAAAAAGGTAGGGTTAGAATTCAATTGTAATGGTTTGAATAAAGCAACAACAGGCATAGTTTCTTTTAAAAGTTATTTACCCAGACGAGCAACACAGAGAACACTCAGTCTCAGTCTCCCAGTTACACACCTGGAAGCTCCCTGTATAACGCTGATCTGTTAGTCACTGAGCAGCGCCACTGGATTGTGAGTTATGGGCCTTGCTCAATAGCACCTCACCTCACCTCAGCGGTAATAATCTTCCATTATCCCGACCCAGATTTATCCTGCAGTTTCTGGGACCGAAGCATTGACCTACCATTTATAAAACCAGCTTCTTTCTCTGATTTACTGCCCACATCACAGTTTTCTGGTGTGAATAAAGTCGGTAAATGAAGATGTCACGTTCCTGGCAACATGCAGACACAGAAGCAGAAAAACAGCCACACAAATTGCAACAAATATGGAATAGATTGACACAGATATACAGCTTTTTTTAAGTTTAATTACAGAAACAACTACCACGACTTGGGTTTTCTTTTCATAGCTTCGGTTTTCTCTAAGGTCTTGGAACATGTCAGCATGGCTAAGTGGATTCAATGGGGCAAGAAACACAGACAATCACACAGGTAAACAAGCTGACAGGATTACCATAAGTATTTGATCAACAAGACAGATACATCACTTGCAAGACAGACAATTGGGATCATACGCATGACATGATTGAAGTGCAATGAAATGACAATTCAGTGGGATGATAAGGCTAAAAGCTCCCTGGATAATCACCCTTTAGGGATGTGCAGTGATGTAGAGCTTTTACTGCTCAGACTCCATAACAACACAGTCCATTGTGTCTTGATATCGATATTGGTTGTGGCCTTTATGAACCTACATGGGGCCAGTATGTCAAAGTCAAGGTCAAAGTTTATTAATATAGCACATTTACAAACAGTCACTACTGCCCCAAGTTTTGTTCAAAAATAGACAACATAAGATAAAAGCCTACTAAATAACTGGAAAAAATCTTTTTATAACAGAATATGCCAAAAACAATCAAAAATCCCATGTCTGACAGTTTTGATAGATTTTCCCAAGTGACTCTTCATTAATAGAACTTCATTATGTGATATCACAAATTGAGGCACAACGCAAACTCTCTCCATTGGTTTCTAGCTCTGCTATGAATTAGAGGCTGACAGTTTTTCAGGTACGCAAGTCAATTTTACAGTTGGTAACGTTATCAGACGGAATAATGCAAAGGAAATCAACGGGAGTGGGCGGGAGCAACAAATGTGTGTTCTGAGTGTGAGAAGATCTCAGTTAGGAATTCCGTAATGAAATCGCTTTGGCCTGCAGGTGATGCATGTCTAGTGTAGCCTAATTGTCTGAGGCTACCTCAGATATTTGACCGTGGTGAAGCAAACGCACACGTGATATCAACTGGCTAGTTATCTTCCAGACAGCAACGGTCTCGTTTTCTTTCTCTCTTTTCCGCTTGGTGACGGGCAAGCCTGCTCGCGGTGTGAAGCGCGTGTCCGCAACAGAGTCCGCAACAGAGTCCGAGACTCTTTCTGGGGGGCAATCACGTGAGCGGGCCACAACAGGAGAATGTTCGTGGGCTCAGGATGGAATGGGGGCAACAATTGATTCCTGTGTCACCCTCTACTGAGAATGCCCACTAAATGACAGATGAGTACTATAAACCCAGCTGTCCCTAGAACATGAGAGAAAAGCATTTGAATCTGGAACTTATTTTAGGGCAGCAGCTAAAAGTGGTTGTATTAAGCTTTATTCAGTAAATGTCGGACATTAAACTGTCTCCATCCTTAATTCATATCCAATTATGGTCAAAAAATGTAAATGTCTGTGAAGATACTACAGCTCACAACTCATAGGTATTGCTTTCCACATGAGACGTGTGAGTCAACTTTTCCTATAGAACAAGTGAAATCAGCCTCCACATCACTCAGTGACAGAATCATCTAATTTGACCAGAGTTATTGCTCTCATAAGAGAGGACACTCACTTCCCTTGTTTATCTGCCCGACTTCTGACTGCAGGTTAATGAATAATAATAAATAATAACACACTAATGATTGGGCTTGGAGAACTTAGCATGCCAGCTACTCGGTCAAAGAGGCACACAACACCCAAGGGCAGCAGGGACAGGGAAACTAGAAACACATTATCCTCCTCTATCTTCAGGATCATCAAGGGTCCTCGAGCCAATTGGATTATTCTGAAGACGTTATACACAATTGATTGGTACGCTGTCGAGTGAGTACAGCCTTGTGGATGTGTGTGTATGACAAGACTGTTACCTTTCAGATTTCCCGGGGCAAGCGGGCCGTGTTTTTGAGGATCATCAGAAATGCATCAGAGCAATCTCTCTCTTTCAGGGCTGTACTGATGAGCTGTGAAATGTGTTCAGATAAGGTGTTTGCAATTCGACCTCAGAAATACAAGCCCACTCGTTTTAAAAAAAAGGTTTCATCGTTCTGTAATTCCTTTTATAAAAATATGCCGAAGGTGACATGTTGTAAAAGGACAAAACTATTTGACAGCTGGAAGGAAAATGCATACACAACATTAACTCCCGATGGTAACACAAAATTCCCACTTCTGCCCACTGTGTCCATTGATTGTGTGGCCAATAGAATATGAAAAGGATAAAATAAATTGGGAAAAAGGACACTGGCATCTGTTCTGACATTCAAAGTGACCACTGATTCAGCTGTTACTGAACAAGAAAGTTTCCCTGCTAAATACACACACACACACACACACACACTTTGGTAGAAGTTAAAGTCTCCCTTTAGAATATGACTTAAATATCTGACATTAACTGTTCTTAGGTATCAAAAGTAACTTTTGGCATTGAATGTACTTAGATCATTATGCTTCCTCCTTTTCTTCTTTCTTGTTGGCCTATAGTTTAGGAATTAGAAACAACTGGAACGGAGTGTTGATTATCTTGGCAATATAAAAGGAAAAATAACAAAAAGACACAAAAAACAGTTTTGTTCCTGCAGCAATTACACTGACAAATAACTCCTGGCTTTCCTTTGCACAGGTGTTTCTTTACTGTTGCTTTTAGTAATATTTAGTTCATGTCAATATTTAAGTATAATCTAGGCCTGTGAGAAGAAAGAAAGGAACCTGAACTTGATATAGGAGCAATGTTTCGCCAAAACTGCTTTTTTCCAGTGTAAAAAATTTCTTCTGATTTTATTTTTGGGTAAGAGTATACATTTTATTTAGGAAACGTAGAGTAATAGTAAAAGTTTCCAAAAATGTAAATAACAAAGTAAAATACAGATACAGGAAAATTCTTCTCAAGTACAGTATTGAAGAACTTGTACTTTGTTACATTACAACACTGGTTTCCAGCAAACATGGAGATGAAGCTCTAGCACAAGTTAAGTCAGGAAGACTATACTTTTGCATGCTTTGGCCTTCAGTTTAAATTTTCATGCATCTGCCTTCAATCCTCTCACACATGCTAACTCATTATTCTTTGCTGTCCTGTTTTGGGCTGTAAATGATCTCATCATCTATTCTAATCAGCTGGTCGTATCAGCTGATCTCATCCATCCAATAGCTCAGCAACACGCCTGCATTGCTAGCCTATCATTGTGTTGCTGCCTATGTTTAATTAGGATACCCTCTCTGCCTGAGTACATTCATGCTGCTGTTATGCGTGCGGTGTGTTCACCGCTGTTAGCTTTTTAAATCTGTTCTCTCTGTTGCTGTCAGCTGTCATTTCAGTTGCAAATCTATGCAAACGGCAAAAGCGCCCCACCACATCCCCATCGCCACCAGTCTTACAGACTCATCATCTCCATCAGCATCATCATAATCATCAGCCACCGCCAGCGTCCAGAATCCATGGGGGGATTTATCCTGTTGCTTGCTGCTCAGGGCAGACGCCCCTGGGTTACAAATCTCTCTGTAGAGTCTAAGCGCCAAAGACTTTCTGCCAAGACTTAATTATCACAAATTAGGGGTTATAACAAATGTTCATTAACACAACAACAAATAACTTGTCTCTTCTGATTGAAATACATTAAGGAATAGTACCTAGCTCCAATAACTACATACTGTAGCAAAAAAATGCGTTTTCACAAGGATTCTTTAAGGAGGTGAACCAGATGCCTCAGTGATCCAGAAAAGAGTCTAAAGGCCAAATTAATATAGCATAAGCAAGAGACAAGAGACCTACATGTAAATGTCAAGTGATTTAATTATTCACTAAATCCCTCCTCCAAACGGTGATCCTCCAATGACAGCTTGTTTAATTTCCTCTGTGGATATCGGTGCACACTGCTGCACACAGCCACACACTGCAGATGCCAGGTGCTGCTGACTCCCATACCTGCAGACTGCTGGCCTCAGCTGCTCAAAAGGAAATCACTGTCAATCTCTAAGTCTTTAAATGAATTTATATTTATATTCATTTGCTTCCTGAGTATTTTGTATGTGACAGAGATAAGGTTTGATTAAAACCCACCCAATATTGTTTGGAGGGGACCTCCTTACATTACACAGCCTCATATCTCCCAGTAACTTACATCTTCAGTAGAGGGCCAAGCATCCACATGATAGCGAGCAGTATTTATTTATTTATTTTTTTGGTACAAAATCAGATTTCCTTCTGACCGCTCAGGTTCATTTCAGGCTTTGTGAAATAAAAGGCACTCTGCGCGTATGCATTGCAGAAATCTTAATTCTGGAAGGTTCATCGTTGACAGAAAGACTGACAGATTTTGCGTTGGTGAACCAGTATGGTGATCCAGCTGTTAATTATACAATGCAGTTAAACTATGCTGTGACATCCTGTTTGTTGATGAGTTCTGATGCTATCTATCTCAGTGTCCCTGAGAAGGTAAAACTATCTGATCCCACATCTTGTGAAGCACTATGATGGTGTTTGACAGAGGTCAGCAAAGGTGATTGGTTACGGAGCTATAGAACTTCCAGACGCAGCTATTGTGCTGAAACGTAAGAAGATTATATCCATCTATCCGTGTCCAGACTTACTTATTCTGTCATCTCAGCTGAGGATTACCCTGATCTACTTAGGGAAAATGGGATTTCAGTACACTTTAAGTTGCTGGAACATGCAAAATGTCATTTTTGCTATGGTGCCATAATGAATTCTGTGGCGCTGAAACGTCGCATGCAGACTCATGAAATTTTGTCAAGGCCAAATGAAAAGAACTTGCATCTCTGATTTTATAGAGGTATGATTATGTCTAAGACCATTAGATAGAATGCTTAATCATTTTGGCAAATACATCAACTGTGTTTCTTAATATCTCAAACTTTCCTCCAAGGACTAATTATGTACATTTAAAGATGACACTTTTTGACATTATGACATTTTTTTAAATAAACCGCTGTAAGCAGTTCTGACATTCTCCTCCCCCACCTGCTGCACTCAGGGAAATAATTTCATCAATAAAGATAATTAGCCTAGGGACTACGTCTTCATTTCCCTTTAACCTCTAGGATCTGCAATCCATCTGCTTTATCCACCTCCCTATAGGCTGAACCATGGCTCCTACTAATTACAACATCTTGAGGAACTAAAGCCAATGATTAGAAAAGCAGGCGTGTAGAGCTTGAGGGCCCTGCTAACCAGGATTTCAGGCACAACACAAGCACATTTAATTCACCTTGTAATTGGACGACCAAGGAAGCGCAAAGAGGAAGTTTGCACATTGAATGTAGAATTTCTCTGTGAATGTATACCAAGCTTCAGGGCAGGAATGCTTCATTTCATATGGATGGAGGTCACTAAGGCTTGAGGGGTTTTCTCACTTTCTCAATTTTCCAAGACTAAATGTTGGCGTTGTTCCTAGTTGGGATATCAAATCACACCAGATTCACAGCACAAATTTAAGTTGTCTTCATGTGTTTTATTTATTTGAAACAAGGATATATAGCCATGCTAGAAGCTGAGAGTCTGAGGGCCCCATCTTGCACCTGGCGCAGCGCAAAGCACAACGCAAGTGTCTTTGCTAGTTTAACCCTTGTGTTGTCTTCCTGTCAAATTTGAAAATCAACAATTCAGACTTTGTCTTACGTTTTTTCCCTTTTTTCAACACTCTGATGCTTTTTTTCAATGTTTGTCCCTTTTTTTGACGTTTTCAACGTTTTACTACCTAATACTAACTTATAAAATTTGGTTTTACAGTTACTTTTGGAATTTGTGGTCAATAAACCAAATTTTTAGTAGATATTATGTAATGTTTGAGTTAGAAAAGCAGAAATTAGGGATTATTTAGACTAAAAGGAAAGGAATGGATGTTGATGGATAATCACAGACTTGAATACTTCAACTTTTACTCAGTACTATTTCAAAACCACTTCAATTTATTTTCACAAATGCTATAAAATTGAATAAGACGCCCCCAAATTACCCATCAAAAGATCGCTCCAAAGAGCGTGTGGAATCAATCCTGTTATTTCGGGTAAATAAAAAGAACATTGATATAGGAAAACGGATCAACTGATCCCGATGACAACCTGAGGGTTAAGACTAATGCAGTTGTCAATTTCCCGTCCAGCGCCATCGTCTTTAAAATTACGAATGCACCTGCGCTGTGTGTGCGCCCATGGGCAAGCAGGTCTTAAAGGGAGGTGTGTTCAGGTGGATTCTTGGTATATTGCTATCTTGAGGCAGCTGAAACTGATTGACCAACAAAAACCTGGTCTATAGTCAATAGATTGCATTTCATTGTTGTTAGTAAATGCATTAGTAATGCATTAGTAAAATGCGCTCAGGCTCGGGCACAGCATGCACACTTTGGTTGTTTTACACACACACACACACACACACACAGTGAAGTGCAGCAGTCCACACACACGCAAAAGATTAAAACTCTAAAAGCAATCACATGTTGTTACACATATACTGTATAAATCAGACCTCAGGGGCAGACCCAGATGTTGTCGGCCCAAACCTGTCCATGCTCCTCTGGGTAGATTTTTTTCTCCCATTTACGGAAGCTACAGTATACATTATTATTCAAGCCATTTATGAAGACACTTTTTATTGCTCTCCAACTGCCTTCATCATTATGAAACCAGAACACAACAAATGTTCAGGGTGACTTATTTTGAATTCCTCCCATAAAAAAAGAGATAGCTGGTATGATTTTACTATTTCTAAGCTACATAACACAGGTTATGATTTAGCGTAAACTGCTTAACTAATCTTGAAACCTATTCTTCTTAAACTTTGCTTATCTGACAAATTTGCTAAAAAATCTTTGGCGGGATGTAATTGCAAATCAAGAATATTAGGCCAACAGAAGAACATTACAATTAGGCAAGTTAGCGTTGGGGGTAGCCCAAACCCCATAGTAGTAGTAATAGTTTTAGCACACTATGACAATGTTAGGCGGACTTTTAGATGGCAATATTTTCTCATTAACAGAACTTTTGCCCCATTTTCTTTAGGGTCCAATTAGAGAGACTATTAGTCCAATTAGAGAGCGGAAATGACACAACGTTAAAGGTATTTTAAATACTTGAAAGACTAAAAGGCTGTTGAGAATGCATTTGTGACCAAATGTTAAAAGGATCTGGACAAATTGAGTCTGCTCTCTATAAGAGCAGTCTGCACCAACTATTACTCACTCAGTTGTTAGTGTAGATGGTACTTTACATTATTTTACTGCTTTATGTGTTTCCCCAAACATTTTAGATATTTCAGTCAGTCATCAAATAGGATTGGCAAACATAGACTGCTTTTTCTTACCCTTCACCGTTTCTGATAGACCCACTTCTGTTCTAATCAGTCCGGACATGCTGTATTTATTTGCTTTAATTCAAGTTGCGGACTTTAACCCTGAAGTGAAGGCTCTGCTGTGCTCTATTTGCTCTTCAAACATTTATATATTTCAAGGCTGAGTCTTAGCTTCGTGACCTTTCTAACTCTTCTTAAATACACACTGAATAAACCAAGCTGAGACCTACTCAGCTCAACTCCTTCAATGAAGTTGGGGGATGTGATTCCTTGATGGCAGATAATACACTGATGAGAAATCTAAACTGTTGCCTGAGTTGAGGACACACAATGCGGTTGGATGGATAGGATCGTACAGAGCTAAGAGCCCTCGGGGAACCAGTGACCAGCTTTAACGTCTTTCTGGGTAGAGTTAACTGCAAACAAATGGTCATTCTGTCTGCAGCTACAGGTTAGCCTCAGGCAAGGTGGACTGACATGTAGCTAAAAACGTGCCGGATCCATCCCCTGTAGGCACAACGTCTCTTTGTGTGAGTAGGTTTTACAGCTGTGGCTGGGTAAGTCAAGTTTTGGATTTTACTTTTTTTGTTTGTCTGTGTTTTAGTACACTTTACTATTTTATATATATTTTTCAGTTATAGCATCCTAGTTTTTTATTTTATTTTTTCAAAATAACCTTGATCCGTGATGCACATCTTGATTGCTGAAGTAGCGACAGGCACTGAGCCCTGGCTGTGTACAGAGCACTGCAGGAAACCCTGCACTCTGAGCTTCTTCTGAAAGGGCAAACTGTGCTGTGTGCACAGCTGCCTTTGTTTATGTGTAAATGCAGAAGCGATATGAGGACACATTCACAATATGCAGCACCAAATGTTACAGGTGAAGAACAGTAATAAACAATAATACATTCTGAGCAGCCGAATAGACAAGTAAGATATATCACAAGTTGAATATTGGAATTCAAGCTCCGCTAACTTAGGTGTAACTGAGTGATCTTTTGTATCAAGGCTAGAAACTAAAGGTCTATCTGTTACTGGTCCTTATAGTATGAATCAAATTAGATCGTCAATGCCAGCACTTGATTATCAAGGGAGTTTAAATATGTTGATATTCTTGAACGAAAAAAGTTATGAATAAAAACAAAAAGTTATGACACAAAGGATTTTCCTAAAAGCTACGGAAAGACTAAATACCTGCCATTTTAGCTGCTAACTGGTACATTTTGTGTCAGCTGGTGTTTCCAGCAGGACAACAAAAATCCAAACAATGAGCTTGAAGCTCCAAAGCTCCATTGAGCTTATAAAAAATTGCAGAGTCACAATCACCTATTTGAAAAAATAGCAAACCCCATACTTATCCATTACTCTCTTAGACATATTCAGCAGCCCAATTTATTCCCAGAACCAATGAAGAAACTGGCAGACGAGCCTTTAAATTAAAAAAAAAACTTTCAATTGGAACAATCTCCCAGCCAACATTCAAACTCATTAACTCACTACATATCTTCAATTATCCCTTCTCAAAACATCATGTTGCTGTCTTTAATGGTATCGTCTCCTAGTGCTTTTAATTTTGTAAAACAGCCATGTCAATATATTGTAATAATTTCAGTTTCTTTTCATGAGTATTATTACTTTATTATTCATTAACTTAAAGCTAGAGTGTGTAGTTTCCTTCGCACCCCATGAAGAACTCCTAGTAATGTCTGTCGGTGCGACGACATGATACAAGCCTTCAGTGATTGTGCACAGCCCCCATTTCTCCCCCAAGCAGTGGATAGTAGCCAAGGAGGGAACGGAGGATTAAAAAAAGCAAGGTGAACCCTTCAGAAGAGGTAATCTTCTGAACATAGCCATACTGAGAAATACAGAGAGAATTGTGTGGAGCTGGTAGTCTTATTTAGCTTTGTACAACTCATTTGGCAATGGCTTGACAAAACATTCTCACTCCCCTCGCGTAAAATGCAGATGTCTGATCAGATGCCTTTGGCGTTGATATTGACGCTAAAAGTGTCCTTTAGGGTCATATGTAAACCTGCTTGGTCGGGACTATTTTTGTACTCACTTTTTTCTGTTTTTGAGAGTTGTGGGTTAGGGGTAAAGAAGTATGTGTGGGTCAGTAAATAAGAGCCTTTATGTATGTATGTACACATGTGATTCTGTCGTTTTTTGTTTTTTTATTTTGACCCCTTTGGAAATTTAGATGGTTGAGATGGTTATACTTTGAAATGGCTATTCTTCAAATTCTTACATTCTCTGTTTTTGTTTTTTTTATGAAAACAGTCAAACCTCTAAGATTGAAATTCTATAGAAAATGAAACGAAAACAAAGTTCAGTTACATTTCAGTTCAGTTACATTTTTCAAATATTAGTCATTTCCACTTATGCACTTAGGCCAGCTTCAAAAGGCATTGAAACGGCAGTTCACAGTTGTTAAATAGTTGAGTGTCCCCAGGTCATTTCTTCATCATGCAAATGGTGCTTCAGTTTCCCCCAAACCACGAGAGTGACGGCAGCCGTAGTGCTAATATATCCCTGAGAAGGGATGAGCTGGGGCCAAATGGGGTTTTGCTCATGACGAGGGACACTGTGCAGAGGTCAGGTCAGCCATTCAGCGGGGACAGTAATAGCCGCTTTGTGCCTTGCCCTGACAATGACAGTGATGATTACCAGTAGGCCGCCGAGCTGCATTATTCCCAGAGAAGTCGTGGATGACACTGTCACTTGGCCCAGGTCTCAGGTGTATTAGGGCTGACAAACACAAAACAGGATAAATGACCAGCTCATCTCTCACTGGAGGTGTACAAAACATACATTCTCACCATGATAGTTACACAGTACTACTGTCTGCTTGGCTGTTCCCACTGAAAGAAAAAAAAAGCACATGCTTTTTATTACCTCAGCCAAGGAGGTTTTGTTTCAGGCTTGGTTCGTCTGTCCGCAGGATCATAGAAAAACTATCGTCTCATTGTCATGAAACGTCTTCTTTTTAGGTTGTTAGTCCTAAACAATGCATGTAAAAACATGACATCCCTTTTTTTCCAACTGAGCATGAAAAAACGTCATGTATATACTCTATACTCAAAAGATATAGACAATGTCAGCGTTGAGATTTTGTATCATAATTATGAGAGGTTAGGCACTAACTTCTCTTACACTACTATTTGTTTATAGCTATAGGATATCATTTTGACTCATGTCACAATAACATAATGGGCGTCAATGTATTTCATGCAGAAAATAATCTCAGGAAAATTAGTGCAGAGGATAAACAACAGAGCGTGTTTCAAATCTGTGAATGCATGAATCATAAATTGTGGTTATGAGTATGTCCTTGCACTTGTTGCTTCTGCACAGCGGTATCTAAGAGCAGAAAGGTGCCCTCGCTCCATTGTTGTCCTGGACGGCATGATGTGAAGCATTGTGTGGGAAATTGCCTGTTCTGCAGCTGAGGGGGATGTATTGTCATGACGCATGCCTCTACAAAAGACTGAAAAAGGGATTCTGAATTGCTGACAATGTAGGGAATGGTTTATACAGGGATGTGTGCCGTGTGTGAGAAAATCTGATAGATATCTGAATGCTGCTGCTGAAAATGTCTGACATGGAATTTCTTACGTCTGCTCCTCTAAAGTTGAGGCTTTCAGCAGGATTCTTGTGGAATAAATCCCAGCTCTCACCTGCCTGGTAAACACAGCCAGAGGGGATTTTATTTCTAAAAAGCCGTGTCTCTTTTACTTTAATACATCTGTGTGGCTTCACATATTTAGGATGTGCTACATTGCATTAGCTTAGTTCAAAGTTCCAAAGCCTTTCAATCACTTTTGATATCACAACAGGAGCAAATATGAAAATCCAGAAACTAACAACAACAAGAACAACAACAAGAGACAACAACAAAAAATGATGTCTCTTTGCTTGGCTGGTTGGTGTTTTCCTTACGTCTGCAGGCAAATTAATGATTGGTAGACCACTTCACAGGCTGTTGACAGCAATGAAAATGCAATGCAATTGTAAGTACGCTACACTTGGGAGTGTATTGACCTGGTGAGATGTCTGCCTCTTTCAGCCTCCACCCCAGCATAGGAACCTATGTGTAGATTATCATTGTGTGTCATGCTTTTAATTGTATTCAGCTATTTCTCATTAACTTACTAAACTGAATTCTATTTTGGGAAATCTAAAGCTGCTTTTTTGCACAAGGTACCACTTTGTAATATTATTTTATAATTATATTGTATTGAGGGTTTGTAGGATGTTACTGACAGTTTATACAATTGTTTACTACTGCTTTATAGATAAGTTAGGTATTTACTGAATTAGTAATGAGTAAATAACTTATCACATACTTTTATTAATGAAACGCCTGGGTGGCCTGGTTGTGTAACGTCTCTCTGGCTGGTGAATCATTAATAGTAAAGTCGTTTAGAACGTTATTGGTTTTTGGTAATGAGTATCATTTGTTCATTCAAGTCAACAGGAGAGAACACGTTTTTACATATGGACTCACAGTAGCCGAGAGATTGATTGCAACCCATTGAAACCACCTCATGACTTGTCTATTGGTACTTGGACCCTTTCCTTTCTGGGTGTTGTGTACATGAAGCTCTCTATGGCTTGCAGAGGTAGAGCCCCGGGAAGGACTTTGGAAGCTTGGCTCAGCATTGCTGGATCCTTGAAGTCCATGCTATAGATTTGTGCTACGGCCTTCTCTTTTAGGTCTGTGTGTGAGGGGTTTTGGTCCCTTTTGTCTTTTGCCGGTAGCCCTGTCGATGCCTCTTATTTGTGTGTATCTTGTTATGAGACATAATTCTTGCTGTTGTGTTTTTGTTGTGTCTCCCTCCTTCCCACATTTCCTTTGTTTTAGAGTGAAGCATTTGGTCACAAATGGTGTGTGTGGCATAGTTCTCTGTACGTTGTCATCTGGATATTTTTGTCATCATAATTGGCTCTTCAAATATATAAAAAGAATTAACCCAAAAAAAGACATTTACCAGAATATCTTTTAACTTTTAACATTTTTTTTGTTCAAAGCTATAATATGTAGGCTTTTTATAAACAACTATTTATTGACTATTACAAAAGTAATCTCTCATTCACCACTGAAGACCTACTAAAAATGTGTCTGATGCTGATCCTGATGCACAAGTTTTCTGTGCAATCCTTCAATCAGGGCTGTCACAGTTGCACGTTGGTGAAACTATCCTCCAATTTCCATGGACTGGTCTAAATGATGTGTTATTTTTTAAGTTATATTGGTTAAGTATACAGTCTTTATCAAATAACATCAACAGATAAGTGACAGCAACAATTGGCTTGTTGATTAAACAGCGAAACCAAGATCATACAGAGCAGCTTTCAGTAGGCACCCAGGAAGAATAGTTTTGAACAAGAATAGCAAACAGATGTTTAATGGCATCAAGAACCGGCAATACAGTCTAATTGAAATTAGATTTTACTTTGTGTAAATGCACTTTAATGCTGCATTGCTAGCGTCTGAGAAAACATTATATTGAACTAGTGAAAAGAAACTGCTAATGGAAACAAATTGGCACTGTAGAGTCACTGTGCGTATATTGATTTGCACGCGCCCTTGGGTCTCTTTAATTTTTCCTTGGATTTTCATTAGAGCCAGTGAGGCCTCTCTTGCATCATATTTGTAGCTCACACGACCCGAGGCGCTGCTTTAGCCACACACGCTCACAGACACGTGGACCGCAGACCAAGATCATCCCTGCTGTGTTGTGTGAAAGGCAAGGAAAGTATGGGTTGGTCAAGACAGTGTGTGTGCGGGATGTCTGGAAAGGCAGAGGGTTTCCTTCTAGCTGGAATAGCTCGCCCCAGCGGGGGTTATTATAGCCGGTCTAGGATTAGTGACCTCATCCCCACCTCAAAGTAATGAAACGGCCGGATGTTGGATCAGCTCAGGGGAAAAAACCTATATGACTGAGTTGAAATGGGAAGGTGAATGGACTTTTTCAAAGTGTTAAACAACTTCCATTTGTGTTCTCCTTCTGTACCTGTGATAGTATATGGTAGCCAAGTGCACCCGCTGTTCTTTCTAGCCCTCTGACTCTGTCTCTCACAGCAGAAACCTCTCCTTCTCCAGCATCCGTTGGGAAACACGAATGATAAAAGCATCATGAAGGGAGATAACGATGTACTTCACTGTGTGAACAGTAATTGTTGTAGCAGCATAATGGAACCTGTGGCACACATATCTCTGGTGAGGGGGACATTTTGAAGGACCATAATGTCATCTCCGTCTCCTGCTGAGGTTACTTGTGTGTGTCTCCTTGGGGTCTACTAGTGTCGTATAAGGTCTATGACAGAGGTATGTTGCTCTGCTGGTGTCTCCTTTAGGTGACTTTGCTGAGAGAGCTTAGGAAATAAGTTCAAACAGAATAGAGGTTCAGCTATGATTTTTATCTGTAAAAATGATTGGCTAGGCATCCATGCTTGCGCAAGATAACAGAGCCCGATTTGTTCAGGTCCTATCCCGAAATGCGACGCTGCCAAGCAGACCAATCACAGTTGTTGCAGTTGGTCTTCAAGACACAACGTTTCTGGGGTTAGGGGTTAGACCACAAGTGTCCTGCTGCAGTTTATAAATGATAGAATTGTGTATTTTTTTTGTGTTTTTACCAGTGGGTCACATATCAGAAGGGTGGGAATTGCTTTAATATATTTTTATCTTGTTTGTGTGAAGAACATTTGAAATTGCATATTTTATTCAAGAACGTGATTCTAGCGATTGTTTGTTGTGATTGTTGTAATGCATGGTTTAGCCGCATTAAGTGTCGACTTGTTGCATGCACTTTGAAGCAGGCATGTATTTGAAAGCCTCACCCTGTCTTTCATGATTCTAGGCCACACTTCTTGCTAATTGACCATGCCTGTCCAAACCTCCTTTGTTTTTTGTTCTTCCTGAAGACTTTAGCAGTGAAATTAAACACCAAAAATCTATCTATTTGCTTAAGTCTTTCCATCACTATGACACTATGGGAATGCTTACAAAAACTATTTAGGAAAAGTCAAGGCAAGAGAGCAACATAGCATATACAATGACAGAATTATTCAAATTTTTAAACCATAACTTTATTAATTTAACCCATTTAACTTGGCTTTGGCATTATAAAGTCATTCTGTTGACATTTAGGTAATAGGTAACATTTTTGTATTCTATCAAGCTATTGTCCACTTCTATTATTAATCATACTTTTATGTGGTTTAATTGTTACGGTTAAGTCTTGTAGTTTAATTATGATTTGATTGTGACTCTCATTTGCAACCCAACCTTCCTTGCAAGGAAATAATGCTTACCTCTTCCAAGCATATACATGTTTCACTCAGAGTAGCTTTTTTTGTTCTGTCTAGAAGTTCCACCAAATGTAGACATGAGTAATATCTTAGCAAATGTATCGTCCTACATAACTGCTTGGAACGTGGAGGAAAAAGTCCAAATACAATTGTATATTTAAATAACAGAAACCGGCTCTAAAGATATGAATCTGGCAATGCAGGTTCCACTGCCTCCTCAGTAATGTATTATTAGCCAGCTTTAAGCATGGTAATGCTTTTGAATAATTCAGCGATGGCAGCATGCATGAAGCAAGGGGAATAATAAATGTAAGGTCTGCCAGCACCCACCTTCACCAACAAACACCATACATCTACCCCACACCATAGAGACCTCCACACATACACACATCCAATGCACGATACACCGAAGAATCCTTTGCCTCCACCCATGTGTATGTCCAGCAACTGACAGCACTGAACAAGGTCAGGTCAGTCAAGGCTACCACTCGATCCCTGCGGGAGAGACGCTGCTCATGAAAATGTAAATGCAGGCCCCATGTAGTGATTATGATCGAAGGTAATTTGTACAGCCTTGACCGGTCTAGAATAAACAGTGATTGATAAGCAGGCTACCAGCTGGATCACCTTCTTTGCAGTCTTTTATTTAAGGTGTCAGGAAAACGCTACCAGGATAATTGAAGGGCAGCTGGTTTTATGTTAATACATGCAATTGGTCTTTAAAGGAAAGGAAATGGAAATTAAGTACTAAATAACTGCCTAGCTAAAACTTTTAAAACTTAAAACCCCAACCCCTGTGTTGTGCACATGTTACACTTAATTAATCGAATTAGCAAATAGTTATTGAAACAACGTTGATACTTGATGTTGATTCTTCATCATGTTGCACCCTCTATTATCATTGAAATGTCAAAATCATACCCAGAGATCAGCAGGATTTCAATGGCATTTCGATCACAATGGATATTGAAACAATGTTGAAATCCCAACATATCTTAACAAATCTTCAGTGGTATTGTAGTATAGGCCTACCACAGGTTTAATCTATAAAGGTATGAATTAATACATACTGTAACCACCTCCCGGTCAATCAAAATTCGACTATAGATCAATGTTGATCCAATGTTGCTGTCATCAACATTAATAACGACAGGTTTCATCAATATAGTAATGGGTATTCAACATTTATTTTGCATTGAAATTTCAATATCAACCATGAAGATTATTCAGACGGAAAATCAATATTTAATCAATGTTGGCTTTCTATCTGGGACAAAAGTTGTCAAGAAAAAGAAAAACTTCTTAAAATGACATTCCAAACACGTCAAATTGCATTGACATGTTTAGGAAGTTTCTTTCATCAATGCGGTATGGCCTTTTTATATTGCAAAATTGGCATACCTCTGATATGCATGCCTACTGGTCTGGTGTGTGTGGGTGTGTGTGAGTGTGTATGAGTGTGTGTGCGTGTGTTTGCGTGTGGGTGTCCAGAGGACTGTGTGGCTAGCTAGCTTAAAAGTACATAACACTTTTAACAGGAAAGTAATTTCCAAAGCTGGCTAGCTAAGGTTTGAAACTAGCTAATGCTAAAGCAGACATTAAATCCCACTTATCAACATGTTAAGGATAACCAAATAAAGTCCAAGACTTATTGTCTTGTCTCGTCTGGGAGTGGACGACGCTTTCATCTATCTTCTGCAGCAAGCTCATTTGCACCTGGATGGCGCTGGCTGCACTGTGAGAATCACATTTTTTGATGTCTCCAGTGTATTCAACACCTTCCAGCCACTGCTACTTGGTGAGAAGCTGCGGCTGATGGGTGTCGGTGCGTCCATAGTCTCCTGGATCACTGACTACCTGACAGACAGAACACAGTTTGTCTGATGTGGTGGTGAGTGGTACGGGGGCCCCACAGGGGATTGTGCTGTCTCCTTTTCTGTTCGCCTTATACACCACGGACTTTCAGTACAACTCAGAGTCATGTCACCTACAGAAGTTTTCTGATGACTCTGCAATTGTTGGGTGGATAAGGGATGGACAGGAGGGGGAGTACAGGGCACTCGTGGATGACTTTGTGGAGTGGTCTGGTAAGAATCACCTGCTGCTGAACGTGGACAAGACCAGAGAGATGGTGATTGACTTCAGGAGGAAGGGAACGGCAGCCACTTTGCATACTGGGAAGTGACGTGGACATGGTGGAGGAGTACAGATACATGGGTGTCAACATTGACAGCAGGCTGAACTGGAAGGTCAACAGCACTGCTGTTTACAAGAAGGGGATGAGCAGACTCTATTTCCTGAGGAAGCTGAGATCCTTCAACGTGTGCAGCAGAATGTTGGAGATCTTCTACCAGTCGGTTGTGGCCAGCGCTCTGTTCTCCTCCGCCAGCTGCTGGGGCAGCAGCATCGGAGCCAGCGACACAACCAGACTGAACAAAGTGATCAGGAAGGCTGGCACCGTGATTGGCTGCAAACAGGACACGTTTGAAGCTGTGGTGGAGAGGAGGTCTCTGAACAAACTGTTATCTATCACTGATAACCCTGACCACCCTCTCCACCCCACATTGGTCCAACAAAGGAGCAGCTTCTCAAAGAGGCTCTGACAGTTTAAATGTGGCACGGACTGCTACAGGAAATCATTCCTACCACAGGCAATAAAACCCTTCAACACGTCATCCCTGGGGGCTAGATGAGACTTTTAGACACCACAATATTGCTATAAGGGCAACCGGCACGATTTGTTCATTACCATTTTAGCATACATTTAGCATATTACTTAAGCAATTGCACATTTTTTTTCCCATCTTGTATATACTTATAAATGTGTTCTTATATTATTATATTTTATACTTATATTTTATTATTATTATTATTATTATTATTATTATTATTATTTCATGTATATTTTATGTATGTATATTTTTTCCTGTGTGCTGCTGTAACACTGTAATTTTCCATTTTTTTTATCAATAAATATCTATCTATCTATCTCTCTTTGAGAAAGGCAAGAGCCATGCGATTGAATTCTGAGTATAGCGTTAGCTTGTTGACTTTGTTTAGAGCTTGAGCTCTATAGTGGAACAACGTGGAGTGGTAACAATAGAATGATTACCAATAGAGCTGTGTTCATAGATTTAGATTCTCAGCATGTGGTTGTTTGACATGCTGATGCTCTCAGGTTTACTCTGACTGACATGATTCTATTCCAGATTGCCCACACAGCTCATCCCACACTATACTGCTCATCCCTGTCAGCCTCTGCCATCCTTCCTATGCAAAATACTTGAGAAATGCTCAGCCACAGACAGACACAACTGGAAAAGGAAGAGGGACACTTTTCTGGTGTTTGTGGTCGGTTGCTTTGAGACTCTGAAGAACTCTGAGAAGTAGAGGTAAAACTTTTATTGAGTTGACCTTGTGTCAGAACATCTTTTCCCACTGCCCTTGAAGGTGAAATGAGAAATTGCCTTCATGCCTTATTGAGAATCAACAGAGAGGGAAAATGGCAAGACTTGTTGAAGCTAATGCTTAATCTTCTAATTTGATGAATGGTAAAATATTACCATGAGATGATAATAAGTGAAGATAGCTTTAATTTATTTATCTTGTCTATTCTGAAGGACACTCAATAGATATTTTTTTGGTGTTTTATTCTCCCTTAGCATGTTGTCCTTTTTGGCGTTTTCTTAGGATTATATTGCAAAAGAGATTTCAATTTGTTTCAAGGACCTTGAGTTATGTGATGATCAAATTTAGGTTTAATACTAGCCACAAGGGCAGGTGCTCACCTTCAACTTTCTTTGTCAGTAAACAACATCCATCCATCCATCTTCATCTGCTTATCTGGTATCGGGTCCCGGGGGAAGCAGCCTTACCAATGGACCCTAAACTTCCCTTTCCCAAGCCACATCCAGCTCCGACTGGGGGAGGCTGCTGGATGTGGTTCCCAGGCCAGGTTGGAGATAAAATCTCTCCACCTAGCCCTGGGTCTTCCCTGAGGCCTCCTCCTCCCGGCTGGACATGCCTGGAACACCTCCCTAGGGAGGCGCCATGGAGGCATCCTTACCAGATGGCCGAACCACCTCAACTGGCTCCTTTCGATGCAAAGGAGCAGCGGCTCTACTCCGAGCTTCTCTTGAATGACTGAGATTCTCACCCTATGTCTAAGGGAGACGCCAGCCCCCCTCCTGAGGAAACCCATTTTGGCCGCTTGTACCCTGGATCTCGTTCTTTTGGTCATGACCCAGCCTTCATGACCATACATGACGGTAGGAACGAAAACTGACCGGTAGATCGAGAGCTTTGCCTTCTGGCTCAGCTCTCTTTTCGTCACAACGGTGCGGTAAACTGAATGTAATACCGCACCGGGGCTCCGATTCTCCGACCCATCTCCCGCTCCATGGTCCCCTCACTCGCAAACAAGACCCCAAGGTATTTAAACTCCTTCACTTGGGGTAAGGACTCATTCCCTACCTGAAGAAGGCACTCAATCGATTTCCTGCTGAGAACTATGGCCTCAGATTTAGAGGTGCTGATCCTCATCCCAGCCGCTTCACACTAGGCTGCGAACCAATCCAGTGAGTGCTGAAGGTCAGGAAACACATTTCAGATTTTTGTAAGCCAGGTAAAGCAGGACGTGAGTAACAGTGAGCAGATGGCTCTAGTTACAGCAGTTAAAAGCTTGTGAAGACTTTTGGTCCCCCATTTACCCTGTTTAAGGAGTTTTTTCTTTCTTTATTCTTTAAGTTGTTATTAAAACAGACCAGTTTAAAAGAACATACATAAAAAAATGTGATTATCATTCAAATAATCTAATATATGTGTACCCCACTAGAAAAATAAATATGAATACATTATATCATTATTATAATATGATAAAATAAACCTAGTTAATCTATTATAAGTGCATATGGTTATCATGAACCAATAAAACATTGGTTCAAGAGTTGATTGATTCGTGACAGCGGATGCTTCTCTGCCACGCAAACAGCACACAGCCAGCCTGTTAGCCACCGATGCAAAGAGATAACAGACACGTTAACATTTAAATTTAATTGCATATGTCATCTAAACACTTGGAAAAGTACGTTGGAATCTGTGCCGCTGCCAGGGAGCCTTGAGGGTTTTTTGTTGTGTGGGATTTTTGTTGTGTTTCTCCGACGTGAAACTTGGTGAGTTAGCTAGCCTAAGGGATTGAAGTATTGTGTGCTATGATACAGTCAGCTAACGCAGGTACTACGCAGCATATTATGTATTTCAGTTTTTTACCATATTAATGCATATTAATGTGTCAATTTCGGTTTTATATTGAAGATAGTCTATCTAATCTCATTCACAATATACATTTGGGTTAATAAGAATGTAATTTGCAGTATGTATGTAACTATGTTCCTGTATTTTGAGTGCATGGTTTCAACACTTGCATCTAGCTTAAGTTCTGGTTAACACTGATGCTATGCATGGTGTAAAGAGATCAAGATATATATGGTTATGGTTAGAATGGGAAAGGTATTTTATTGCAGAATTGTACAAGAAATGAGTACTTGGTGAATCATATGTTTAATACACTGTACTATTATTATAATTTGTCTCATTTGTCTGCTTATCAAACACTTCTTTGATTCATTTGTCACTTCTGAATGTTTGATCGTAACCAGGTTGAGAAACAGCGCTTCTGCTCGTGTACTCACGGTTCCGGTGACGTCAGATTCTGGCAGCAGTCCAAATGTATCCAGTAAGACCTTGACTCCGGTCTCATCCATTCATTTCCACGTTGACTGGCGTCTCTTCTCACGTTCCGATGGACTATTTTTCAACTTAATTGTAGGTCAGTAAATCAACGTGCATTTGTTCGTAGCGTCACAATGATCCGTCTCTTTATTTCATAACTGCAACAGCAACATAGGCTAACTTGTTTTAAACAACGAAAAAAAACGTTTGTCTCTCAAAATGTGGTTGAAATATAGTTTGTCCTTCCGCTCTCTAGTCACACACACAGACACCTGGCTCAGGTGAGGTCTACATATGGAGTTAACACCCCCTGGCGTCATCCTTATCATCATCATCACCATCACCACAATCCTCATCATCACCCTTAACATCACGTCAACATTATGAACAGTTATTGTAATCAGCATCATCTTAATATAGGTATCAGTATGATTATACATTATATGCATGTGAAGAGGATAAAACAAAAAATAGTGATATGGCTCCAACCTTATGTATTATATGTTACCATATAGTTCATTATGTTAATCTGACCTTGTTTACACAGGTCAGGTTTTTGGGGTTCCTTGGAAAGATTTGAAGTTTGATGGCAAGCCACCCGACTAGAACTACAGAATCTTAAAGGACGGTATTTTATTTTATTTGATGCCATGGACTAAAGACAAGAGAAAGACTCTTGTGAAAAAACACTTTTGAAAGTTGTCTTTTAGTTATTTTATTTTCATTGTATACACCATATAAACATCTTAGGCTACTTGGAGGGTGCACCCTTAGGTTTAATATACATGCTGTATGCTAATCATTCCCATATATCCTGTATATAAATATTCTCATTCTTTATTACGTGTGTCTGTACTGTTATTGTTGAAGTCCACTAGCTCCCAGTTATCTAAATCTTCTGAAACCTAGTCTTGATA
Organism: Etheostoma cragini; assembly: GCF_013103735.1. Classification (NCBI taxonomy): domain Eukaryota; kingdom Metazoa; phylum Chordata; class Actinopteri; order Perciformes; family Percidae; genus Etheostoma; species Etheostoma cragini. The sequence continues at coordinate 21,076,054 of NC_048426.1, read as the reverse complement.
GATAACCTGTTTAGTAGACACTTATAAAGGCTACGTATGGAAAAGTAGATCCATGAACTTCACATGATCTGAATGCTTTAATATATTGAAATTGTCTTGCAATGCACCATAACACATTTCAAGCTTTTCGTACAAAATAAACATGTTTCATCAGACGTATGATGACAAACACCATACAGTACAGCAATTTAAGCAGTAACTTATTTAGAAAATTAGATGATAAATGAAACGCACGTTTTAGGAAAAAGACTGCAATCCTTAGATAAGTTATGAAAATGTGCTTCTTTCATCACATTTGATATTGATATATTTGACATTTGATTTGCGTTTGTAATCTTGATGATAGCCAAGACTTATCCTTAGGTATTTGAATACAGAAATCCTTACAACCTTATTTTGCAGAAGGTAAGTTGACACAAAGCAGAATTGGAATATATCATTATTTAGATTAATAAAGGTATTTGCCATGCAGCATGTAATTGCCTAGGTGTAAATCATTGCACGGCAAATCCAACTGACATTCTTGCATTATGAAAGAGCTGCTCTGTAAATTACATTACCTGTACTCTCATTTGAGAAAAAAAATCTTTGCCCAAGAGGGAAAAATGTATGTTTTACATGTTTTGGTTTTGGGATTGTTCTGCTCAATGCAAAATGGTGTATAACGTTAGCTTGTAAGCAAAAGTGACTGGTGCAAATTTGTTTACTTTGTGTCTTGGCACCAATAAATGCAGAGGCATTTATGATGAATCAAAAAATACTTGTTTTATTCCTTCCACTGACAATAGATATTAAGAATACATTTAAAAATAACTTGTGCCTTTGTTAAAAGGGACGTTTTTTATGGTTTCTGTTAGATTTCTGACGTAGGTCTTCCAATGCACCTTTGTGGTCTTAAGCAGCTTATTAAGTAACAGTAAAGTAAAATCCAGTTTGTTTGCAACTTTATAATAGCTAAAAAGATATAATACTCGTTGTAAATGTGGCTCCACGCCGGGACAGTCTATCTCTGAAGTGATAGTGGTGTACTGTATCATATTATTATGGCCGATTACTTGGGCTTACCCGGTAGTGTATTCACCATTCCAATTGGTTAACAGGCATCATACTGGCTATGTTTATATGAAAACACAATTCAGTTTTTACCTGGTCACATGTGAAGTGGGTTTTCTGTCAACACTTGCACCATTGTTACTCCAAATTCTCCTTTAATTCCATAATAAAAAGAATAGTGGTGCATGGAAAATCTTCCCTTAAATGTGTGGTCAGGGACAGTCTGTTAATTGACTTATTTATGGCAAAAGCATTAGGGATCTCAGGTATTACATGTTAATGTGAACACGTAATCTGGATTAGACAGGATTAGACAAAATTACACCTTCCTTTGACCAAAAGGCAGTTAATCGCTGAGTCTTATCCTTGCCTTAGAAATGGAAATGTTTAAAGCCAAACATACCTCCTCAGTATTTGATGATGTATTTGGGACATATCTTGGTATTATGCTAAGTATTATGCTAATATAATATCTGGGTTTGATGCTTTAGGCTCATCATAATGATCATAAAAAGTACAAAAGTACAAGACTCACCTTCGGTGTCTCTGGTTGTCAGATCTGACTATGTTCTTTTACATTGTGACACAATATGATCATTTATAACTCCCGAGCCTCAAAATGACGTGTCACACACTTCATTACCATGCAGACGGATGTCTTCTGATGCTATTGTGACTCCCTTCAAAGACAAAACCATTAGAGTTTTTGTTGTAAAGTGTCCCTACACGATGCTGTCATTCAGACTTCTTAACTTGAATCCACCTGGAAATAGCTGCAGATAACGCTGCGTGATATCCTCAACGCTTGCTTCTGTCTCAGATTGAAGTGGCCCACATTCAGGCCGAAAGGCAGCATTAAGATAAGGCACTGTCTGCAGGTGATACAATGAGTATTCAGAGTGTGTGTCTTAGCTCTTTCTTCCCCTTGTTCCACTTGCCCGTATCAAGCAGAATCTCCTTCAAAATGGCTTCCAGTCAAGTGTTTCAAAAGGCAAGTGTTGCTGGACTCACCCAGGCTGTCATGCGGGTTTCTTTCATATCAAAACAATGTGGCATTTCAAAATGCTACCGATTTGACTAGTGCTGTCTCCGGAACATATGCTCTGTCTCAGACTAACAAAGACACTGCCTGCTTATTTTCATCTGGTTATTTATAGGCAACTCAGGTTGGGTCTTGTACAGAAAATGCTATCAGAACAAACTGAAACAAAAAGAAACAGAGAAAAAACAAACATGGGAAAGTAAACCGAAACTGTCTTATTTCATTCCGTGTTGTGACTCAGACTTTCCCGAAAGTAATTTAGGTTTTTGTAAAACACTATTTTTAAAGCTGAGAAGAAAACAAGCCCAGCCCCAAACAAACAATCAATTAAATGCCTGTGGTGAAGCAGATCCCCGGACTGTGAGAGTTTGGCTGCTCCTGAAATATGAGCTTTGGAAAAATAGATAGAAATATGGCTTTAATTGAGATATGTATACATATTTGCCTCCATGTTGCAGATCTATATCTTCACACGTGTTAGATGCGTACATTTTTTTGCAGCTCAACATCAAAAGTTGTTCATCCAACCTGCAGCAGCGTTGGGCTGCAGTTCATGCACTCTAGAATCCACTGGAAATAATTAAAATGTCTTCATGTGTCTGTAATTACAGCAAATGAGTGTTATGTGATGATCGTACTCAGGGTTTATATTGCAATTTGTTAAATGGGAAGAGGAGGGAAGGGCCCTTTGGTTTTAGGGTTGCCGATGGTGCGTGTGTGCTTAGACTTCAACATCTGATTGATATCATTTGACAAACTAAATAAAATGTAACAAAGTGCCAGACAACCCTCTGCTCTAAACACTAAAACAGGATATGGATTTTGACCCAAGGCAAGTCACTGACCATGAGCCAGTGTTCATCAACACCCAGACAATCATGTGGGTGTCCTTGCACAAATACTAATGTCTACATAGACACTGTTATTTGCATAAAAACACACACATTGATAACCTGTGCAATATAATGCAACAGAGACTCAACTTTCTAAGGCGATTGAGGCTGTATGAAGTCAGCAGTCAGACCATGCTGATGTTCTGCAATCCGAGAGAGCGTCATTAGCTACGCAATTACAGAATGGTTTGGCAACCTAACAGTGCAACTAAAAAGCAGACTTGCCAGCATGCACAAAAACAGCTATGAAGGTAATAGGGACGAAATATGATGAGCCCATAGAGAGTCTGTGTGCGCCGGCCATCTTGAAAAAACAAACAAAAATCGTTGTTCTTGTGATGTTTTATGTGAAGCAACAGACTGCAGCACTGTGCCCGTTTATTCTGTTCTAAATTTAATTAGAACCATCTAAAAACTGCAGTATATAAATGAATACACAAAGGATCACAGACCATTTTGCATTGATTTAATCTCTGTGATGAACTCCACGTTAGTTTGTCAGAATACATACACCCCCATAAACTTATGACCTCCTTGTTGCGGGGTTTATCTTTCATTTTCTTTTAGCAAATTTGACATTTTCTGGTCATGTCTGAGGGGGACTAAATGCTGACTGACAGTCTGTGATTTTCACAGATTAAAAGTAGAGACAGAAATACAAGAGAAGTCATGCATCACTTAGAAATGCCAAAGGCAATTCTTTTCTGGTTTGATATGGAGAGCTGGTGAAATCCTTTGCTGTGGACTGGGCGCTGCAGTAAGTGAAGCCTTTATGGGAGAACTGAGGCACATAATGAAATCTCCCAACCGAAAGAAGCTTACAAGAGTAATAAAATGATTCGCTTATTGTCATTGGCACCATTCATTTTGCTCTCATTAATTCATTAATGCTGTTCATCAATGATTCCTCTTGTGTTGTCAGTTTGCTGTCTGGAATAACATGTCAGAGTGGATATTAACATGTGCATGCTGACATGGGAGCAAAGCAACACTCCCCTCCCGTGAGAGCCGTGCGTGACCAACGGAGACAGCGACCTCAGCTCTGTGAAGGCCGGGATAAAACATTTATGGGAGCCTGGTGCGGTCACTTTGAGATTCCCGCTCTTATTCTGCCAAGCACAAGTGGGCCTCCTTGTGGGATGGCATTAACATCACTTTTTTATGAACCGCTATAAGTCTGAACAACAAGGAGAAAATAGACGGAGCTTAAAAACTCCAAGGAAAGAGCAATCTTGTCGTTTGTGTGATGTGATTTGTGCTGTGTTTTGGGCTTAAAGCAGCATTTCTAAATTGGATAATAATATACTGTGCCATACAACAAATCAAACCCAGTTTCAAATCATTAGAATGATGGCATTGATCCATGGCATTGCAGATGAATAGCTTCACTTCCAGGTAGCACATAAGTGTTCAACATAGGTAATATATACAGGTCTTGTTACCACCATCGTTCACTTTAAGGATAGAATTGTTTTATTTTTGCTAGTGCTTGAAGTAAAACAAAAAGTTGTCAACTAATAGTTTTCACATACATTTCAGTCTATATTTCAGTGAAAAAAATAACACTTGCTGCAGGTTCTGCAAGTTTATTTGCACAATAACTTTGTGTATAAGATTTAAAGAGAAGAAGAGAGAAAGGTCAGGTTACACTTTACATGAACGTAAGACTGACATGACATTGCCTTGAATGTGTCATAAACGTTATGCACAAGTCATGAACTTTTAGTAACCTTCTTTTAGTAAGTGTCAGTTGGTTTTGTCATGTCAAGTTTTGGTTAGGGTTAGGGTTCATGTGTCATGACTTTGTCATGTCACTGTTATGTAGATACTTTGAACAAGTGTTACCAAACATAATTTTGATCAAAAGCAACCGGACAAGTAGAACTACTGCACATCTTACTAAGTCTCTGACCTGCAGAAGTCAGCTTTAAATTACTTAATTATGGAATTACTTTTCCCATCTGGCAAAAAACTGTTCATCTATTAATTTTGACAATAGATGCCTATAAAAGGCCATTTCAACTAGTGTTTAACATCTGTTGTTAGCAGGTGTTATCCAAGTACTTTTGTAATCACGTCGTTGTTGGTTCACTGTCAACAACATGTATCATTACTTTTGCTTACTAGTTAACCCTTGTGTTATCCGTGGACTAAATTGACCCCTGTCAAGTTAGTTTTATATAAGAAATATGGATTTCTTTCAACCAAATTGCCCCAAAACAACATGGATGATTTCATACCTTGTTCAGGTAACATTGATGATTACTTTCATTCAATTATTTGGTTGTTTTAGCATTTGAATTCTTTTTTTTAATGGTTTCAAAACAGTAACCAGACTAAACTTTGACACATACCCCTCTGTGATCCACTCAGCATCCTCTTATATTAACTACTAGTCAAAATAATTTATAATTTCTGCCTTTTTAACTAAAAACGTATGTACATTTTGATATAAATGAGCTTTGTTGACCATGAATTTCAAGAATAAGTTTGAAAGCAATCAATAAACCAGCTCAGGTTTTTTAAAAAGCGCCAAAACCATGGAAAAAGTGACAGATAAAACCGAAAAACTGAAAAAAACATGGGAAAAGCACAAACAAATGTTCATTTTGAATTTTGGCCTGGAAGAACAAGTTCACGGTTAATGGGAAGACAACACAAGGGTTATTAATACAGATAAATTAACCAATATCCTACACACGTGTGCACACACACACACAAACACACGCACACACACACCTGCGTTGATCTTAATTTTATACAATACCTTCATTCCCAATTTTTGTTGCTGTTTCTCCATATATGTATGTATTAGTTTGTATCCATTTTTCATTGTCTTGTTATATTCTCTATTTTTGTTTTTAATTATGTTATGAATTTTTTGAATTATTAAGGTGGAGGCTTTAAATAAGCCCAATGGGTTTTTTGCCTCTCCTTGCATTGTGTTTTTTTTGCCATTTTAGGCCATCTTAGTGGATGCAACAATTAAGGCATGAAATGGGAGAGAGAGGGAGAATGACATGCAGGTTGGAATTGGATCTGTGGCTGTTGCGGCAAAGACTGAGCCACTGTACATGGGGCACACATTCTAACAGGGACCTAGGTGCCCCGCTCTGACTTACTCATTCTGTATCTTTTAAATTGTGCAGATAAACCTACAAACCTACACCCTGATGGCAGCCATTGCTCTTTGCGTTGCACGTTTAATAACATCTTTCAATCTTTTTCCGTGCTGCACACAAATGAACTTGCAAACAAAGGCATACAGTCCTTTTTACTCTTCGATTTAGCTTTGGTTCTTAAACGAAAAGAAATATTGTATCATTATGTCTTATCCCTGTCAGTAATTTGCTCACAGACCTTGAACCAAAACAAAATGTAGTATAGGCTGTGTAAGGCAGCGAATATCAATTTAATATCAAGGCCACTTTGACTCCTAAAGTACAATTAAATGGTTTGAGTGCTTATAACAAATCTGAGCTGATATAATCAGTATCAAACAGGTATTAACCTTTTTCATTGCCCTATTCTATGCTTTCTCTGCATGTATTTCTAATATTGTTGTGCAGCAGTGGAAAATATACTACTTTTTTCACCAGCAAAAGAAGTAAAGCCAGTGAAGTAAAGACACAATAGCTCCATATAATGTCAATATAAGGTTCTATCTATCTATATTATATGTGCTGCAACATAGAGTATAAAGAGTTAGGTAAAAACATGAAATAATTCTCACTGAAAGTTAAATTAGACACAAATTGAATCCTCAGTGTCAGAAACCGGATTGACTGGATTTTCGGAAAAACACTTATATGTGACACACACACACACACACACACACACACACACAATATCATAACAAAGTTTTAGAGCTGAGTAATAATATCACTTTAAATAGGCTTAGTAGAAACTACCGCTGCAAGCACACACTGTTCAACCTTGCCCATCCAGCAAAATAGCCAAATCTGTTCAAGTATGAGTTTTGCAAGCTCAATAAACGCAGTAGATAGGAACTCATTTAATACCCCATCTCTCAGAAAGTAAGACAAAATGCAATTTTTAATTCCTTTAAATATTTATGATCAGTAAGTGTGGGTCTTCCATAACTTCTTGTTTGTATAACTACAATATAAGTCTTATCAGTAATCTTTACTGGTATCATTGATTTTTAACACTTTAGACTGACAATGTTTGAGACATCAAGTGTAGGCATGTAATAGTTTTGAGTCTTTATGTCAGAGTGTGACATTAGGCAGCTTTTCTTTTGGTAGATGTGTTTCGGGTTTTAGCAGTTATTATTCAACGGTGTTGTGAATTTGCTGTGTTTTGTCACTTGTTCGTTGGACTGGGAATCAAGGCGATGAGAAGCAGCTGTGATTGCCTGGACCACACCCCCCTCCACAGCTCAGGTTCAGCCACGGGATAGTAGGATGTGCTTGTTAACGATTGATGTGAGACAGGTGCGGAGGAGGAGGACAACGGAAAAGAATCCCAGGTGTGACCAGCTGGAAGACAGTTTTGTTTTTAGTACTTGGAAGTAACCTGGTTTATTTAAAAAATAGATATATTTAAGAATCATCCTGTGGAACTGTATTTTTTATAACAGTGGAAACACTTTTTTGCTGGTAAAACAGGACCACACACTACCATGGGAAAGTGGCATTTAGAAGACAATGTGCGCTGAAGGTTTTTGTGACTACAAGCTCTTTTCTGTGTCAGCTCCTCCTTACAGCAGCTCCACTTTTACTGTCCCGAAGTGAAATGTTACAAATTTCTGAACGTAATTATACACAAAAACAAGTGGGCTGCTTTCATAGACAGCATATAAATTATAAAAAGTAATGAGCCTTAGGTAATCCTCCTCTGCAAAGGTGCATTGTGTGACACACATGATGATGATTGATTGATGATTCACAGACATGCACAGATGTTTTCAGTTACTCTGATTAAAAGTCAGAGCGAGGTTGCCTGTAGCTATGCTGGAAATGAGAGGTGGTTGAAAAGAGTCCCAACCCAACAACTGCAGCAAAGCTAAAAGGAGATGTCAGTCAAACAGTCTGTACAGGCCCACGTAGTCTTTAGAAGAAGTTTAATCAAAGTGAACTGTCTGAATGGACTAGGATGTGTAGGGTCTTTATGACTTAGTTTTCTATTTTAGCATATAAAAGACCATCAATTGGTGAAATTGGAGGAATCGCAAAGAAAAACTCCCGCACACTGTCTAATTTGCAAAAAGTATAAAGTTTTATTAATAGGCAACGTTTCGGTACTAGACCTGTTGAGGCATAGCCCCTCACACCCTCCCTTGCCGGTCTAGGCGAACGCTGCAACTCCTCACACCCTGAATAATCTTCCTGTGAAGAGAAGCAGAGATAGGGAGGGGGCGCGCCATGGCTGTGGCTGCACACCATCCCCCGTTGCTCTAGGTGATGCCGCAACTCCTAGCTCCCTAAACATAAGCCTAATCAGAGAGTTTTAAGTTTACTCTTAAATGTAGTGATGGTGTCTGCCCCTCCGAACCCAGACTGGGACCTGGTTCCACAGCAGAGGAGCCTGATAGCTGAAGGCCCGGGCTCCCATTCTACTTTTAGAGACTCTAGGAACCACAAGTAACTCTGCATTCTGGGAACGCAGTGCTCTATCGGGACAATAAGGTACTGTGAGCTCTTAAAGATATGATGGTGCTTGACCTTTAATAGCTTTGTAGGTCAGGAGAAGGATTTTAAATTCAATCCTGGATTTTACAGGAAGCCAATGCAGAGAAGCTATTACAGGAGAAATATGATCTCTCTTCTTAGTTCTTGTAAGAACACACGCTGCAGCATTCTGGATCAGCTGGAGAGTCTTGAGGGACTAATTTGAGCAACCTGATAGTAAGCAATCACAAATGGCCAGCCTGGAAGTAACAAATGCATGGACCAGTTTTACTCCATCGTTTTGTGACAGGATGTGCCTAATTTTGGCAATGTTACAAAGGTTTTGTTTTAAGTGGCCATTAAAGGATATGTCCTGATGAAAAATAACTCCTAGATTTCTGAAGGGCCAGCACAATAACCTCAATTTTGTCTGAGTTACACATCAGAAAAGTTTAGATAATCCAGGATTTAATAATAATAATTTAATAATTCATACTGTTTATTGATCCCGAGTGGGGAAATTACAATTTACACTTTTAGTTAGTAATCACCACAAATAAGCCTGAAATACACACACACTCACTCCGGACTCAGCACTCATACGCTCAGGACACATTCATGCACAAATGGAGAGATGTCAGAGTAATAAGGCTGCCAGTACTGGACCAGGGCATTGAGACGTTGGGTAGGGGTTGGTACGATGCCTTGCTCAAGAGCACCTGGCAGTGCCCAGGAGGTAAAGTGCCATCTCTCCAGCTACCAATCCACACTCTGTACTTTGGTTGGTCCATACCGTGACCTGAACCAGCGACCCTCTGGTTCCCAACCCAACTCCCTACGGACTGAGCTACTGCCACCCAAAATACCACCATAAGATTTTACATGTTTAATGCATGCTTGAAGTTTGGCTAACTGACTGGTTTCTTCTGGCTTGATTGATAGGTATCATTGCTGTCATTCAGATAACATTGACAATTAATTGAGTGTTTCCCAATAATATTGCCAAGAGGAAGTATAGATAAGGTGAATAGAATTGTATGTTGCTAGAAATGACATTCATTAAGTTGGGATATTGGTTCACTGCTGAGAAACTCATACTTAATGCATACTGTGGCACAGACTCCCTAAGCACGAGAGCCCACAATCCCTTGCCAGTGTCAGTGTGCCAAAGTGGTTTTAATTTAAAAGGACTGCATATGTTGTGTTAAATTAATGTAGGGATGAGACTCATTTTAACTATGTTTCCACTTCTGGTGTCCATGTGACTGGCAGAATATCAGAAATCTAACATATGAACTCATCACTGTGTTTCCATTGTGACTTTGGCTTTTACATCATTGTTGATTAAACTGTAATATTGAAACTACGTAGATTACGAAACAATTGCCAGGCAAATTGTGAGTAGCATGAGGGAAAGACAACCCAAGGACCCTCCGTCTCGGTAATCAGTGTTAGTCCTGCTGAATCCACACAGCAGAATTTCATCTACAAGAGTAAAATTCATCCATAATTCATTATGAGTTTCACGCTGATGCCACATAATCAGTTTTTCAGACATATTTCATTGGAGTAATCAAACATTCAGACAGTTGGCAACACAGTGCACACTCACAGAGTGAGTAAACGTGTATCTGTATGGTTGTGTACATGATAAACATACAGCCGTTCAGGATACGTGTGCTCACAGTGTGCATCCGCGTGTTTGAGCATCTACTCGAAGTGTGCAGAACTGGAATTACTATATGGGATTGTGGTCACAGGCTGTGAAAGCCAATATTAAAGACTGGGTAGGATAGGCTGCTGACTAATTTCACACAAAAAAGCAGTATTGTCTGGTTATTATATACTTATTATCCCTATATTTGAATAACAAAAAGAGACACCATATACAGATTGACAATATATGACAATATATTATTATATTGACATGATAATACCGATAAATTACAGTTTCCAATAGCATCAATATGTTGGTCATTAGAAGACTCCAAAACAGCCCACACTCAAATTCACATGCATGTCATCACCGGGTCCTGATCACATGTAGGTGAGTTATGTCAGCATGTAGTATTTAATTGTGTGCTTCCCAGCATACTGTGCTCGGCTGCTGGAGCTGCATTTGGTCAGACATGTTGGAAAGGTCATTCGAAACGTCTCTTACAGTAGCCTCATTGGTCATTCTTAAAGTGGCAGTTTCCCCAAATGACTTTAATTGAGGAGTCTCACATTGCCAGGCCTACCTCCACAGCACTGTGGAGGAGGGTCTGGCTGGTCCAAACAGGACTAGCTACCTGAACAATCCCTTAAGTGAAACTCTGTGGATGTGAAACAGTTGAGGAGTGATGTAAGATATGTTGCTGTTGAATTTTTCAAGTGTAATCTTTTGATGTGAGCACCACAAATTCCATTCCCCTCCATTGTGTTGAGATGGTGGCAGATATCTCAAGGGACATACCTGTCAAAACATGGGGAAATAAAATGCAAGCTTTCAGATGTTCTTGATATCAGAAGTGTAATTTTGGTGATGTTTACATTTAGGTTACATGCAGTTGAAGATAAAAAGGGCTTTACTGATGCTTCACATCTTTTCATTTTAAAGCGTGTTTATTGTGTGTTGAAGCATCACAGTAGAAACTTGTATAAAATGACTTGGTGAACAATACAATAAAAATACCTTCCTGTAAAAATGGTACTTCCAACCGAAATATTACTTTTTTACGCTCAATCACACCAACCTGTCTCGGTCTTTTCTCTTACACATTGTAATAGCTCCTCCCTGAAGCACCTTTTTAAACTTGAAAGTGGACTATAATTTGAAAATTACGACCATTAAAAGTGACACTCAACAATGGGGGTGTCATAAAATTTTACATGAACACTGTGCCGAAGCTGAAACGTAGATTGCTCATAATGTGCAAGTGACAGAACTGTCTTCTCTTGGCTAAATTGGAGCCAGAATCAGTGTTTATACAGCCCACAAAATCAGAGCTCACTCATCAGAAAAGTGGGAAAATGTACTGAGAGGCTAAATTGTAAATCCACAGGTGACTTTTAAAAGTTAAATGACATCACTCTTAACGGCTATGATTTAGGTATGATGTGTAGCCAAGAGCAAATCAGAACATCTCATCTCTGGTTCTGCTCTGGCCACCTCAGAGTGTTTCATATTTAGGTGTATTTTCTTTGTTGTTTTTGGTCTAGTGGTGTAGAAATATGTAAAGCAGTTTTCCCATCTATAAGCTAAATAGCATTGTTTATTTATAGATTTCACACGAACTGAATAGATTTCCTATATGTAATTACCTCAGCCCCCACTGGACTATTGTTAAAGGCTAAATGATTTCTAAATTGTGTTCTATCAACAAGGGAGCATTTATCATGTTAAAAAGATTCCTCCCCTCCACGCATTCCCATTATAATGGATATTTTGAGATATTATACAATGATGTCTCCTTCCCTTTCCATCTCCTTAGCCAGACCTGCATGATTTTTTTCATGAGTGCGCAACAAGATTGCTCGTAAATGTAGCCGTTTCATGAAAAAAAGGTTTGCCTTCATCCCTGAGCGTCTGTGAGCAGATGTCCGGCTGCATTTCCATTATGAACCTCGGTGGGCATCTGACGTTTTGTTCAAGTCTTTTTTTTCATAAAGGACTCCTCACTTCTGCTTCCAAGTGAAGGTTATTCACTTTTTTATGAAGCAGTTACTCACATAGTCAAAGATTCAGCAAAAATTGTGAAATAAAATGAGAGTAATTTACCACACCTTCCAGCTCTGGACAAAATATTTCCCCCAGTGCCATATTATTAAAGGTTAACTTTGATCATGTCATCTTGAGACTTCCCACCAGCACAGCTCCCGCCCTGAATCCCACCACACCCTCTGTTTTATGAAGATGTCAACATCCATACAAGTTATCATTTACTACTGGGTGTCTGGACACCTTCTTGCTGGAAGACAAGGGAATCAGAAATGGAGTTATTAGAAGATAAAGAGCTTACCTTTCCCGGGTGACAGGATAGCCTTTGAGGGGACATTCCCATCCGTCATTGTTCACGTCCAGAATATTGTAACCTTAAACAGGTGTCATGGACAGAAATAGTAGCAGCCTGCTGGATATCTGCAGAGGCTATGCTTACACTGACTATCTGCATTACATGCTTTTACTTAGCATTGATGAAAATGTCCTACTATGCATGATGCCTAGTTTTACCCTTTTATCTTTTCATTCTCTGTTCAGTGCTTTATGTCTAGTTATATTCTGTATTTACATGTTGTCTGCTCCAATGAAATGTTATTGAATACTTTAACATTGGCCAAGTGGGACAGTGTGGCTAAAAATGGCACATTTACGGTATTAATGTGCATTGTCCCTTGTAAAATTGGAAATAAATGTAAAAGTTTATACAAAAAAAGACAACAACTATAACACTGTGAGTCTTGACTCCTCATTGATTTGATTTGAGTCTGAGCCTTTGCATAGCCTAAACATGGTCTCAGTTATGGATATAAGTCATAACAGCAAACAGTATTCAAAGCTTTGAAAGGAAAATCTTAATTACATGTCACTATTAAGTAATTTAAAAATCTTGAACCTTAACCCGAATCTTGCTCATGAAGACACCCTGACTTGATTTGAACATAACTTCAATGACTTGAGACCTGATTTGGACTTATCTTGGATACCTTGACACTTGAATTGGACTGATTTTGGATGGCTTAAAACTTGAATTAGACCTATCTAAAGTAGATGAGACCTGCCTTGGACATATCTCAGACACCTTGAGAACTGACTTGAACATATCGCAAACAACTTTAGAGTTGGCTTTGGACTTAGCTTGGATACCTTGAGACACTTGGCCTAAATAAATCATGAATTACTTTAGGCTGGACTTGGATTTATCTTAAATCACTTTAATCTTGACTTGGACTTGCCTCAAAAGACGTAAAACATCACTACTCTACAACCCCACAACCACCACAACTCTCCATGTGAATCCATAACTGTTTCCTTAATCTATTTAGATGAATGATTTGCCATAGTCTGTCAGGGTAGTCTGGGTCAAAGCAGAGGGATCCTGTCAGTCCAGGGACCGATGCTGACAGAAGCAGCAGTGAAACATAAGGAATAAGTCAATCTCAACAACTGCATGAGCTCCAGATACTCCTCTTAATATTCTCAGCCATATTACCTAAATGTTTCGTTCAATATTTAACTCAAGTATTAGGAGTCAATTTAGGATGCTCAAACTGTCAATGTATGGCTTCATATCTCAATTGCTTCATTGAATTAGTGCCAGCATTCCCTCTGAACTATAACTGACTGCAAAACCTCATTCATATGCTGAAGAACACTGTACCATTCATAATTCATTCAAACATGATTTTCTTGCCGTTTCCTATTACTGCTGAATATACTATACTTAAAGCAGATTTAATTTGCGTTCTTTCTGTTTATCCTTTGTTTCTTTTACGGACAAGAACAATTTATGGTCACAATGGATTTGTATTGAAAAGAAAGAAAAAATCTTATAGTGATGTAACAAAGACACTAGTTTCAGCTGTAACTAGTTAAAACCTTCAGATTTCTTTATTTTTGAGAGTCAGAAGATCTTGTACAATGAATTTATAATGCGTTTTCTTACATGTAACATGTCCACTCCAAAGAAATCTTTATTCTTTGCCACAGTGGACTTGCTCTATCTAGATACAGGACAAATGTTCTATTTCTTCTTAACATCTGCAATAAGTGACCTGCATGTGAACTATACTGTACCAAAGACATAATACTGAGGGTGCTCAAGCTGAATCTCTAATGGCTCATGTTTATCTTATGAAGCTATGGCATACACTCAGTCAGGAATACTATACTTGTGCATGCTTTGGCCTGTCATTTCATTTCTCATGTGTCTGCGTTCAGTCCTCTCACACATGCTCATTGTTGTCCTGTGACGGGCTGTAAATTATGTCATCAGCTGTTCTCATAAATGCTGGTCACATCATCTGATCTCATCTATCCAACAGCCCAGCGACAGCCTACATAGTTAACCTATCATCCAGTTTGAATATAATTCACTCTCTTCCTTTAGAAGTTTCATGTGGTGGTGTCCAGCCACCTCTTTCTAACATAACATAACACACTGCATATTTCTGCTCCAACTGAAGTAAGATTCATAATATTTTTGTGGTCCACCCCCTCCACTGAACACCTTGCAGCTGTCTTGGATCTTTGCTCAATTGTCTTAAAGTGCTAATATTGTGCTTTTTGTCTTTTTGTCTTTCCTTTAATGTGTTGAATATCTTTGTGTGCATGTTATATGTTTACAAAGTGGAAAAGCCCAAAGTCCATCCCAAAGGGACCATCTCCAAGAGAAAACAATGTTCACAAACTGCTCCAAACTGCTCTATTGTAGTCCAGCCTTTACTTCTATATCACACTCATAACAAATATGGCTTCAGAGTAAATGTTGCATGAATCCAATGTAAGTGTTCAGACGGTGTCAGATTTACAACAAGTCCTCTAAACCACACGACCACATAGGTTGTTCGGTCTTAACCTTCATACAACTCACATATGTGTTTTATAAATTAGCAATTCTAGCTATGGCAGGAAATAATACCCACAGGAGCTTTTTCTGTCTCTGTATATCAACACAGTTCTTGTGGTTTTGAACATGTCTTTAACATAGTGAAACGCTCACAGTTTGGTTGGTTTTGGCACCAAACTACTTGGTTAGGTTGAAAAAGTTTAGCAGTTTGGGTTAAAAAAAAAAAAAAAAACGTACATACTTGACAAATTTACACATGTGACAAAGAACACAATTGAGGAACTTGAGTTTGCTTAGGAAAGTTTAATTGACTCGCAGTTTACTTTTATTTCCAAAGGGGACACAAACTCAAATCTCCTGGGTGAAAGTTCTGTTTGTTGATCCACCGTCTACCCTTAAGAGAGTCTTTTAGGTCTTAATAACACATAACAGGACTCTTTGCTTTTCTCCCATTGTAATTACTTCAGCCACTTATAGCAACTTAAGGGATTGTAATTGTTGCTTGTAAAAATCAACCTATGGAGTCGTATTGCCGTGTGGACAGTCGCCAGATTTAAGACCATAAAAACTGCCCAGCATTGGAATTGACAATGTCCAATTTGGTGTGATTTAATTTGTTCTGTCATCACAAAAATCTGATCTGAGTCCCATATGACATAATCCTCTACTGTGTGAATTAAGTCAAAGAGAGAACCTGGCCCTTTGGCTTCCATCATGATACAATAAAAAGTCCCATTATATGAACTGTGACATTCATTGACCACTATTAGTGACCAGCAAATTGCAACACCATCAGCAGGTCCGTGGCGCACTTTACACTTGCCCCGCATTGACACACTACATAAAGTGACAATGGAGAGACTTATTAAAGCAGAGGGCCAGATGGTGTATAGGCTCCAATGAGCTTTAGAAGGCAGACATTTTAGCCCCTGACTCAGTCATTGGTTAATTCCCACAGATGTGTTATGCTTTTATTTCAAGGTTAAGAAAAGGGAACATGATCCCTTATATAAGCTGAATAGGAGCGTCCAAAAGTCTAATGATGTTCCATCTCCTTAGAGGCGTCTTCATAGAAAAATTACACAGTCAACACATTCTCTCAAGCTTCAAGCTCAAGCCAATTAGTGCTGCCCCTGCACAGAACCTGTTAAAAGGTTTCCCCAAAAATAACTTCGTCATCAAAGAGCCAGCATAGTATAGGCTCTTTAAAGAATAATTCCAGTCAATTTCAACATGTAGCTCTGTTGTTTGTAAATTTAGAGTGCTGTCAACAGAGAGAAAAACAAAACCAATTGGTGCTGTCTACTAGGTGTTATCCTCCTGCTACAGTTAGCACCCAACAGGCTTCAACAGGGCACGTTTTAAAACGGGTTTTTAGCCTCTAAAAATGTTCAAAATGTCATTACAAGTGGCAACCCGTGTGCAGTGATTCCTTCAGAAGCACAATAGCGAATCTGACTGCAGTAGATGTGACAGAAAGGCATACAAGTTGTGTTAATGCACACCTGTTCATTTCCTGTTTTCTGGTGAAGTCCACACTAGTCAATTGACAAACTTGTACAATCCAATATTCCAAAATGTTTTTTTGTTTCCACATAGAAACCTTTTAGATAGAAAGACAGTCGCCTGAGTGTTCTTACTGGTTTCCCTCATCAAAGTCACTTCCATGTACTAATTAGACTAATTGTACATAAATGTTAGATGGGTATAGATCAATTCTGTTAACATTTTTGGTGATGATCGGAAACATAAAGTACCACAAAAAGACTGGAAAGTGCGTCAGGTTGGAAGTATCTGAATATGGCCAATAGCAGAAGGTGGGGTCCGAACGTGGACACAGTAACTAATGTCTGAGAAATGAAGGTCCTCAGTAAATAGAGCCTATCCTGTATGTCATCCTTGATGACTCCGTCCTGTGCGTGCATGTGACATGGAAATACGCAGTGGGTGAAGCAGTGCCCTGGGTGTTCAGAAGGACAGAAACTACAGCTCCTTGAAAAGAGAAAACACTTGGCATAAATTTTAAGGTATGACAAATGTCACATGTATAAACAAGCTGTTAAAAAGTAATCATTGGAATCCTTTAAATAGTGCAAAACTTATGAGCTGACACTGTTCTGATCCTACAGGGAGCTCATCACGGGGCTTTCAAATTAAGATGATAGAGCTTAGGTGCTTTGCTTGTCACAGTTCCTGTATTTCAATATCAATGATATTGTGTAAGCACTTAGGCTATAATGTGAAATACTTCATTAACTATTAACATTTGCAACCAATGCACAGTGCAGCATCATGCATGGTTGTGAGCACATGGGTGTCATAGAAGGCTAGCGAAATGCGGATCCAAAATGCAGAGGATAGTTTTGATGATTTAATAAAAACTCAAAAAATGCACAAAAAAACCTAAGGAGTCCTGGGAACAAGCAGGCAAAATGGGAAATCAAAAATAAAGTCAAACAGAAAGCACAGGAACTCTAACACAAACCGGGAAGACAAATACATTGAAATACAAACTAGAGACAAAACCCAATGATCTGACACAGGACAAGGGGAACACAAAGACTAAATACAGAGGGTAAGGTAACAAGGGCTGGGAAACAGGTGAAAAACACCAAGAAAACACAAGAGCGCGATAACCAAAGGACAGAAAGTAAAACAAAACATAACAAGACAGAAAACCAGACCTTCAAAATAAAACAGGAAACAGAACAACATTTATGTTTAAAGAAGAAAATAATTTGCCTTGGGACATGCGTGCAATGTTTAAGGAACGAGACGGGGGAAATCATCTGAGTGGACATTACATGTTTAAGTAACCTTTGTTGTTGTGATGGTATGATTTTGTGAAATAAGGGTAGGACCAAATAAGCTTATTTTTCTTCCGCCTCCGCCTACTCAAACTAATCATTTAATTGTGTAATTTTATGTATATATATATATGTTAATTTCTGATTGGTTGTGTTTTATTTTTTGGTTTTAAAATTTTGTTTTGTCTTGCAACGTTGTTGATTGTTTGAGATGAAAAAATTTAAACCAAATTAAAATACAAAACAGACTACCACAATGAGAACAAACCCAGAAGAAAACACCAAAACCATGATAGGTGCCTGGGTGCCTGTTTCCAAACCTCCACTGCCTTGGCGCTGTTCTCTAAAGCAGGTGAGGAGACGGAATTGGAAAATTATTATTTCACATGATTTTAATGAAGCACTTAAAGCCTGAGTTGCATAGAGGCCACATTTGCCTCGGCTTCCAGACCTTAGATTAAAGGGATATTTCACCACTGGAAAGATGAATGTATGTTTAAATTGGGTCATTAATGTAGTAGAAAGGTCTAGGAATGAGGGAGCGATGTCACTTTGCCATCCTGGAACTCAATGAGAACATTGACAAGAGCAGTTTCAAGAATTGTTTTCCCTCGTCTCTTCTTTTCCTTCTTCTTGTTTATTCAAAATGTAGTAGGAAGAGATGTCTTTTTAGCCTTCGGCAGAAGATGCGTAGGCTTTTGCCCATCCTGATGTCAATAGGGAGCTCATTCCACCGCTTAGGAGCCAGAACAGCAAACAGTTGCAATTTTGTTGAGTTACCAGTCCTCCCTCGCTGTGAGGGGGCAAAGCAGGTTGTCTGATACCGAGTGGAGTGGGCGGGTTGGAGTATAGGGTTTGACCATGTCCTGGATGTAAGCTGGGGCGGATCCATTCATGGCCCTGAATGCAAGAACAAGTGCATTGAAGCGGATGGGGTCAGCAATTGGTAACCAGTGAAGAGAGCGGAGGAGCGGTGTAGTGGGAGAGAAATTGTGCAGGTTGAAGACAAGTCCAGCTGCTGCGTTCTGAATGAGCTGCAGGGGCCGGATGGCACATGCAGGCTGGCCAATCAGGAGGGAGTTGGAATAGTCTAGACGTAAGACGACTAGAGCCTGAACAAGAACCTGAGCCACCTTCTGCGTTAAGACAGACACACAATTCAGAGATCTCTCGTCTCAGGGGGACATGACGGAGGGAAGCACGGCCAATTGAAAAAACAACCCTGTTTCCACTGATACAAAGCTTAATGCTAATCAGTGAAGTATCTCTTTAAGCGTTCCAGGAGCGAGGCAGTCTAGTGGGACGCAAGCTGTCACTGTACGGGAGGAGGTATAAAGAAAGTCGTGAGTTCTTACTTCCTTAGATGATTTGTCTGGTAATGGCTTTGGTGGGAGCTGATGGTGACAGCAGTGGAAGGTTATTTCAGATAGATTTGGCTCAAAGACCGTTTGGGGGACTCCTGGATGAAAAAAGAAACGTTAGTCTATGACTTGTTTTTACACAAATACCCACATGTGCACAACAGAACGAAGAGGTCAAAGCTCTATCCGTGCAGGAAAGAAAACATAAAGCACGTCATACAACACCGTGGTCATGCCATTCTGCACACAAGCGTAGACCAGGGAATTCTCCCCGCTTTGTTTCCCATAGATTTATACTCACTAATCAAAACAAATAAGGATAGCATCCTTCATGTTGACAACACATAGCACTCAGGAGAGTTGAGTCATTTGATCTGGATGGCTGGCTCTCCTTCGCCTCTGTCTGTTGCTTGTACCAAGAGGCTCACAAATCTTGTTGCATTAAGACTAGCTTGGCTAAGAGAGGGGATTTAGGCCTCAAAGCAGTATCCCCTTTCAACTCCGCATGAGAATCATTTACAGTACAGTGTTTGGGCTTATAGTAGCCTTTGGAAAGATAATGGTCTGCAGAGAGGAAACAGTGCATATGACTGTGGCTAGAAATGCATCAAGTGTGCTATGATTTAACTTTTAAAGCTTGTCTCATGCAAGTAAAGGGCTGGCAGTAACAGTCCTGGATATGGGGTAAACATGGTGGACTAAATCGAAGATATTTACTTTTTAAAAGTAGTCTGGTTTTATAAGGTTTACTGAAGAACTTTTGGCACAAATAACTTCCATTTTTGAGCATGTTGAGTGTTGCATGAATATCTGTGAAAGAAGTGCAGGATGTAGTACATATGGTGACCACACAATAACAATAATGAAAGTGGTTGATGATCATGAAGTGCAAATGTGAGTAGATTTTATTCGTGAGTTGTGTATATGAAGCTAGCAGCAACTTGGACATGAACTCATCCTAGTCGTCTCCTTCCAATCCATACGTACTCAGTATCAGAGTCTAATTGTTGTATGAAAAAAAAAGGTGTCTGAAATAGATGTGTTTAATTAGTTCATGGTCTGTGGATACTGTAAGTAATTAAAACTAAAGACTGTAATTCAGCCGTGAAGGTTAAGGTGTATATCCAAATTGAATTAATTATAAGCCAACTGTGTTCTCATAGCATCAACTGGCCACATTCATTTCACTTAATCATGTTTCTAACATTGTCAAGTAAATTTGTTCAACTTCACTTCTGTAATCCACCAAGACTTCACAAGGAACCTCCACCAATGCTATTGATAGTTTTTTATGTTCTGCTTTTCAATCAACAGCTCGGTGGACACTCCACACAGCTGAGCTTTCCGATGTCATATTTTTAATGGTTTTTAATATTCTTGTTTTATGTGTTGGTTTTATTGCTTATCTGTTTTTAATGTGCTATATGTGCTGGTTCTACTGTAAAGTGTATTTGGGTACCATGAAAAGTGCTATATAATTAACATGTATTATTTTTGTTGTTATTATTACATGGTTTCAATGAATTAATGATGACTGGATCCTTAAAATGCCAGTTGGACAACATCAAAGCAAACACGCGGGTACTGATCTCACGTCGAGATCTGAAAATTACAGGAGGCGATGACATTCAGATGACTCGCATCAATTTTCTGCCTCAGCATTAAAGTTGGAGCAGAAAACGCTGTCTGAACACATCAAAGTCAGGAGACCTTTAAAGCTAATTAATTAGTCCTTTCTGAAAGGATAGATTGAGGTGGATTATTTTTAAAACATCTGTTTCATGAAACAGACCAGCAGACCAGTTTAAATCCTATTGTGTCCCAAATGTTGTAATTAACATTAAAGTTAAAAATGGAAGATTGTGATACATGCTCTGAGTTTTGGGTAGAGAGCTTGAGGTAGATTATTAAATATGTTTGCCTTGTATTCCAAAATAACAATGAGTGTGGTATTTGTTTTCATCAACTTGTGAAAGAAGGCACTGGAGACTAAAAGAAAGAAGATCACAATTATCCTATTGATCGGCATGGAAAGTGGAGGTCAAGGGATTTAATTAAAGTGCTTGTTTTTGGAGCTGAGCTTTCTTAAAACTCTTAGAGGTCTTGTTGAAATTGTTATGATGATCTCAAAGTTTTTGAAGATTCAAAATATGTCCGCATGAATCAATGGAAATGGGTACAACATGATGAATAAGACATTGGTAAAACCATGACATTTGAATATTTCTCCAAACATACTGTATGTGAACACACCTTCATACTGAAACACATAAAACATACAGTGTGCGACAATGTTGTATTGGATGGAAAATGTTTTTGATGCAAACAAAACACTATTTAGAAAATTTGAGACTAAAGGGACACTTTCAGCTAGTCTCATGACAGTGATGCTGTTTCTATCTAATATCTATTTATTTATTTGTGTACAGGGTCATGATTTTCAAATTTTTTTGTAGTATTAAGCACAGATTTTAAACGAATGTATTTCAATGGAAAGCATCTTTTGTGATAACAACACAAATTTGGTAACATGTAATATTGAAAAGCCGAAAATCAGCATGAGGAGGTTGGTTGGGGTGGTAGATGGATCAAACAACACAGGACTTTCACCCTGGAGACTAAGCCCTGCGTCCCGCATCTGGCAGTTCCTTTCCGTGTTCTTCTTCTCCTTACCACAACCTTCCTGTTGTTGTAGCACGTCCCACGTGTTGCAGTTCTTTTCCCCTTTGTTCTTTTCCTAATCACAAATGTCCTGTTGTGGATTGCGTCCCGTGTTTAGCGTTGCTTCCCGTTGTTGTTGCCAATGTGTGGCGATTAATTTGCCCGTTGTTGCGTCCCCCAGCGACCGTGTCCCGGTGGCTGTTCTTCATTTTGTGGTGACCACCACAAAATAAACGTGAAAATCATGTCCCTGTTGATGAATCAGTAGATCAAAATGACGCAAACATTTCACGATCTGACGTGAGACCGGGTTGACACTTTACTCAAAAAGCCATGACTCATCGCTCCAATGGTCCGACTCTTTGCCATGGGATGATTCTTGGATGACAGAGCACATTATTGTCATGCTGGTACTGTGTAGCACATTTCAAAGGTTTTTTATGGCAACCTTTACAGATGCATCACCTCAACTTTTGGTTTTTTAACAGTAAATCTGATTACAAAACAGTTGTTCTTAGAACTATTTTTTTTACTGACAAAAAAGAGGTTCAAGCTCATGTTCGATGTTTTAGGGGGAGATGGGATGGGGGACAAAACGGTTGACATCATGGCTTGAGGAAAAACAGGCAGCAATACAATGGAAATCTCCAACAAGAGAAACATTGAGAGGAGAAGTCTTTAGAAACTGGTAAAAGAAAAAACCCTCAACAAAGGGAAACATTTCAACAGTTTGTTGCCGCTGCTATTTAGAGGAACGTCTTAGAGCTTTTGTTGAGAGCTAAAACCAGACATAAAATAACAGCGGACATTGAACTGTCTGCAGTGGTTAATTGACTAATGGTTGCTAGTTGTTATGGTGACATCACATGTCAGTGGGGCCTTAAAGTGTCACTCACTCTCACAACATGTGTCACTCACTAGCTGTTTTCTTGATGACTTACCAACAGGCAATGGAAATAGTGAAGAACAGATGCCTTTCCACTTCATACTACTCCACTGCTTGTTTGTCCAAAACCTCAACTTAGTGAGTCCGCCCCCTGCCACAAGTCAAGATTTTAAGAGACGTGTTTGCAAATGGTAGGGCACAGTGTTGTGCAAATGCAACGGTACTGTACACGTAAAAATGTCCACCACTCTGACCACCTAGGTTGCGTCCGAAATCCAATACTATGCACTACATACTCAATATACTACATACTGTTGTGGAGTGAGTTACAGGTTTCCTGTGTATCCTTCCTATTTTAAAGTAACTTGCCAAACACTAGTTCTTAAAGAGTCTAATGGCACATTAGAGTCACTGTGATGATTTGCAAGCTAAATGCTTAAGTCAGAAAGCTAACATACTCACAATGAGAATGTTAACATTCTAATGTTCAGTAGATATAATGTTGGCATGATGCTAACATTTGCAAACTAGAACTAAACACAAAGTCCAGCAGAAGCTATTGGGAATGCCATTACTTTTGCAGGTGCTGTATTTGGTCAAAGTACTGGTGCTGATGAAATGAATGAAATGTTAACAGAAACAGAAAGTTTCGATGTGTACATCTTCATTAAGAATTTTAGAATTGAAAATCTTTATAGTTTGGCTGAGATATGCTTTGCAAAATAAAGTACTGTACACACAAGTTGCATACCTTGAATATGCCTTTAAGAGCCACAGTAAATCTGTGATGTTTTATTTCTGATTGATGGTTTTCAGTCTACCATCTGTGATTTACTCTGCACCACCTCTTCTAAGAATCACAAAAACATGCTCAAATCACTCCTATTCATCAGCTTCTAATAAAGAAATCTCACAGATGATAACATACAATGAACAGAAGTGCCTCATCTTCAAACACCACAGAACTTCACACTGGTGAAGAGATTGAACAAAAACATCATAAGTCAGATTGTATATCTCTTCTTTGATTTGGCTTTCATAGCTTGTTTTGCACTGTGCAGAAAAGGGGCTCAGTTCTACTTTTATTACTGAACGCCCTATAATCACATTTTTGATGCAAGGTGATATGAGCTGCAAAACCCTGGTCATGTATTTCAATTCAGGGGAGTTTATCCTGGCTTCAGTTCTGGCTGGCAAAGAGTGCACGAGATGAAGAAATTAAAAAAGGGGAGCCGGGGCAATAGAATTAGGCAGAGAGTGTGACATACGGAGGAGCCTAACATTGTGAGAAATTCTATGCATGTAGAAGAGGGAAGAACAGTGAATGACTAAAGGCCTGCTCATACCTAACCACACGTACAAGATGGTTTGTTACACAGAACCATCCGAAAAGCCGTCTTTGGAAACTGTTTGGAAAAGGGCAAGCACTTTCAAAACATTACCTGGCATGTGGTTGGATGAACTATCTGTCTATCACGTCCACCATTGTTTTGTACAAACACACACACTTAAACCACGCCTGTGCTGCCAGTATCTCCTCACATAACACATTGTCAGTCCCATTGCGTCAAAATTGCTACACACTTGGTCAGGTGCCTTTGGCATTTTCAATTGGTGCAAAACGTCTCCTTTAGCGTTTAGCCCTCAGACGTCATATTTACTGTAGATGCAGTACGTTGGGACTCTTGGCTTCTCTTTTTAACGTTCTGTGATGGGACATACAATTAACTGAAATGCGACACAAGAACGGGACAGTTAGGTTCAGGAATAGATCGTTGGTTGAGTTACAAAACATATGTTTCAGTGACAAGAACGTGACACAAACGGGGCACAAACCCTGATCTCCTGGGTGAAAGTCCGGTGTTGTTTGACCGGTCCACCACCCCAACCAACCTCCTTAAGCGGCATTTCGGTCATTCATATTACTCACTACCATTGTTGCTCTTGATACTACATCATTTTACAGTCAAGCTACTGCTATGTAATATGGATGCTAAAGCGTGATTTTGTTTTGTTGAATTTTGACCAATTAACTGTATTTTAATAGTTGTGAGAGAGAACTGGTTGCCTCAGAAGACACTGATTGGTTTGGTTAGCTGGTAGTTTATTGATCGTCTCATCTGACTCGAATAAATATATTTCCCAAAATGTTGAACTCTTCATTTCAATGAGGAAGCTGATTCTATGTAGTTCTTAACTTCATTTCAAACTGTAATAGCTTAGCGGACGACCTCCGCCAGTTTACATTGCAATGCCCAGATGATGATTAATTACATCCCAAGATGCAGTTTCCGGCCAAATGATTGTCTGGTTGCTTCTAAAAATGACCACATGTTTCTCTCAGTTGTGATTTCCCGTCAGCTGAGCAGAAGCAGGGGGTGGGTGCTGCTGAGAAGAGTGCTCGGAGATAAAGGTTACATGGGAGCCAACAAAATGGCAAAAGCCAGTCTGTTTAGCTATGTTGGGGATTTTCAGTGTAGCACTTCTGGGAGAGATGACTTTCCACTGTTTATGAAACACCCTGCCAAGCCTGGCAACAGACAATGTACTGCAGAGATGTGATATGTACAATAATGGAAGGAAATCAAGCCTGGACTCCCCCCCACCCCCACCCCACCCCCTCGGCTTTGAAAACACTACAGGGGAGATGTTAACTGAAATGTCTTTCTACTCCAAGGTCAACACTTTGTTGCAAAGAGACAATAAGGATGTAGACTCATTTGCCCTCTGTTTTGACACAGACACTGTTATGAGAAGCTTACTAAGGTGAAACGAATAAACGAAAAGAAAAGACATTTTGGCAATTAACTTATGTAACTCTGCAGCTCTTTGACGAAAAAGGTTTTTTGTAGCGCCTTTTAGATGAAGGTCCCTCAGATCATTAATGTGCTTTCACGTCACTTAATGAAATCATCTCAATGGGTCTTCCTCTCCTTATTTGAATGCCCCCTGTATTCAATTCACATATCTATTAGAGCATGTAATGAAAGCAAAAAAATTATCTGAATTTGTGTTGTGATTCACAAAATTGAATTAATCATCGTGAGAAATGAAATGGACAGGTGCACAGCACTGTATACACATACCAATGAGTCACATCTTATACAGGGGTGCACAGGTGAAATGTGTTTCATTGATGTGTTTGTTATCTGATCTTGTGAGGTCCTCAAGGTTGCCCACACAACATTTATATTATCTCCTAGATGAATGAAATGCCAGAAAGTCACTTTGAGTATGATGGGAAGCTGTAGCAGTGAAGGCAGTGTAATCTGCCACCTTGACACAAGGCAACAGATGTACAAATGTATACATTTTAATTTCTTTAAAGAGATAGAAGCTGAGGTCAGCCCTTGTGTCACGTTAAGGAAGTGACAAGCTCTGAAATGTAAGTTGTGCCCATTCATTTGTAAAATGTATTCACATCTCAACTCAAGCCTAGCACAGACTGCACAGTTCTATGATTTGCCTATCCAAGAGTTTTCTTCTGCTCTGAGGCCAACATCTGTTGTTGCATCTGTGTCACTGGGCTTGTCCGAGATGGATGGCAAAGGAGCGATTGAGACTACATCGCTGGAAGTTGCTGTAGTTGGCCCAGGATTTAAAGATGTGGGATAAAAACATTTCAAAGTGCATCTGTAGAGAGAAGTATGTGACGGTTAAGTACCAAATGACATAAAGTAATGAAGGCTGATGGTAGAAACTGGCTAATAATAGCATCTATGCAACATTGCCTGTAACATTCTAAACACAACAGTAACAACATCCAGCATTCATGAGCAAAACATGTTCACTTATCCCACATAATGAAAAATAAAACCTGCTACAAATGATAGGAGAGATTCTATATTTTTCTTACTGTGTGCATTCATGAAAAAACACTGCTAAACAGATTGCATATAGAGAAAACAGTACCATATGATAAAAAAGATTGGTCTAAGGGAAATGTATACACACAGTAGATAATATAATATAAAGATTAGAGCAACAATTCAGATGTGTGATGTCATGCAGTTAAATAAAAAAAAGTGGTCTATGACCAGACAGGGAGTGAGTCAGTCAGAGGGAATTTGGGTTTGTATATGTGTGATGGTAACATCAACTGTGCACATACAGCATGGCGGTGTGTGTGCGTGTGTGTGTGTGTGTGTGTGTGTGTGTACACGTGTACCTGTATATGCACGCATTACTTCACACAGAGATAGATGTGATGCAACGTTTGCGAAACCTTTTTCCAGACTTCTTCAAACAAGCCAGTGTAGGATTTCTCGCTCTAATACACCATTCAAGGGTATTTGATGTGAAGCCCCCCCTCACTCCTCCACTTGCTAGGACTGACTCCAGCTCTGATGACACTGAAAGAAACGTCTGCACTGTTGTTGTATTTTCACTTCCTGGCAATGTAGAATGTCTTAATACTAGTTCCTGTGAGCTCTTGCTTTTCACTTGCTGGCAGAGATTTTATTGTTTAATGAATTTGTTGTTTTATACCATATATGTGATTTGACAATTACCTTCTGTTCCATATACTTTTACTTTCTCTTAAGGGACCATTTTGAATATATGCTCATTGCTTCCTGAGATGAGAAGATCAACATCAATCTCATCTCCTTGCATTAAATACAGAGCTGTGATAAAGACCTGGCAAGCCTAGCTAGCATGGAGACAAGAAACAAAAGGGAACTACTAGTTCAAAATTCCAATAACATTTCCAAAGCTGACTCTTTAACACATTGTATCACATTTGCGTGCACCTCCTCGATTATTGGTCTGTTGCAGATGTTGTGTTGCAACAGCTCCATGCATGTCCAACATTCCTCCATATTACCCGTGCCCAGATCTCCCAACTCCCAGGCTCCTAGAGATGTTGCTCGAACTACAGATTGTCCTTCCGCATATAGACACGAAGAGCATAGAAGCTGATTGAGAGAGAAGCCGCCGCCCCTCTCTCTTAAACTCTGACCAAACTGAGATTAAACTGGAAAACTAGACAGGGCTGATCAAACAAGAGCCCAAATCTGTATCACCTACTTCTTGTCTCACATGTTTTTAGATACATATTTTAGTGCACTGTGTGTCTGTAACATAAGATCGTTTGTTACCAGCGGTCATGTTGATTCTGTTACGTGTTCGCATCACACCATCACCCACCAGCGGGAGCATTTATATCAGTTCAGTGTGGCGCAGTGCATTTATAGGTTTTCTACCTTCAGGTTTTCTACCGACAGGCCAGTTTTATGGAAAGACCCTTAAAAAATACTTATTTAATGTTGGGGCTGCTATGTCTGCCAGATTTGTGCTTGTGTGTGTGTGTGTGTGTGTGTGTGTGTGTTTTTATACTTGCCAATAACTCCGGTGATTGGCAAGTACATTCAGGGTGCCATTTTTGCATCAATGCGTGGGATCTCCCTCTTTGTGGTCTACATATCCCTGTCTCTGCTGAATTTTATCCCCGGTTGGAAAGAACTTTATCCCCCCCTCAAAGTCATCAATTCTACTTCACTATTAGACCATATGTGATATATCTAAAATAGGAATATTTAAACTAAGTAAAGCGCTGTAAGGTGAACACTTGATACTGATAGAAGGATAAAATCCGAGCTGCAGTTGCGTATAAATAGAACCAGTGTTTAAGAGCTATGGAGCTCCGGCCACCAGCGGCAGTTGTTTGGCTGGCCAGGTGACGGTCCTTTCACGGGCCATGGTAGTTCAGCCAGAAGAAGTGAGCGTAATGTGCTGATGACAGTTAAGTTTAGGCACCAAAAAGACTGGTTAAGTTTAGGAAAAATATGGTTGTTTAAAACTGAGAAACGAACGAGCGTTTCCTGGGTGAACGTATTGTTTTCGCTGCCAAGTGTTTTGGCATGGCTGGCCAAGTGGCACTATATCCATGCTATTGAAAGTGGGGGCTTCATTTTCTTTTCTTTTGTTGTTCATGATCAAAAAATACATCCCCCCCTTCTGTTACACAGATGTCCAGGGAAAAATACAGTGCATACATAGCCTGTTTGTTTAGATAAAAACTCTACAGCGCACCTACACACACACACACACACACACACCAGTAGCGTGTGAGATCAGTATTGGTTCTCTCATTTCAGTTCCAAGAAAGAAAGCTTATAAATAGACAACTGGCCCCTCATGACCCTGGGATCACCTTTACTGACCCCCCGAAAATTAATTAGTTCTTTCTGTTATGAAGTATCATGTGCCCCATCACCTCTGACATTAAAATGCTAAGTTCATGTTTATCATAAAAACAGCACAGCAGAAAATATTCCACATTCATTAGGAAACCCAGGTTCAGCTATTAATATACCAAAAATATATCAGGGGAACATTTATATAAATATAATATTATATATATATATAAGTTTGACTATACAAACTTACATTCCATCTCTCATAATCACAGATGTGCATTACATTCATAGGCTAGGCAGACCGTTAAAATGGAACTGTGGCCTCCTGACTATGAGAATCAACATCTGATTTTCTTCTCTTCATAGATTCAGACTTATTTAAACTGTTTTAATTACAATTTTGATGGGCATTGCAAACTCCTCATTATCTCCCACATAGGCATCTAACTAATTGCGAGGGAATTCAACATTTGGTCCTGTTGTTTAAGAGGCAAATATTTATGATTCACACATTTTAAATATTAATTAACTTACACTTCGAGCACACTGCTTGATTAGATAACTCTGAGCTTTTATTTTAATTGTACAATGACTTAATTTTTTTCACTGACATTACTCGGCTCTTAACAAGACTGTTACATTCAGAAATAGAAATAAAGTGTGTGTTAATCAGGTTTATAAAACTGCTTTGTACGTCCTGGTGCAGAACTAAATCCTCTCCTTGATTTTTAAACTCTGGTGGATTTACAAGGACTATGAATTGCTTCTCAGATCTCTGCTGGATAAATCCAGACAGCTCGCTAGACTGTCTGTCCAATCTGACTTTTCTGTTGCACGGCTATAACAACTTTTGAAGATGCACATGTTCCACCCAAAACATGTTTTGCAGAGGCACCGCGGTTCTTCCTGGTGCTTAGTGCCGCCCACAATGGTGATCGGTTTAAAGAAGTGTCAATAAACCAGAGCACGGTTTTCTCCAATCCCAGAATGCTGTGTGGACTCGCCAGACTCTCCTCTGCAGCGCTGTGGAAGAAGGTCTGGCAAATGTTTCCAGGTGATTAGTACAGTATGGACCTTATAAAACAGAATAAGAGCTTTTGAGAAAGGGTGCCAGCATGATGAAGCTTGTTATATTCAACTCCCAAAGAGAACCAGTAGAGCTTTGTGAACCTAAAATCAACTTTAGGATTTTGAGAGACCCTTGTCGAGCGTATTGAACTTTCCTCTGAATGCCTTCCGTTTGCTTTCACACACACACACACACAGCAGTGAAACGTAAGTAGTCAAAGCATGTATTGTACCTTTTGCTTTGTGTGCACACTATACATTGGGTTTTTGTAATAGCCCAGACAATGACAAATGGTCACCAACTGCTGATTTTGCTGCTGATGATCCTCAAGCGCAATTTGTTCAGAATGATCCAAAAATCAGTAAGTCTGTCCAAGTATATAGATATTTACCTCAATCAATGATTATGTAGCTTTTAAAGTAAGGTACATTAGTATTCTGGAGTGCACATAACCTGAAGGCAAAACACACAGCCAAGGAAAAGATTTCAGTCAAAATGGTGCTTCTGAAGCATGTAAAAACATAGTTGTGACTGAAATAATAATAAGCTTACAGTTTGGGTGAGACTTCATGCGACTCATACCTGCAGAAGGGAGTAACACAGACACACATAAAATTACTTTTTTTATATTTAGAAGACTTGTATTGGGAATCAATAGTTCTTATTTTGAGGATTAATGGAACTAAATCTTTTTTTCTTTTTCTTTTTTATCTCAGACTAAGGCAATACCACATATGGAGGCCCCTACAACTGACAAAAAGCAGTAAAATGCTATAAGACATTTCAAAAATAATGACTGAATGTAACTCAAGACATGACAAAACAAGACTACTGGTTTTATGTAATAGTATGTTTTCACATGAAGCGTAAACGTAAAAGTATCTTCATCAAAGACGCAACGGTAATGGGATATATTTTGTCACAGCCTACTTTATATTTTTTGGAAGTGTATGCTTTAATGTCTCTTTCCTCCTAATCTCAATCTAAAGTAATTTTTGCTGACTCTTTTGCTAAGCATTAGCTTGCCAGCTAAACTGCTTTCCTTTTACAAGTTTATGCAGTGATGCAACAGCAATATGAAGTACAGTTAATGGATGATTGTATAAAACGTATATTAGTTATATGAAAAACATCAGCCTACTTTAGATTAAGATTTGAAAATGGTAATTATAAAATAAGAATAGGGAAAATTGGAAATTGAAATGCTGTTGATGTACATTGATGTTAAAATGTTCACAGGTTGGCAGGACGTCTTTCGCTGTACGTTGTGTTGGTAAATGTGAGTTGATCGAGTCACACACGTCTCGTCTTCATATCAGAATCAAGGAAATTCTTTTAAACCCTTCTCACTCCCACTTGGTCTGTGACTGCACAGGGGACTGTTGGGATTGTCGCAAGTGATATAAATGCAATAGGGGGCCCCAACTGTCAATCAATGTCTCCCAGTGATGCAGGCCCTTGATTGGTCTGGGCCCATAAGCAACTGCGTACCCTGCTTACCGATAGTTATGTGTCTGAATCACTCAATTCTCCTTAGCTATCTGCCAATCTGACAGGTTGACCAACCAATTGCAAAATGTTTAATTTCAGGCCCCGCCCCCACCCTTCGTCCACACAATTGCTAGTAGCCAAGGAGAACACGGAGAATTAAAAAAACATGATGTACCATTCAAAAGAGGAAATTATCTTCATTAGAGCTTCTGCATAGGAAGGTCACCGGACGACACAATCTTCTGAACCCAGCCATAAATTCATTCAATGGCAGAAATATAAATGTTTATGAAATCAGGATGCATTATCACATGTGAACCACTGTTACACTTTCATATAGTCTTGACGTAGCTTTTGACCATATGCAGAGGCATTTTTTCCTCTTTATGAAATTTAAGCTATAGCGTAACCTTTCTCCATATTTCGATAATTGAACAGCTGTCAGGAAGCTGATGCAATACTGGCAAGTCTTAAAGCTTCCTTTGCCTTTTCCACAATCACTTGTCAGAAAAGATATTTATAAAATGACACTTCACACAATACAGCTGCTTTAAATTCTGAGTTAATTTACTTCAGCCTGTTCTCTGATCAGTCAGGTCCTGTGTGAAGTATTATCATCCTTCTGCATTGGGTTCCATGTGTACTTTTTTTCCTGCAAATATTTGACCTTCAGAATAAAGACGGGCCTAAACTGAACAAATTGCCTGTGTAAATGAAATACGGCATTATCTCGTATTACCTGAACTGTTTGGTTTGAGTACTGATGGGTGCTAATTATCACAGAGTGTTATGAAAAAAATTTTGAGAAATGAAAAGTGTGTCATCATTTGCAATTAACGATGAGCCCTTGAGTGACTTGACAATGCAAAAAAAGCACAGAACCATTTTTCTTGATCAAAGACAGCATCCACAGCTTGTCCCTTGGAAATCTCTGACGCTGTATTCAATTTCTCAGGTTAGGTCTGACTTTTCTGTTCTTAGGGTAGACTTAACTTTAACTGAGAACTCAGCTGTAAAAATTTCTGAAATTCAAATGAAGAGACTATTGCTCAGTGCATGGCTATACTTTAACAGAGAAAGTTTGCAAAAATCTTTTTCTTGTTGTCAACTCATCCAATGAAAAGCCAGAAACCAACAATAAATTGATTCTTATAAATAATAATTACTTTCTGTGTATCCAAAGCCTGATGTCTTTTCTCTTTCTGCCATCCATATTGTATTATAAAACACATCAATGAGCCACAACGTTACATTGGGTGACATGTTCATTACTACGAACCCTACACTGTTTGTTTGACTCAAACCCTGCTGCCGAACCAGTGCAACTCACTGGTGTAACAAATGTGCATTATTCTGCAACCACAAATAAAACACTTTGTTTCTGCTTGAGCCGTGTTTCCTTAAAAGCTCAGTGCTTAGCAGTTTTTTTATTTTTAGGTTGTACCAGAATAGGTTTACACTTTTTCATTTTCAAAAAACACCATATTTTTGTTGTACATCCTATTGCTGCAGATCCTGTTTTCACATTGTTAAGGTCCCGATTTTAGCTACAGAGTGAGACATCCCACTTATTTACTATCTTTGTTGGGAGTCGCACATACCGAGTTGATGGGTAACATCAGCTAGCTACTGTTTATACAACTTTGGTCAGTACAAGGCAGGATTACTGGGAGATTTCTTCTGAATGAGGGCACACAGTGGAATACCTGCAGAACAGGGACATGGAAGTCGTTCTTTTGGAGATTATGAGGAACTAGTGTATGTTGTGGCAGGGTTTTCTCATTGAGAATGCGTTAGCATGCTAGCACTAGCATGCTACGGTTAGTCACCTCGTCTCGGCTAGGTACGTAGAAAGCCATAAAGATTTTGAACAGCTCACCTGTAAACTGAAGGCCGAAACTTGTATCCCACTCAAAACAGCATGGGTATTTGTTTATGTCCATGGCTGTATGCGTATGAAAGCCCCAGAGACTCAAAATAACACCCAAATCCAAGAAAATTTTTTTTAAAGTACCCATATTTTTTTTCATAATATGGGTACTTTAGTTTTTACATTAACGTTGGATCAAATTAGAATGGATAACAGGATAGGAGTTACTCATTCAGCTCCTAAGTTCCTTTTAGCTCGATGGAGCAATTTATCATATTTTAGTCTTTAGTCTATATCAACAATGTTTCATTTCTGGGGTTGTTCAGGTGCCTCTGGAAAAAAAAGTTAGCGACTTGCTGGTGAACATAGTGGTGACATTTAGCAGCTAAAGGGCAGTCAGGAGCAGATAACTACGTATTGAACAAAAAATGTAGATACAAACTCTTAAGGACATTTTAAAGGTCCCATGGCATGGTGCTCTTTGGATGCTTTTATTTAAGCCTTGGTGGTCCCCTACTACCACATCTGAAGTCTCTTTCCAAAATTCAACCTTGGTGCAGAGTCCCACAAAGAATTTACATTAGGACGTGCCATTTCTTAGTCTGTAGCTATTGAGGAAAAGTGGCGGGGGGCAAGGTGGAGAGTGGGGGTGTAGCCTTGACCAACTGCCACTTTGCTCGTTTGAAAGCCTTGATGTCTAACTCTTTCTCATGGGTGGGCCAAATTCTCCGGGCGGGCAAAGCAGAGAAAGGGAAGGTAAACTTGCCCCTTATGACCTCACAAGGGGATCAAAGACGGTGCATCTGAGCTTTCATTTTCTCAAAGGCAGAGGAGGATACTCAGGATTAGGTTTACACCATTATTTATCGTTATCACCATTTCTAGCTACTGGGGAACCGTAGGCAGGCTGGGGGAACTCATATTAATTTAAAAAAACTCATCTTTTTAAATTTTCAGGCCACGAGACCTTTAAGTCAGTGTAGCATCCCATCACTCATAGTAAGAAGGTTTTCATGGCCTTTAAAGATTAACACCTTCAGGGATTGAATAGATCTGGGGCTGGGTATGCCTGTGAGTATTGAGACAGATTAACGCATCATTGGTTTTAGTCCTTTCCTGGGGTTTGGTGAAAATAGGAAAATTATAGAATAACAGCCTCATCTTTTAGATGTCAAATATGTGAAACTGAGTACAGATCGTTTTAAAGGCTAAGTAGAATCACATACTGTCCCAATTCAATTCATGGATCACCTTTTAGCTCAAGTGTCGTCTGTAGTTGCCATCCCAGTGCAGGTGCTTTCCACACACCTTTGAATGGCACCTGCTAACAGATGCTGCTGTTATCTGCTCAGAGATAACACTGTGAGAGAAGTGACAATGCCCTGGGACTAGCCTGTCAACTTCAGGAACATCAAAGGTCCTGTCAACCGACTGTGGCTCTCTAGCCGTGACAGAACGCAATCCCGTGAGAAAGGAGGAGGACGAGATTTAATGAGGAGCTCTTTGACATATAAAAAGATGAAAACCAATTATCACCTTCAAGATTTGTCACCTCAAAAAGACCTCTACATTATCACATTTAAGGAGTTAAATTGTTTGAACTTTTACAGTTTGGGATATGCTTTTTTTTTTCAAGCCAACATGATTGGATGTTTGGTGTGAGCAAGTATGTTTGTGTGTGCCTGCTCTGAAAGGGATACTCACTCTGTTGTTTTTATTATTTGGTCGACATAAGGATCCAAGGAAAAAAACGTACTTTAGTAGATTTTCAGGTTTATCTGAGTTGCACAAAGCAATCCTGCTGTGACAGAAAGAAAGCTTTAAATTGAGGTTAGTACTTTACTTTCAAAGCCCAAGAAAGCAGGAACGACATTGTTTATTGTGGCCTGCAACGTTTGGATGACTAGGTTAGATGCTTTCATTTACACAGACTAGTACATGAGTGGAAATGTGTTTTGAATTATTCCAGAGAATATGTGTCTGTGTTTATGTTTACATATTTTCATAGCAGGCAGGGTGAGATATAATAGAGGCATTATCACAGCAGCTTTTTAGAAACACAGGCTTGTTAAAGCAATCAACGCTGAAGTGAAAACAATGTATGTGTTAGGGTTTGGTTGTTTTTTCTTGTCTTATTGTGGTAGTCTGTTTTCCTGTCTTAATTTCTTAGCCAAGTTATCGGTCTTGTCTTGGGATTGTGTTATTTTTGGTCTTGTTTTCTAAATGTTCTGTTTTATCCTGTTCATGTTGTGTTTAATGTCTCAGTCCTTGGTCGCTCTCTTGTTGTAGTTTCTGTCTTGTGGTCTCTTGAGTGTCTTGTACATGTTCTGTTTCCTGTTTTATTGTGAAAGTCTTGTTTTCTCTGCCGTCTTTTTTACTTCCTGGCTTATTTTTCCCGCTTTTGTGATTGTCTGATGTCTTTCCCCTGTTTCCCAGCCCTTGCTTCACCTGCCTCTTGTTACCTCGTTACCCTCTGCATCCCTCCTGTTGTCCTTGGGTCAAATTCAACCCCTTTTACAAATTTCCATATCTGAAATATGGGTTTCTTTTTCACCAAATTACCACAAAAAATGGATTGGATTCCATACAACGCTCTTTGCAAATACAATTTTTACTTTAATTCCCGACTTAACTCATCTGTACGTTTCTCTGATCTTAACTATTAGTCAAAATAATTTATAAACTCTAATTTTTCAACTCAAATATTAGGTATTATCCTATGTAAATGAGGGTTATTGACCGTGCATTTCAAAATGGACTGTAAAACCAGTGGTTATAAGGGGGTGTTAGTGAAAACAAAAAAAAAGTCTGAAAAAGGGAGAAAAATGTAAAATGACGACACAATGGTATTTCTTCTTGGTGTTCCCCTTGTCCGTTGTCAGATCATTGTAGTGTTACTGTGTGTGTTTTTCTCCTGTGTGGACAGCTGGTTCATGTTAGTGTTCCTGCTTTTTACTTGAACTTTTTTTTTGGTTCCCGTTTTTTCCTGCTTGTTTCCAGGACTCCATGACTTTTGTTTTTGTGCATTTCTGGGTTTACTAAATCATCTAAACTTTCTTTGGTTCCTGCCTCTGCATTTTGGGTCTACCATTCACCAACCTCCCGTAACAGAATGTGTTCAAAATATGGTATTGGTATATTTTTAAATTATATCATTGAAATATTAAATGTGGTTTTGATAACAATATAATCCGACCCCCCCCCCCGAAGCAATCTTATAAATCCAATACAGGCCATCTACCCAGCCCTGCAGACAGACACGCAACTAATTTCTAGCATTTAGCAGCCAAAGAGCCAGATATTTCTCTCAGTGATTGGCAGAGACTTAAAAAGAGCCACTGGGCGAGTAAACATTTGACTTAAATTGCATCGGATGACACCAATGTTGCTCTGTGTCAGCTGAATGTGTAAAAGAAAACCGTTAAAGTTGATTTCACATAATCACCAGATGAAGTTGATATTTCTTTGATAATATGTCGATATTGTGTTTACAGTTCTGCAGTCCCCAGGTACCCAAAGAAATCAATCACTACTGGTTTAGAAATTCATATAACCCTGTATAATTGATTTTGTCCAGCTATTGTTAGAGCCCAAGGATGATGATCCTACTCCTTGGTCAGGAGATATATCTTCACCACCAGTCAACACTCCAGGACCATGTATCTCAAAAACAAATTAAGTAACCTTGCCAACATTCCACGAAATTGACAGTAGAAATGTATGATGCCCATTAAATGACATTTCATGTCTGTGGTGACCTCTGAACCTTTCCTGAGCCACCCCTGCCTTGTAGCATTGGAACATTGATGAATCTTCATGCCTTTATAGACAGGCAGTGGCATTTGCTCGAGACGGAGAGAGCATGCGGAACACCGTGGGGGGGTGGAGGACGGCATAAGTTCGGCGGATGCCCTCAGTGATGACTTGCTTTAAGGTCAACAGGACACAGTGGTTTTGTTTTATGTGATCGTCTTAACTCTCCTGTCAGTTTACTTTTATTTTGTGAAAGTATTTTGTTTTTGCTATCCGTAATTTAGTTTAATTTTGTAACACTATTTTACCGGATTGGCCTTACTTAGGGTGAACTATAAATACCCCATCTTTTCAACATCATCTCCAACTCACCTTGTGTGTTTTCACCTGCTCACGACTACTTGCTACATCTACCCACAGCACTTATCATAAGTTAATATCCGTCAATTAATTCCTTACAACACAAAATGTTCTATGCAGCACAGTGGGGTGTTCAGGGTTAAGATTATTATGTTGATATTACATATGTTTTGAGAAGTGGGACAATTTTGAATAGTAAGTATAATAAATGACCATTTTCATTCCAGCAAAGGGGGACGTCCATTCTGTCAAGAATATTCTCTCATGTACATCATTAGCATTTATTGAGTTACCAATGACAGTAACTGACAGAAGTTTTGACAGCATACTGTCATGCCCTTCTTAATAAACATCAGCCGTCTAGTCTGCCATTATAACTGTCTTGGGGCTTTACATCACCTGTCTTGAACAGCTCCTGCAGAAATTAAGGGGAGTTAATATTGCAGTGTAAGTAATTACATATGTACACCCACATATAGTCTTTAATTACTCCATGGGATGCAAATAAGTGAATCTGAAATTACATAATGTGAAACCATATTTTAGGAGCTCCCTGAATGCCCCGGGAGGAGTATCTAATGTACGTGTTAACGGCTTGGGGTTTGTGGCTGAAATGCTTCAATCGATTTGTTCCACGTGACATTTATTGCCATTATGTGTTAATGAAGAAAAAAGCCCTGTGGACTTGCTTGGTTTGTTATTTCTTATATTAATGAGCTCCATTTTGCAGACATGCAGATTGAAAGTGAACTCATAAACCCAAAATGATCAACCCAGAGACGCTTGGCCACAGCGTTTCTCCTTCATGGTTTCAGCACAGTTACAGTAGTTTAGGACTTGTGTTGCACTGATGGCACCACATACCTGGTGGCTGCCTCCGTGTCTTCCCATCAACTCTAGCCTACAAACAACCCAATTTACATTAATGTAATCCTTCATAAAGTCTTGGCCAGTTTGTCAGTTCTGCATTTTCATTTTTAAGTTCATCAGCTTGGTGAGTAAAGGGAACTTTTCCATTTGGGCCTGTATTCATTTAAAGGCAATTCACAAGCTATTTCAATAAAACATACTAACTATTTATTATTCACTTTATGGAAAATTGACAGAAAAAGACCAGAAACAAAGATCCTTGTAAGGGGACTAAACTAGGCTTAGCGCTTACATGGATTCATCGCAACCCATATGTTCAGCTAATGGAACAAATGGTTTGGTGTGAACACCTGCTGTATTAGTGGATGACTGTGGCAAGTGGCTCACAGCACACTGGGTTTCTCTATTCTTACAATACATATTCCATTTTATTTGGCTTTTGAAATGTCACACCGACAACAGCCATGCTGGTTTGTTTTGATGCTCCTGAAATAGAACCGGCCCAGTCAAACAGTTTGAAACTCCTAGAATACCTATTTACAACACTAAAAAAGGAATTTGAGCATCTGAAAAGAACAGATGAATGATACTTTAAGTAAGTACCTGTCAGCAGCATCTGTAAGTTGTTCCTTTATTCCTTGGCAGGCAATGCTTTTTAGCTAATTACCTAACCTTTCCAATCATTAAGCTTATAACAATGACTGGAAACAGTGAATGATAGCTGGCCTGCGTTGTCCAAAAAAAACAAAATACTTTCACCAGTGCCTAGTTAGCTACATCTTGTTTGTGCTATTGAGGTAGCCGACAGGGGCTAACTGGGCGACTGCCTGGAAAGCCCTGTCTCCCATCGTAGATAGTTTGGTCCCTTGGTTGGAGCAGGCGATAGGTGGAGATGGAGGAGCGGAAGTTTCGTGAGGTGGTATGTGGGGTGAGGAGTACACTGAGGTAGGTAGGGGCAGTTCCATGAATGCACTGGTGGGTAAGTAGACAGATTTTGTATTGAATTCTTTGTTTAATGGGCAGCCAGTGGAGGGATTCCAGGACCGAGGTGATATGATCATATTTGCGCCTCCTCGTCAGGACCCGCCAGGACGAAACCAAACCAACTACATAAAAACGCTGCAAATACAGAAATTATGCAAAAACAAAACCACACAAACCCCAAAAACCAATGCAACAAAATAACGCTGCATCCAGAGTTCACAACAGACGTTCTCTAGGCCTCTAGGGGGAGCGCTAAGGGGATCAGTTGGATTTTTTTATCCTACGGAGAGAGAGAGAGAGAGAGAGAGAGAGAGAGAGAGAGAGAGAGAGAGAGAGAGAGAGAGAGAGAGAGAGAAGGCAGCAACAATGGGCCAGGACACGTTTAATCTCAGAATGGTGTGAAACGGTGTGCAACTGCTTTGACGTCATAGACTGTAAATATTAAAGTCTATGTCCGAGATGTCAGGTCACAGGTGATAATTAATCAGCAGAGACGAGTCTGTAAACTCATGGTAATAAAACATTTCAAACTGCATAAGCGTTGACGTTTGTTTAAGCCATATTACATGAGAGGGTTTAATTTCAAGGTCCAAAAGGCACATCCAGTGTAGGCTTCCTCAAGTGTAATATTGTGATTATACAACAACGGTTACCAACAAAATAAGTGATCAATCTGTAGTCATACTGTGAAGCAATTCACTCTTGAAATACAAAAAACAAACAACTCCCTCCCTGTAAGCCAGCCAATTTGAGCTATAGCTCTAGAGACCGTGGGATTTATCAAACTGAATAAATCCCTCCCACACATATAAACACAAAACTGCTAACTCCATCGTGTTGTATTAAGACATCTGCAGAAAAAGTTATTATACTCATTTGCATGATTAACTGTACTGTTTAGTTAAAAAACATCCAAAACACCAAAGCACATATCGGACCAGAAGCAAGCTTTTATTTTGGAAAGTTGGGGACGGCACAAAGACAGGAGCATGGATTGTCTATATACAGGCCAAAAGTTTGGAACCACCTTCTCAGTCAATGCATTTTCTTCATTTTCATGACTATTTACATTGTAGATTATCACTGAAGACATCAAAACTTTGAATGAACACACATTGAATTATGTACTCGACAAAAAAGTGTGAAATAACTGAAAATGTGTCTTATATTGTAGTTTCTTCAAAGTAGCCACTCTTTGCTTTTTTAATAGCGCTGCAAACCCTATGTATGTATGTATATTACATATATTAATATAGCATACATTCTATGGATGGGAGGCATGAGGTGGGAGGTCTCCAAGCTGCAGCCACACCCGACTAATAAAAAAGCAGAGCGCTCTCACCCCGCGGGGTGGAAAATCCAGCAGATCCCCTTAGCGCTCCCCCTAGAGGCCTAGAGAACGTCCGTTGTGTAATCTGGACACAGTGTTTTTTTGTTGCATTTGCTTTCGGGGTTTGTGTGCTTTCTCTCCGCATCGTTTCTGTTTTTGTAGCATGTTTTATGTACTTGGTTTTGTTTCGTGTATTTGTATTTGTGTAAATGCCGTGCATGTATTGTCAAATTAATTAAGTTGTTTTCTTAGTTTGCTTGTGTTTTGTCTATTTGCATGTAATTTCTTAAGTTGCATGGCTTTTGCCCCTGTCGGCCACCGTAGTTATCCATAATAAAAACTAAAAACTAAATAACGTGTCTTACGCTAACACATATTTGTTTGTACACAAACTAGCTATATATCGTGCAAGTAGTGTACCTGTAGAGGTGCTGGTATACCAACTTTGTCACTTTTTGAGAGAGCCAGGTTAATTTGATTCATAAAAAGGATGCATGCATGCATGTTTCTTGAAGTGGTGCTCAATATTTAGTAATGATCCAATATTCATTTTGGATCAGGTGAATTTTAAAGATGGTACAAAGCACGGACAGTGGCCACTAGCTTGTTTAATGAGTAATAAATCCTGACACTGCCCTCGACTTGAACTCTAAAAAGTCTCTAGATACTTGAGCATTTGAAGGCACCTGGGACACAAATTGTTTCAAAGACTTCAAAACGTTACTGTTGAGAATGTCTTCAGATTTCCTACAATCCACATGGTCCTCCCTGTCTAACACCTCTATGCATTTCCCAAAGGGCGCGTTTGGGGGTTTATGCTTGACAATGAAAGCACACAGCATCTGAACGATTTAGGGTGACAGTCTCTCAGTGGCTGAGCATCTTGTCATTCAGTACAGGTACAACTTTTGAAAGAGAAACACATTTTTCAACAGTTCAAAGTGAGTTCCAAATAAAGTCCCCAAAAAGCGAAGTGAGTTTATGTAGCTGCAAATCCAGGAGAGATAAGACAATGTCTACCAAGGTCAACATACTACAGTCTATCATATTTTATAATCTTTATGGCATAATCTATCCACTCAATTTGAGGGTAAGGAGCATTCTTCACAAGACGTTTTTTGTAGAGACACAGTCGCAGAGTCCGTTAGGCGATTGATTGGTTTACAGAAATGCCAACAACCCAACGTATTTTTTCTCCTATCCCAGAATGCATCTGTGGTGTAGCCAGACCTAACTCCACAGCGCTGTGAAGATAGGTCTGCCAATGCAAGACTACCATAACTATAAAAGCAATCCCGTACTGTTATTCAAATGAAGACATTGTGCAAAGCATAAGAACTAGAATTCAAAAAAGAAACCAAAAATATTACTGGACAGTAAAAATTTAATTAAAATTCTCATTGAATTTATCAATATTGACTGCCAACAGTGTTGTCCCGTATTGAGGATATTCTGTATACCAATTCAATTCAAGTCATGTTACAATCTGGCCAAACTTTCAAGCCACCTACACATAAAACTGCCAACATTATTGGACTGTTACAATATCTGCTAATAGTAATTTTTCTATTTGTTATTTTTTCCTATTAATATAATCATATTTTACTGTTATTATGCAGTGAATACCCTGTTAAAATGGACACACCAGAGCAATTCAACCAACATACTGTGTGCGATTAAAGATAATGATCAATGGGTTAGCATTAGCAACAGAAGAAACATGGTTGTAAGAAGGCATTAGTATGCAAATTAAGGGATAAACACGTCAATGAATTTAGCTAGATGAAAAAAACATTTATACCCCCCTTTTATTCAGAATCCACAGAAATTGAGTTGGAACTACTTGTTGTGCATAACTGGATTAAAATAAATAAGTATTAGACGTAGATGCCTTGCATAAATTTAGAATGCAGTAAAATCCATGTTAATTCAAAATGTATAATTTAATCAGATGAAATATGAGTAGGCAGTCCTCTGTAATATCTTTTCTATGTAAATATTCAGTCCCATTTTTGCAATGCAGTGTTTACAGAAGGGTTTAATGAACTTTTTTTGCGTGGTCGGCTGGGCTCAGTTGATAGATTAGGCACACATTTACATACCCAGAGGTCCAGGGTTTGAGTCCGACCTTCGATGAATTCCTGTATGTCTTCCTCATTTATCCCCTAGCTCACCTGTCTATTAAAGGTGGAAAAGCCCAAATAAATTATCTTTTAAAAAAAACCTTTTGCCTAAAATAGCTTGAACACTACATAATTCCATGCAAGCATACACACATATTCTCTCTTACTCTCAAACTGAAATGATTATGAAAAATTGGGCCCTGGATTCAGACATGTAGGGCCGCCCACCCCTCTTACATAGGAGCAAGACTCCCAGACTCAAATGGGCCCAAAATTACACTTCAAGTGACGCGACTATGTCTTTTGTGTTACTTAGTAGCTGTTTTGCATTCATCTGTAGTTGTGTTGTATCTCTGTGGTTTGTGCTGACCTGACTTGTGTGCTCTTACCTAAAGGGCTCACGCACCAATGTTTGATGTTTTTATTTCTAAATCTCTCTTCAGTAACACTGTATACCTAATAAATATCTTTCTTCATAATGCCACAGGTTGTCGATGGTAATATAGTGACAGATATGATTTTTTTTAATCAATAGAATAAACCAAGACAATCAACAATGGACGTAATTGTTCGATGTGTCTGAATGTGTGTGCATGTGCATCTGTTTGTGAGTGTGTGTTAGGGCTGTGCAATATATCCAAATGTTCATCGCGATTATGACAGCTAATGATCACAAAAGCTCATTACGTTT
This sequence comes from Etheostoma cragini, assembly GCF_013103735.1. Lineage (NCBI taxonomy): Eukaryota > Metazoa > Chordata > Actinopteri > Perciformes > Percidae > Etheostoma > Etheostoma cragini. The sequence continues at coordinate 21,032,489 of NC_048426.1, read as the reverse complement.
TGCATGTATACTCATTTTATTTTATTTTTCTGAATGAAGAAAAAAAATTGTTAAGCGAAATTTCACAGTTCGAGGTGTTTTCACTTATGGTCTTTTATAAAGAAAGAAGCAATTTATCTAATTGCTTCTTTGGCTAATGTGTCATCTTCCTTTCACTGAGAGGATTATATTACAAAAAGGAGAAAACGGCCCAGGAAGGTAAAAGCCTTTGATCTGTTGCTTTGACATAACCTGCAACAAATCAAGTGATAGCACAAAGAAATAAGTAACTTGAATAGATTTACAAAGCTGTGAAAAGTAAAATACTGGGGATGTATTTGCATGAAATTAATTAAGGTGCTGCAAAGTGATTCTACTGTATTTGATCTTTCGACCAATCATAGCTTTGTAGGTGGGATTACTGTTCTTCACAACTGCTACTGCATCTTTGTATCAATGGAGAAAAAGACTGATTGAAATCTGATTGCTAAACCCCTTACAGTATTTGAATATCATCACCTGCGAAAATCAAGACAAACGTAATCAGATTTGTGATGTGGTGGGATGACAGAGACAAAAATAGCTGTATGGCAAAATATCAAAAATGTTTATTAAATTGCATCTGGATTTCTTTCCAGAGAAACACGCCTAAGTCAACTTCAAAAGAAAGTGGTTAAAACCAGATTATACCCCAGTGTAGTAAAAACATAGCAAAATAGCAAACCAGAAAAGTACTGCTTTCTGTATCCATTACTCCTATCCTGGAATCTGATCATAAGTCTACCATTTTTCTTTGGTCTTCAATACTACCCTTTAGCGTTGTTGCTCTTCATAATACTTAATCTTACAGCGCGCTTTAAACGCCATATGGGTGCCTTCTGCGTCTATATCTGATGGTGAGAGCTGCTGACCAAGAGTCAGTATTTGACGACTTGGGAATGTGAACAGATTCAAGGACGTCTTCGCAGTGGTGTGCCAAAAAGTCTTCATTTGCCGAAAGACTGATAGCTATCTATCTTACATGCAAATGGGGAAGTGAATGGTTCACAAACACATTTTAGCAGAACGCCCAGCCTCTTGGGCTCTCAAGTATGTTTGTTGCCGGCGGATACTTACATTTCTTCTTCTTTCCATTTGGCCCAGTGTAGCAGTGCATCAACCCGAGCCCGGCTCCCTGCTTCCTCCGCCGTGGACGTGCCGAATCTCTAGATGAACCGCAGTCAAGCCGCGCATGATTGAACCACACTAAAGTTTTCGCGGAAAAATTACTCGAAACCAATCACTCGGTCTGTTCCAAACAGACACATGCTTAAAATGGCCACAGCACTAGTAAAATTAATATTAACCGTTGTGTTGTCCTCCCAGGTCAAAAACGGACAAAGATTTGACATTTTCGGCCCTTTTTCAGACTTGTTTTTTAGTTTTCACTACCACCACCTCACTACCACTACTTTTACAGTACATTTTGGAATTTATGGTCAATAACCCTTATTTATGTAGATTTGTACATAATATTTGACTTAAAAAAGCAGAAAATATGAGTTATTTTGACTAATAGTTAAGATCAGAGGAATGAAAGTGATCAATTGTATTTGCAAAGTGCGTTGTAAGGAATCTAATCTATTTTTTTGTGGTTATTTGGTTGAAATTAACCTCATATTTCAGATATAGACATTTTGTAAAGCGGTCAAATTTGACCCGAGGACAACAAGAGGGTTAAATTTACAAAGTGCCTACCATTTCCACAACTAAATTTGAGCACTGACTCTGTTCTACTTGAACTGGTGCGCAGTTAGATTGCAGCAGCAGCTGATGAATGGTTCGAATTATCCCACACGAGAATGTTCTCTTCTGTTTTTTAGACACGGTAATTACTGTATAAGGGAACAACACAGTCCGAGACAGAGTCAGACTCTTTGCTCTTATTCCCTGTGTTCAGAACGATTCGTTACTACTGAAGGGCCCAATTCGAAGACAAACGACTCATCTTACTTCCCTGTACACATAATGCTAATCTTTGCCAAAGAACTAATATGATGCAAAGAGCTGCTGACTGCAGGATATTCATCTTTGCAGCACATTGTTGAACATAATTTGATTTTGCTCTGTGCTTCATGCTATCTGTTCTAATAAAATGTGATCTTATCTGACAGTAAACAAACAGCCATACAGACAAAATATCCATATCACACTAATCTAAGTCAATAAGTCTTTGTCAATGGAGATCATGAAAATCTGGTTATGTGCAAATAATGTCAGATATCGGTCATGTTATTGGGGAAGTAAACTCCAGCGTAATTAATATTGATGTAGAAATCCACACACTTTATAGAATTTTAACACTCAATTTTACGGGATGAAAGCAGACATGTATAGTATATAATTATAACGCAACATACATAGGCCTAATCATATGCTCAATACTAGGTTCCTACTTTTCGCCATTCTAGGAAACACCGTATGTACTTATGTGCTTGTAAAACACGCAGGGGCGGGTCTAGAATTCATTGGGCTAGAGTGCTGTCAATCTGACAAATTTGATTTCCGTTGGATCAGAGTACTGTAACTTTGCTGCCGGTTCTGCCAATTGTTGCCTTTCCATTTGTTAAATGGTTATGTGCTTAAACACACATTGTATGGCAACTATGTACTTTGTTGAAATGTTGAGGCCACTTTAGAAATAGAAACACATTGATCTCACTGTAGAGCACTTGTTGCTGCACGAAAAAAATGGTGTATTGTGTGTTTCCTATTATATGAAAAGAGTGTACAGCAAGGTTTTTTTGAGCAAGTTTATTGTAACTGTACAGCACTTAATTTTCATACGGTTCTGTGAAAAAAAATTCTAGCCTTTGTCACATGAGCATTTAATGTTTTTTATCATTGACTCTCCAAATCTTTGCCATACGAGCTCATAGAAAACGTGTATTTTATTTGGATACACAATTTGTTGAAATTAAAAACAAGGGAAATTAACAATGAATGTGTGTTTTATTTAGCAGATTTGTTGTTCTATCCTAGCCAATATTTCCTATATTTCCAAGCGGATATTATATGTTTCATTCTGATAATATCCCCGGGGCCCCCCCCGACTGATTGTTGCTCGCCCCTGTGCCACCCCACTTAAAATTTCTTGGAATCGTCCCTGAAAACACAATACAACTGTAAAGCAGTGTTATTACATCCTGTCAAGATGTTTATTCTGTTACCTATAGTATTAACTCTGATATTGCCCTAGAAAAGGTAGAATAAACAATATAGTGATGATAGCATATGCACTAGACACACAAAAAAAGGTGTTCTGTGGAATAAGGAAAGCAGAGGTTCCTGTTCAGCATTTCCCAAATGCATCTACTCATGGACACACCTATGTTTATATAAATTCCTAAAAAATCCTTTTTCCGGATTGTCACAGGAAATACCTAGGCACTTCTTACCTGACGTTGTTTTTCTTTTTAACATTCCCATCCACTTTTAACAGATTATAAAAAAAGACTTTTTTAAGATCCTAACAAAGATGTACACTTGTAACACGAATGCCTTCCTCAACGTTCTTGAGGATGAGCTCTCACTGTTCTTGTTTGTCACCCAGATGTCAAAAACATGATCCATCAGGACCTCACCTGGTCAATCATGGTCACTTTATGCTGCTGCTGCTGCAGCCTCTCTTCTGTCAAATTATTTTGCTCTCACAACTCATACACGGACATGTTAGGGTTCTTTCAAAAACAAGTTGGTCCTTTGAAGAGTTTGACACGGCTTAGGTTTTACTCCTTTCATCCTTGCTAGTGATCTGCAGTGTAGCTCAAAAGATCATGGGATTAATGGAATAACATATTCTGCCTTCATTACTGTGAGCCGTTATGTAACATTTCTAGTTATGTAAAGTATCTAAACAATTCTCTAAAAAGAGATATGTTAAATAATAACCTTGCCTGTATATATAGTAGTTTTGAATGAATTGGGGTGCTTTATTTCTCTTGCTTACAAATATGACAATTTACAATGACACCTTTTGTAATAGAAGTAATCTTACAAGAGAAAATTCTTACTGCTAAGTTTGACTGAGGGACCATTTGTTCAGTCAGTGCTGATTGGCCCCAAACGGTCAGTGTGAAGACGTTAGCAAGATAATTTAGCTAATTGAGCTAGCTAGGAACTGACCGTGTGAGGGAGGTGGATTTGGCATTTCCTAGGAGGACAAAGTCATGTCCCACGCTACTCTACCTTAAACATGATATATGGTTCTGTGGAGGCTTCACGCAGAGGTTTCACCATATTTTACATAAGTAGCCTTAGGTTTATACTTGTGTTTCAGTGTGTGAGCCGACCTCTTTTAAGAGAATAGCAGGGCTGGTGTGTGTGTGTGTGTGTGTGTGGGGGGTGAGCAAGTAAGAGAGTGACGGTGAGTAGATCCGGAGCAAATGCTAACTCTAGAGATGTGATGAGAGAAACAAAATGTATCCCCTGTGCTTTCTGACCACAGCGGGAATTCTCTAGCAGAAACAGTTAACCCTCTTCTTGATATCGTATTATTTATGGAAGAGGAGAACCAGGAAATGAGTCGGGGGAAATGCATTGCTACTAAGCCACGGCCGAGCAATATGTAGTTACATTTTGCGAGCGGTGCACGTCAGAAATCACATGTTTTTTTATTTTCCCCCTAGTTTTTCCTCTTTTTTTCCTTGTCGCTGTAAAAAATAACAAGCCAGGGATGAGTGCACATTTCCGTGTCCTCTTGTTCTACTAGACCCAGGTGAGTTTGTTTCTTACCATTCCACTGACTTTTCTATCCAATACCGCCTCTAAAATTTACATTCTCTTAGTGTAAAAACATTTAGACATACAGTAGCCATGCGAGTGGTCAACTACAATGGTGAGCTAGTTTGCTAACACTAGCAAACAGCTGGGGGGGGACAACAGTTAGTTAGCTAACCTAATTGTGCCTGCTTAACCAAATAGTGTTACATTCACAGTAGTGTGAATGGAAAGTAGCACGTTAGTAAAAGCACCCAAAATGAACCAAAAGGCACATTATTCAGCAAGATGAACTAGCCTATCTCTGATGATTAGTGTGCAATGCAGCACATAACCTTGTAAATTGTAGCAGCAAACCAATTTGAAAAAGTCAAACATAAATAATGTGTATGTGCTGTGTGGTCAACTTTTCATATGTAGCAGATAAAATCCTACAGCATAACAATGCAATATAGTTTTTATAATCATAAAATTGATTTACAGACATGTGTGTCAGACTTGGGGTGGAAAGGGGACTGAGTATCTAGGGCATTTATGTGAGGAGGGCCCAGAAAGATGCTATATTCATTCTAGCATCTGTGGATGTCAGGAGGGGCCCGTAGAAAACGTCTTTCTGCAGGGCCCAGAATTTGGTGCTACGCCCCTACTCACAGAGAGAAGGTCTTGGGTTCAAATCCATTGGCCGGCTGGGACTTTGTGGAGTTCCACCCTGTGGAAGCCTGAATGATTTTTCTCTGGGTGCTCTGTTTTCCTCCTGCAGTCCTGCAGATAATTGGTGTCTCTAAATTGCCCAAAGGTGTGAATGGTTGTCTGTCTCCATGTGTCAGCTGCCGTGATTGACTGACGGCCTGTCCAGGATGCACCCAGCTCCCTCTGACCCTTTAAAGAATAAGTGTGTATAGCTGATTGGTGGATGCATATTATATATAATGTAATATACATTATATAATATGTACATTGTATAAAGTACAGTGTTAGCAAAATGTGTGCAATCTACTTGGATATAATGGCCGAACGATGTCGATGTCAGCAGAAAGTTTCAGAGCAAAGTGTGTTCCGAGTGTGTTGCAACGGTTGCACACTCCATCGTACCGCAGTTCCTCATCTGTGAGCTTCACTTTCTGATTCCTCAACAACACTTTTAATTGAATGTCAGTCAAAATGAAGGGGAAGTTGTTAAGGAATGTAATGGTATGGTAGAGTGGGGTGGAGGGGGATGTGGGGAGATGGGGAGTCAGTTCTTCATTCCAGCCTTCTAATCAGGGGGTTAGTTACACCTGGGAGGCCAGGTGAAAGCAATTAACCCTCCGGTAGGAGAGAAAACCAACAGTGGTCTGGATTCCCAATAAAGAAAGATGACAAAAGACTGCCTCAAGGAACCTATACAATATGTGATAACAGCAATTTTGAAAAATAAGCATGGCTAAATTCCAATTAGCTGCTTCATTTTCAGGCTGTTATTAGGAATGATGGATCACTGCAATGGCTTACTCAGACTTATCGTTAATGTTATTAATCACACCTGTGCTTTCCCTGACAATTCAACATGTCTGTCACACTCATGCTACCATTGATTGACATGTTACCATTGATAAAGATAAAAAATAAAACATTTCCAACTTTCCCCATACTGGTCAATCAAAGCAGCTGTGTTTAGTGTTTAACCCAGAATCTGTGGATTGCCTGCTTGGAAATGAGTTACAACTTAAATATATTTGAATACATTTAGAAGTGGCTTTAGGGTCTGAAGTCAAGTAATCTTGAAAATAAATGTAGTTTAGTAAAAAATATAATATTCTCTTTTATATTTTGGAAGAGTAGAGGTATAAAGTAGCATAACATGTACAGTATGATTTCCCCAAAATTGTACTTAGGCAAGCCTACAGCCCTTGATCAAATGTAATAAGTTACTTTTCACCTTGAAGTCATTCCTTAACCAGTATTTTCCCACATCTAGAAGTTAAATATTATTTTTTTAAGTCACAACCCATGTGAAATTATTTGCATTATGACTCAAAGAAATGACTTGTCCTCCACTCTAACAAAATCTAATTCTGTGAAAAATGTATTGCGCAATTAAATATCCAACTAAACCCAAATCTTACTCATAAAGCATAGGCAGTAATTGCACTAGAATATTTACTGGATTTACAGTAGCAGACTGACGCATTCCCACCCTCGTAGAGAGGCATTTATCTGACTGTTTCAAGATTTAGGAAGCAATTACAAAGCAGCGGAGCATATTCATGCAGTGCACCTTATCTGTGGAATTAACTCTGCTCTATGATGAATAGGACTGGCCCTACTCTGACATTTACATTCTTGAAGACTTATGACCCATTATTTCTCACTATCTCTCACATATACTGTTTGACCCGTCATATTGTGTGCACACTATTGCCTTATCCTAGTCCATATTTAAGATTGATATAATTATTCATTTAATGGGTAGCTGATTTGTTTATGTAAACTGTCAGAAACACAGGAACCATGTGAAAACAAGCCTTGTGCATCAATGTGGGATGAAGCAAACCGGACCGTGGCAGTGCTGCTAGTGGTTTCCTTTGAATTGTATTGGGTGTTGCCTTGACAACCACTTACTGTGCCAAGGACCCGGAACATTTCATCCCCCAGTATTGTTTATGGTTTTCCTCATTCTCACATCCTGGCTTATCAGACATCTTAGGCATTCCTCTCATCTCCATGCGTGACACTTGGCTCAGGAGCTAAGCACTCTTGGAGGAAATTGAACCTTTCTGACTGGGATGCTGGTTGGTGATTTGAGTTTGGTCTCCATCTCTAGTGCCTTAGTCATTTCACTTGTGCAGCCAATCACCTCCCCATGCCATTCAGTGGAGTTCATCTGACATGGTGAACTAGTGTAATGACTCAATTTTAAGAGCTTGTCTACGATGAGGGTCAAAGCTTCAGATATCAGCTTTAAGGGGCCCGATTTTCTCCAGTATATCTGGTAAACAGCATTTTATATTATGATGAAGAGCGGGGGAAATATTTATCCTGAAGTGTGTTTCATATTTCAGGTGTAATTTAAAACAATGGATGAAGTTTCTGTGAGGCAGCAAACTGGCTGATAGGGCCGGGTATTATTGTATTAAATATACTAGTGCTACAGATATAATGTTTGGGATGAGAGTAGTATCCTTGAATGATTCTGCAATAACTCATCAGGCAAAGATGATAGAAGGCCGTTTTCATTTGAATCTTGGAGAAGCAACAAATATTTCACATTTGTCAGGTCAAAGCATTAGTGGCCAAATGCTGCTGGTAGAGTGAAAAATGAATCTGTCAACATATAAATGCATGAGGTAAGGAACGAAATAGTGAAGAGACTATAACACATAAAAAGAAAGTTAATGTAAAACAGAGATGGTAAATAACCTTTAGGACATCTGAACCATTTCAGTCTGTGATGCAAGTGTATGTAGAGTCTCTGATAACTGGCCCTGCGTTAAGAGCACAGTCACAGGGCAGGACCCCAATCTCAATGTAGTCATAATGTATTACACAATGTACAAATGTGTTAAGTTATCTTGACGCCAATGTGAACATCCAATTACTATACCTTCGTGGCCAGATGTGCTGTGAAAGCTGCTCTATGATCAGTAAATTATGTTTTGAAATCACGTTCCAGTTTCCACAATCCAGTTTCTTTTCTACACTCCATCACTTGAAGTGGCAAGGGCATGTTTATGCAAACATCAGGAGGTGCCTGTAAATGTGTGGGCTTTGAGTTGCAATCACTTTGGCTTTTGACTAAAAATTTTCAATGAAATTCCATTGTTGTTACTTTCAAGTTAATTATCAGCTGCCATGCCTCTTATGCATGGATGACAGGTATGGCAGACTACACAGGCAGGGGAAACCTGTTATTTTTAGCACATCAGTAGCTCACACGTAACCTTTAAATCTGCACTGCAGCCAAGAATGTACGGCAACAGACGGTAGATTGTTATTGGTATAGCTCCTTCATATTTCCTCATTATATTGGCCTTTTATTGTTATTCTTAGTTTTAATACATCAGAGTGTGGAACGCTAAGCATTTGTCATATGTAGCAAATTAATGTCATCAGGATCCTTACTGGTATTGATCGCCAGAACACAGCCACATGTGTCTTTTCAGTTGTCAATGCATTTGAACTGGGAATACTACATGCAGAGGCATGGAGTAGGAGGGAAGTCGTTATAGATGATATACTGTAGTGTGTTGAAGAGCTATACGAGAAGTCTGGAGCAATTCAAACCAATTGCATCATCATTTTGTGGAGACACCATAAGCAGTAAAAAAAGATCACACAACCTTTGGACATCTATTTCTACTGAAACTGAAGGTGGCGTTGGAGGTGAGTTGCATCAATCGGACACCAAAATGATGAACGAGTGGGTCACAGAGGTCTGGGGGTGTGGCCTTGACCAACTGCAACTGCATATTTGAAAGCTGTGATGTCTTTCTCATGGGCGGGCCAAATTCTCTGGACGGGCAAAGCAGAGAAAAGGGAGGTAGCATTACCCCTCATGACCTCATAAGGGGCAATATTCCAGATTAGCCCATCTCAGCTTTCATTTTCTCAAAGGCAGATCAAGGTTACCCAGGGCTCAGTTTACACCTATTGCCATTTGCCTAGCTACTGGGGGTCTTGGTCTGAGAAAAGGAAATTTACCCAAGCTTGTTTTGTGTTTTCAAACCGGTTTTGTTTCACTTTGCAGCCAAAAAAGCACATTCTAGGGGACATATTTAAACTTCAACTTATCGCTAAGCAGTCGAGACAGATTGAGCGTAGCGGTTGACAGGGGGATCCCTGTGCTTCATGGGTGTGACCGGTGTGCTGCACCTGCAACAGATGACCATTCCTATTATCCCGGCATAGACACGGCATTTCACACAGAGAAGAAAAAACTGTTGAAACCGGATAATCAAAAAGGTAAAGTTTTTGCTCATTGAGATTTTTTTTTAAGGCGTTACCCTCATTATTTGAAGCTTTGGCCGCGTTTAACATGGATGTCCAACATTGTAACATTATAGGTTTTAAAGAAAATATGGAAAAGCACAATAGATCACCTTAAGTATTAAACCTGGTCCCTTGGTACAGCATCTTGTCATTCAACCTTTAAATGCAGCCACGGCCCTGATTTTAACTACATCCTTTGAGAATTGTTCTCCGATGATGCTTATGTAATATTAATTTATTATTAGAATTTTAATTGGGCAAGCAAGAAGGAAGAGATTAATCCAGGTAGACACATAGACACAATAGATGGCAGAAATTCTAGAGCTAACATATGCTTACCATATGCCATTTGATTTTTAGTCACACCAGCGGCATGGATCTAGGGATGATACTGGGGAACAACACTGTGGGAAGAAAGGCCGAACTGACGCGCCAGATGGTTTGTTACACAGAACCATCTGAGAAGCCATCATTGGAAACTTTTTGGAAAAGGGCAGATACTGTCAAAAAACACTTGGCAGGTGATCGGAAGAACCATCTGTCTATCAAACGCTTGCCCAAGCCAGTCAGGAGAAGCGCCAAAACATCTTTTTTATCGAGAAATGCCTTCAGTGCACTTATTTGGTTTTCTTTTAATGAAGTAATACCCTCCAATTCTCATGTAACTAATATTTCAGCATTTATACTAACCTCTTTAGGAGCGACTTTTGTTGTTTTCTTGCCTCTGTGTTATTACACACACCTTAGCCACCGCTGTATCAACTCCATAAAACTCTCTCCGTATTTCTCAGTGTGCCTATGTTCAGAAGATTGTGTTGTCCGGCGTCTTTTGCGTGCAGAAAATCAAGTGCAGATAAATTCCTTTACTGAAGAATCCATCATGTTTTTCTCAATCCTCTTCGTCCTCCTTGGCTACTGGCAACTGCATGGGGGAGAGGTTGGGGTGGTGAACAATCACGGAAGGCTTGTGTCATGTGGATGCGCCAATAGTTTTGTTCAGGACCTACAATTCTTCATGGGGAAAACAGAAACCATGTACTATAACATTTAGTGTTGGATAGTGACATCTGCAAAGACTGTTTCCTGCATGGAAGTTGGATGCGCTACATGGTCATCCTCTGCCCCAACCACCACGTCCTGACTTTCCACTTTGCATTGGCACTGGAACATTTCACAGGACCGAAATCCCTGCAGATTTGCCCCTCTGCATTCGGGTCCTTCCTTGGTTGCCACTCTCCCTCACCACATTGTGACAGCTGGCCTTACAATTATGCCCTTGCATTTTGTCAGAAGCACCTTCTGTTCTTTTTATTTTGTGATCATATCTTTTTTTATCGACATTTGCTTTCATAACATGCATCAAACAGCCATTCTCAAAGCAATGCACAGTGAAATAGAGATATCAAGGGGGTTGCAATGGAACGCAGTGCATATAACAAAGTGGGCACACAAAATTACTGTTTTTGTCAATGGGGTCTGGTGGCTTTGAAGATAGCATAGATAACGGCTTCTGTTCCCCGTTGCCGTTGGAAAGGGCTGTCTGACAGCAAGGTAAAGTGGTGAAATATTCTAAATATAGCATACACTTAAAAGGATACTCAGCCAATTTTAAAGCAGCTCTGTGTCATGGTAGTGTGTGAGGGCAGATTACTAGCTTCCCCCCGCAGGTACTGCTATCAGTTTCCCAGTCTCATGTTGTTTTTTTCTCAGACAAGGAGTGAAACTTATTGTGAAAAGGAATTGGAGCCATTGCCTTTGTAAATGGTTATTACATCACAGCTACGAACCAATCAGATTGCTTGATTTTAGCTACTCATTTCATAATTGTCTGGTTGTTGCTGTGGCCTGTGTATCACTCCTCACTAATGTGTGAAATCCTTGTTAGACAACATTTGAATCCCTTTGTAAATGTTACTTTTCCTTTAACAGTGTTTCACATTAATCAACCACAGTGCATTTCCCCTGAATGTTTTAAAATTGAATGTGATTATTGCCTGTTAAGCTTGCTGTCATTACAGGTTTCTCAGTGTGTAGCGCACTCAGGGTGATATGTCACTTACTAAAACTGAACTGGGAAAACACTTGACAATGCTTCAGTCTGACTTTTGTTATTGTGAACCCAATGAGTTTAAAAATTCTCCGGCAGATTCACCATCTACGACTGAGACATGCTGAATACCGACACACTTTTATTCATAATAATTAATTATTCCCTTTCACAGTGACCACAAATAGCACAGCGCCTTGGCCAAAAAAGGAATGGCACAAATTAAAATAAAACTCATTCAGCGCCTGCACCCTTCCTCCTGCCCTTACTTGTATTTTACAGAGCACTTCTTCCTCTTGTGTACTCAAAACATGAAATGCTTGTCGAGATGGTACGTTGCTCTCCCTCGTGGTTGTTCTCTAGTTGTTTCACATCTTTGATGCTCCTTTCAACCTCTCTGTCTTTTCTGTCTCCAGTGTTCAAGAATAGTCCTCCTATATGTGGCTTCCAAGTTTAACTCTGTCAGGCTCATTTGAAAGTAAAATGTTCGCTTTCACTTTTCCCACCACACTTCAAGTGCACGGTGGCTGAAAACACTTAATCAAGCCTCTGCCACAGTGCAGCAATCAGATAAAAGGCCAGGAATATGGGTCATCTCATGCTCCGCACTGAGCTCACCAAGTGCCACCAGATGCACACTAATGAGTGAGAGCGCGCCTTTACTGTTGTCAAGACTATATGTTGTTTGTCAGGGGTCTTGACTGGTGACATGGAAAGAGTAAAAACCAACAGATAGTGGCAGGTGGTAGAATAATATTTGTTCAGTTCAGCTACTGCATTTTTTCAGGACATTACAACAATGAATGTGTGTGTGTGTGTATATATATATATATATATATATATATATATATATATATATATATATATATATATAAATCCAGACAGCTAGCTAGACTTTCTGTCCAATCTGAGTTTTCTGTTGCACGACTAAAACAACTTTTGAACGTGCACATGTTCCACCAAAACAAGTTCCATCCAGAGGCTATTTTGCAGAGCCCCGTGGCAAAGTGAGACTACTGTCAAATTAAATATGTACAAAAATGAGCTAAGATCTGGAAATACACTGACAGTATGACAGTATTTCTAAAGACAAACTATTTTTTCAAAGCTCCGTTAATTGATCTTTGTTTGCCACTATGGGGAAGGACAATAAAATATGATACAATATACTTTATTTTTCTCTTAGGGAAATTTGTTTTGTCTCCAAGCTGCACACATAAATAATGCCTTGACAGCTAGAAACAAAACAATACAGCAACAGTAGCAGTCACAACAATAAATTGCACATAAAGTAGGCTCATTGCACACATGCTGTGGTGAAACTTATCTGGTAACGCTGTCAGGTAAATTAGGTCACGTAACTTGTTTCCAGCGGTCCCCTGGGGGAAAGTCCTGTGTTTGTTTGACACATCTTTACCCCGACCTTGTCTGTACTAGGACTTTGTCACTCTTTATACTACATCACCTGGCTCCCTCCTTTGTTCCCATCACAATTACTAAGGCTGCTAGAGGTCATCGCAATTAAACAATTAAAGTAAATATGGGTTTGTTTCTAAAAAAAGTTGGAGCAACAGAATCTTGATTAATATTATATCAGGTCAAGGTGGAAGTGCATGTGTTTGCTGAAGTTTTAGTCACAGGCAATGGAGAATAGAAAAGTTTTTCAAATGGTCAAAGTCGGAACTAGTAATGAATGTCTTTTAAAGTTGCCGGAAGGGGACTGTATAAATGGCGAGAACAATAGACTCAAACACAAAGAGCTACCAGCTAACACATCTGAATACGTCCCTGTGATTTCTCTTCCTGAGCTTTTCAAGGAGGAATGGTTCTGTGCTCCAGCATACCTTCCCTCCTTGATTCTTTCTGTGCTTGTTAAACGCTGTAGGATATCCATTAGGCTGTGGAGGCCTGTAGAGATGCTTTGGATCTGAATTCAAGGTCTACACCAGCAAAAAATATCCGATTCAGGAGGAGCGGTGCTGTCCCCTGCTTCGTCTTTGAGGTAATGTCCCAGGGGGTGGCTGTGCTCTGTGGGAAGTAGACAAGTATATTGGACAAAAAGGATTTCATGTTATCACTTCCATTGTGAATGTGAAAGCTTTGTGTGTCATCTTTGACAGTGTTTTTTGATCCACCCCATCCACAATTTTCTTCATATTAAGTTTGTGTCATATGATCCATGCCTCCATGCTCAATGCAGATCTGAAGTGATTTGTTCCAGAACACAGGTGTAACATATTGATTTGCTGAGAAACACATCAATGTTGTAGACGTGTAATTGTAGTCTTTTGAGAAAAGGAGAATCTTTTCTAGTTTTATCTCTACTGTCATACATTGGATTCAGTGATCGTTTACCTTCCACAGCTCTCTTATGAGGAATGAATTCCATCATATTTATCATATTCATAATCACAAATGATCATACTCATTCATGATTCATGATTATGATCATTTAAATGTTATTTCTAATCCAAATCCTGGTGTCAAATTAAAATAGAGCTGCTAAAGAAACATCCTTAATTCAAAGAACAATTAAGATAAAAAACAACAGTGAAATGGGGTGAAGGTAGTGTAAAATATGTATACATATATATATACACACACACACACACACACACACACACACACACACACACACACACACAAGCATATTCCGCTGCGCATGTCTGTTCCGTGAATCATATTGTGACAGGACAGTGTGACAGGAGCGCAATTGAATACAAAATAGCCTTGACGTGGTGTTTGGAGAAGGTGAAAGAGAGAGAAAGGGAAACAGGATTACCAGGGGGCCACGGCTTAAGTCTTTGAGTCTCCAGGTAAGGATCTGAACGGATTGTGGATTTTTTTGAAGAAGTTTGCGGCAATCTTTTTTCAAATACCTCTTTTGGAAGCCTAATGGATGGTTGAATCGATTTCAAATATGTGTAGCATTTTACCATTGATAGAAATTTCTGCCGGTTGAAGAAATAGTTGCCATTCATACCTGGAAGATGCCTGGTACAACCACAGTCTGTTCTGATGGCCTCTGAGCAGCTCTTCCGGGGCGATTGGGGTTAAGGTCCTTGTTCTAGGGCACCTCAGTGGTGGTGATGAGGGAGGGCCAAGCGCTGCTCTTTCACTTTCCCTACCCAGAGTTTATCCTGTAGATCTGGCATTGAACCAACGATGTCCCAGTCACGACCTCACTTTGTTTTTTAACCTTTAGGCCACCATTTCCCCTTTCTGAGCTCATTAGATGGCTCTCTCTGTTCAACAAAGAGTTAAAACCACAATTAATTGCCATTCCTAAATGTGCCATCTAGTTGGGTGAACGAATACAACCAAATGTTTAGGAATCTTCATTTGGACAACACTAGAACTCAGCGATGGCTGATGCTCACAAGAGAGCAGCTGTCCACGGGCCAAACCTGGCTCCACTGACAACCTAAAGCTGCCTTGCCTTGCCTTGCCTTTAGTGGCAGAGCCAGTGAATAATTAACCTGTTGATAGTCAGTTGGCTGTTTTATGTTGCACCTGTTTTGGCAGTGGTTGTGTGGGTATCATCCGTGTTGGTGGTTGAGCTGTGCTGCAGGGTTGCAGAAACTGGCGCATGGTTAGATCATGCCGCTTACAGTAATAAGGACAAAAGGAGATGCTGCATGATACTTTGTCCCTAATGAATGGGCCACACATTGTAGTTAATCATTTTGTATAGTATGACAGTCAAACTGTGCAGCTTATTCACATTGTCAATACTGTGTCTTGGAATGGAAAACGCACATACACTTGGATACTTATTCATTTTTGTTGCTTGCCCTTGATTTTTTTTTTGTTATGTGTACAATTTGGAGACTGTTCCATTTGAAGACTGACATGGTATTTCATACTCTTTTGCATGCACAGCTTTGGCTTTGTTGTACTGCAGTGCATTAGTGTAACTCTGTGCTACCAAACATCATCCAGAGAGCGGGGGGAGACATTTGCATGTTTTGGCTTAATCATAAATATTGTTAAATCATTTTAAAAGGTTATTTAGTGATTTTCACATCAGCATGAGTTGGAAATGTGAAAGGTTGATATTTTTAAGATTGCTTAATGAGAATACAGAAACTCTCCCAAACAGGCAAGGAAATTATGCTGTGTACATCATTACATGTGATACAAGAAATATTTGTTAGAAAAAGGGCCTTTTTATTTTTGCCTCTTGTCTGTAAAAGGTTGAGATTTGCATATAAATTGACCATTTTATTTCTCCCACTGCAACACTTGCAGTCTTTATTTAATTTGTTGCCATGTTAATGAGTTCTGCCAGTATGGCACAATCCTGGATTACTTATACAGTGTATTTGAATGCAGAGTGTCAGTTTGTGTACCGACCTCATTTCTTGATTGGACTACAGCATTCAAACTTTAGTAAAACCTGCAGGTTTTTTTACGTTGTCTGATTGTCTGTTAAGATTTTTAGAGTGTTTTTTTGTTCCCTAAACAACTGGGCGTAAACAATACATACAATTGCTCCAAATCTATTTGCAGGGTTATTCTATGCAGAATGCAACGAATGAGGCTATTACAGGAACAATGTTTTGTGTGAACCATTAGATTTTATATCAGGACAAACATCACATCTGTGCAATGTCCTGATGAACATGATTTAAGAGGTGCAATGTGGATTCCGTCTAGGTCACAGAACAGTGGTCCAGCCCTTCAGCCTGGCAAGGGACTGTCCCATCCAGTATGTGTGCTTGATGGACTCGGCCTCGGCTTATGACCATGTCTCTACGTCCATAAAAGGGTATGCATACTGAAATACAAACCACAAATACACTTATCAATTATATAACAGCAAGGACAAGCATATTAAACAAGTGATTCTTGAGACATGAGGCAAAACACACGATTGTTTTATTTAAATCCAGGAACCATAAACAGTTCTGTTCAAAATAATAGCAGTCCAACATCACTAACCTCATAAATCATATTTTTGGGTTGAAGTGATATTTCTACATGGAACGAATCATGGAAAACCAACAGACCCAACAGTTGTGACATGCGTGCTGCTCATTCTGTGTAATTTAATCTGTAATTAAAAGGGGCATGTTCAAAATAATAGCAGTGTTCTGTTCAATTAGTGTGGTGATTGATTCTGTGAAGAAACAGGTGTCAGTTATGACCCATATGGAAGGAAATAAGCTAATGTTGTGCATGCAGGTTATAGTGCATTTCACACTGAAATACTCAGCAAAATGGGTTGTTCCAGACATTGCGCTGAGGAACAGTGGACTTTGATTACTAAGTTGATTAGATAGGGGAAAACATATAAAGAAGTGCTGAAAATTATAGGCTGCTCTGCTTGAAATGGCATCCAAAGCCTGAACAACGTGGAAAAAATAGTCAATTACCATTGGAACGGATCAAAGAATAGCCAAAATGGCAAAGGCTCAACCAATGATCAGCTCCAGGAAAATCAAAGAAGACTTAAAGTTACCTGTGAGTACTGTTCCAATCATAAGAAGGCTACGTGAAGCAAAATTATCAGAAGCCCCTGCATTGCTAAATTAAAAAAAAAAAATGTACTGAATAGGTTGAAATTTGCCAAAGTGTACATTGATTGGCCAAAGGAGAAATGGTGCAACATTCTGTGGACTGAGCAAAATCGTTATTTTTGGGTCTAGGGACCGCAAACAGTTTGTATGACGAGCCGCATGCATTGAACTCAAGCCACAGTACACTGTGCAGAAAGTAAAGCATGGTGGTGCAAAACTCATGTTGTGGGGATGTTTCTCCTACTCTGGTTTTGGCCTATTTATCGCAAACAAGGGATTGTGGATAAGTTTCAGCACATCAAAATACTTGAAAAGGTCATGTTGCCTTATGCTGAAGATGATATGCTTTAGAAATGGGTCTTTCAACAAGACAATAACGCAAAACACACCAGTAAGCGAGCAAAGTCTTGCTTCCAGATAAACAAGATTGATGTTATGGAGTGGCCAGCCCAATCTCCAGACCTCAATCGCATAGAACATTTGTGGGATCAAAAATGCTGTTTCTGAAGCAAAACCCAGTAATGCAGAGGAATAGTGGAATGTAGTTCCATCGTACTGGGCTGGAATACCTGTTCACAGAACCAGCCAGAACTCCCAAATCGACTCCCAAAATCCTTCAATGCTGATGATTTTCTAAAATTCTTCACAAAAACATTTGAGAGATAAATTCACAGGTTCAGTCTCCCCTCAGAATGCGTTGATCGATGAAGGCAGTGTGACTCGGACCAAGCGAATCCTTTCACGGTTTAAAATTTCCCTTGAGGCCTTTACCAGTCTAATAAATTCCAAACCTTTTGCCCTGCATAAGAGATCCTGTAACCGCATGATTTTTTTTAATTAAGGCAAGTTTATTTATATAGCACATTTCATACCCATGACAATACAATGTGCTTCACACAAAACAAAAGCAAGGGTCAGTACATGATCATAAAACAAAGCACGAGAACGTTACCATTAAGATTTTAATCTGTGAATAATGGCGTTTTGGACGCCTTCAGGAAGTTGGTTCCAGAGGTGAACCATATGATGGATGAGTGCAGCTTCACCCTGTTTGGTACGGACAGTGGGTTTTTCTAGAAGATGTTTCTGCTCTGATCTGATAGACCTCAGTGGTACTGTACATACTGCAGAAACATGTCTGATAGATGCTGAGATACTTATGGCTGTATTCCATTAAGCGACTTGAAAACAAGTAGCTGTGCTCAACCCCTTACTGGGAGCCAATGCAGGGGATTTTAAAATAGGTGTTATGTGCTCAGTTCTTTTTGTTCAGAACCCTGGCTGTTTTGTATCATTTGAAGCTGTTAAATGGACTTTTTAGGAAGGCGTGTGAACAGCCCATTGCAGCCATCAACCCTACTGGATATGAAGGCATACAGTTCAATTTCTCTAAGTCATCTTTTGACATAAAACTCCTAAGTGTGAGATGGTAAAACGCAGATTTAGTAATTGGTTTCTTGTGCCTGTTAAAATTTAGATCCGTATTTCTATGAGGACGCAGCATTTATTATAGCATCCTTGTTTTAAGTCCTTTTCTGTCAAGAATAGTGGCAGTCCTATCTCTTTCCTCCTTTAGACCCAAGATTATTACTTCAGTTTTGTCTTTGTTTAGCTGGAGGAAGAGACATTCAGTGGTTAATTTATCCAGTGCTTAATTAATCCAGTGGTTAATGTATTCAATACAGAGACAAAGAGATTAAAAAGGGTCATAATCATTAGGTGTCAAAGCTCGGTTGATTTGGGTGTCATCAGCATAGCTATGATAGGAGATAAGATTATTAAGATTTTTCCATATAAAGGTTCAAAAGAAGTGGACCAATATTGAGACCTGGGGGACTCCACAGGTCAAGGTTGTAGGTACTGAGGTGCAGTTGCCAATAGCAACCAAAAAACCTTCTGTCTTGCAGGTATGATTTCAGCCACTTGACAACACCACCTGATAAGCCAACCCAGTTTTCCAGTGGAGTACTCTCGGTGTCCAGTGGAGTACTCTCGGTGGAGTAAAATGCTGTGAGCAACCTAGTCAAAGGCTGCACTAAGGTCCAACACTACTGCCGATGCTTCACCTGCATCTGGGTTCAGGCGTATGTCATTTATAACTGACAAGAGCTGTTTCAGTGCTGTGATCAGCGCAAAAACCCGACTGAAAATCATCAAGGCAGTTATTCATTGTTAAAAATGCAGTTGATAATTGCAGCTAATTAAAAACTAATTTTCAATAATTTTACCTACATACTGCAAATTGATATGGGCCTGTAGTTGTTTAATGTGGAGTAATTCTTCTTGAGCAAGGGTTTAACAACAGCTATTTTCAGGGAGCTGTGAAATGATGTATTCATGATTTCAAGCAGATCTGCAGTTGTGAGGTGTGTGACAGATCTTAAAAAAGCTGGTTGGTAGAATATCCAATTAACATGTGAAAGTTATTGAGTTATTGTACCATTTTTTCGAGGCTCTCAATGTCAACCAAGTTAAATTCAGACATCCAGTTAAGTGCTCCCATTTTGGTTGCTGGTGATTCAAGGTTCAAGGTTTGAGATGATATGCTCAATCAAATCATATCAATTTTACCCTTGAAAAATTATGCAATACGCATTGCACTTTCCCCTGAAAACGAGGTCGGGTCCTAATTGTGAAGGGGATTAGTTAACTTTTTGACTGTTGAACGTGAGCTTTGTTAATGTTCTGGTCTTGTTTTGCTGGTTTCAGTTATATTTGCGTAGCATCTGAAAATGGATAAGAAGTTTGGATTCACGCCATTTTCTTTCAGTCTTCCTTTTCTCTCTCTATAGGAGTTTGACCGTTTGATTTTGTTTTCATGGAACTTTCTGCTTCTCAGTGACTCTTTAAAGCTTAAATGGAGCAATATCATCCATAATGTTAACCATGTTTAAGTTAAAATGGTCTCCTTAGTCTGATGTTTGCCTCAAGGTTTCTAAGAGTGCGTGTTCAAAGAGAACACTAGTGTGATCATTTATGATTTTCTTTCTTGCCATAGCAAAACTGTTCCATATTTGTGGGGACATAAACACATCAAAGAATATGCAGAAAAAAAGAAATCAAACAGTGCCATATCTTTGATATCTATAGTGATGTTGAGACCCTTTGTTATGACAAGGTCAAACATATGGCCATGTGAATGTGTTGGCCCCTGTACATGTTGTGTGAAGTGTCAATCAGTGTGAGTAGTTTGTTGGCATAGTGGTTTTCTGGGTTATCTACATGCAAATTGAAATCCCCTGATCTGATGAAACAGTCCAATAATAGTATTTAATAATAATAACAACAGACAATAGTTCACCTAGTTCTTCCAGAAAAACTTTAGCCAAGTGTTTTGGGGGCATGTAAATGTTAAGTAATATAATTTGAATTTGAGGAGAACACTTAATGATTGCACTTAAAGTCTCCAAAAGATGACTGTTGGCACTGGAAAGATGCTCTGAATATTTTGGCTATTCCATCCCCTTTTTTTAGTAACACCGGTAGCACTTTTTAGGGGCTGATTCAATAAGTGTAGGAGCATTGTAGGCTTGGTCCAACATGTCTGTTAAAAGCAAAAAAAGACAAATATGATTGTTAATTAAGTAAGACTTGTTCAAGAGGGACCTGATATTCAGCAGAGCTAGTTTAACTGTACGTGACGGAGTAGAACTAGCTGCTTGTACATTCTGAGATTGTCTAGATACAGATTAAAGATTCAACAGACTTATCCCATAAGCTTGAAATAATTGATTCTTCCTATTTGTTGTCAGTAGAGGAATGGGACCACAGGGGGTGCGAGTACTAGGTCTCTGAATTCACAAGTCCAAATTCCACAGTTTTGGGGACAGTAGTAGTAGTAGTGCGCATTTGGGTGTAGTCCATTCCTCGAGTAAAGTGAATGTCTGCTCCAAAACTCATCAACATTGTCAATAAAACTCAAATTTTTTCCCCCACAAGTGTCCCAAAGGCAAGCGTAAAGTCTACTAAAAACACTCGTTCCCTCGCCTTACGGTCGGACTTGGACCAGACCCTTATTAAACATTATGGAGTCTGAATCCAGTGATACTAAATATCTTAATAAGTGAATGAATGCATGGAGAAGGATTCACAAATGTATTTCAGGATTAAAATATAAATGTATCTACAAAACGTTTTACATATAAATAGAAATCCACAAACAAAAAGTATGTTCAATTATTTGCAACTTTAATCAAAAATGTTTTTGGAAGCTTTTACATTCATACACAAACTGTTAAAACTGCATTTACAAACTGCTTGTCATGTGTGTACTTCACTGCATTTATGTGTGGGATTTTTGAGATTCCCCTGATGTCTTAGGCCTCCAGGAAGTGTGCTGGGCTTTGAAGTCAACTGGACGTTATTTATTTATTTATTTTATTACTTCAGGACAATGCACATTGATGAACAAGCACAAACATACACGTAAATGTGCCAGATTGTAGCCCGGGGGCTAATATCCATCTGCAGTCCAATAGGGAGGTTGGAGTTACAGTAAAACAGACATAGGATAGTAACATTTAGTATATGAAAACAAGAAGAAAAACACAAGTTAGCGGTGGTTACACGTCTGGTTAGCTCTAAGCCACAGCTTTACTTGGCTCTTAAAGGAGGCCAAAGTGGGACACTCCCTTATAGTCCAATAGATTTGCATAGCGAAAGAGACATCTGTTAATTAGTTGATGCATTTTTTGATCATCATAACCCTGTAGATGATTTGTTTCACAATCACAATTTAAGCTATTCGGTTTGATAACATTTAGAAAGTAAAGAAGTGTCGCACAATGAAATAATATGAACCCCATTCAAGTTAGGAGAGTACTAAACCTGGAAGTAGCCGGCATGGCCGGTAGCAGTCCCGGCGCCCGCTATGGGCCGCACAGTGTGGAAGCAATGCAGATCATCCTGGTATCGTTTTACGCAGAATTTGAACTTTTATGGCTTCATGGGCATGAATGAGGCCGTGTGCCGGTTTTATTATAAATCTATGATTTTACAGTCTATTCACTTTGCACCCATTGTAATTTTTTCTACAATTATTAAAGGAGATAAGAAACTACTGTGTGCAGGATTAAAACAGTAAGTATAAGACAGGAGACACTAAGGTTGGGTATCGCTGTTTTTTTTCTGATACTTTTAAAATGGTGCCGGTGCCTCAACAGTGCTTGAACCGAAATGCAGTATACAGTGTATATGCAGTATATATAAAAAAGAGCAAAAAACAAAAGTTTGAGACATTAAAGAATGGCTTGTTTATTGGTGAGGCCATATGGGAAAAATTAAAAGATTAATAATGTAATAACAATAACTTAGAACAATGACTTATTTCACCGGTAAATTGCTGGCACCAGATGGGAAAAGGGTATTTTACCATAACTTAAAATGCACCACAAGGCTGGCGAGTGTCAAGTAAATACACCATCTGTGTTGTCATCTGCCTGCAGACTGTTACGTCCAGATGTTGGAATCCTCTACAGAGATATACAGTCACACTTTACACCGCTTCACGTGAGCTGTCAACATTTCAACCGTTGTGTTTAATCTAGCTACGAGCTAGCTAATGGTAACGTAGCGTCCCGTGCAGCGATGCTTCAGAAAAACAAATTGTTGTTCTTATTCGGTCACATTACTACCGTTTATGTCTGAACCGGGGCCTTATTGGCACCACGTTTTGGTAACCAACGCTAGGAGCCCCAGACCAATGGGCTAGACCTCAGTGTAGACAAGTAAATCTTTAATCTCGGTCAGAGAAACCTAAAATCACAGGACAATTGAGGCTGTGCACTCCCACACTGGACACTATAAAATCCACTGACCTCATTTCACTGCATTACAAGAAAGATCCTGCACAAGTATCTGTGTGTACAGTACATGGCACTTCTGCTCGTTGTCTGTGGTCACACTAAGAGCAGCAGCAGCATAACAGAATGAGTTGTTTCTGTTCTTGGAAGGCTTTTCCAACAAATTTTGCAGCGCACAATTTTTGTATGGTGAGTAATCCATAATTTACTCTCGGTACAAACACTCACAATCTTGAATGAAAGTAAAGGCCTCTGGGACACAAAATGGAAAAAAACTGAGCTGATGCATTAACAGTGGTTGGCAAGAAATTCCTGTTGGGCTTTTGCAATTATTTTTCTTGGGTTGCTGTCACGGTCTTCCTCACTTCAGTGAAAAGTAATAGCCTCCTCAGTGATAAACTATAATTACGTCGTATTCGTTCACGCTGGTAACATGAATCATGAAGCACTCAAGATCAGGAGCAGTCTGCTGGTCATACACAAAGAAGGGTTTGTATCGCAGAGAAAAATACACCGGTTTGAAATACACATTATGACTGTGGTCAAATCAGGTCAAGTTGATTGGACAGAGTTTTACTAAACAAAGGTGTATGATGCATTGTCTATTCAGAGTATAGCACCAAAATATGTAAAATAACAGAAGCTACCGACAGAGAAGTTGTATTGCTCTCATGACATAATGACACATTCATTAAAACATAACCACTAAGCATCTGTCCCCGTGCCATGTTTTCTTTCTCTGGTACCCCTCTGTTGAGCTTCTACCCCTCATTATCAGAGTGCCCTAATAAAGGTTTCAAGTAGCTCAACAGCTTGTTATCAAGATGAAACCAAAAGAGGTAAATATGCAAAAAGTGTTGAACTCCCAAATATTGTGCCACATTTACAGATAAACCGGGAGGAAACAATCTTTCAGAAATAGCGGTGAAGTAGGCCTAACACTGCTTTGTGTCCTATAGTGGACACTGAGTAGAACCTCTCTTCCTGGGATTCTTTTTCCGCATGTTAGTGCAAGGCAATTTAGATGTTATTGTATAACTTCCATGGAGCATGTGGTAGACCAGATATCCACAGAAGTCATTTTACAGGAAGCGATAGGAGCAAATTAGCCTTGGCTGGAAATCCTACATGCAACACATCTGTACACTGTTATTGTAACCTGTTTTGGCATTGTCCCTGATAAATAAACTACATGAATAATGAATGAAATAAATGAAAGAGAGACGGAGCAGGGACCCCCTAGGACATATGTTGTCTAAAATTAAGTTGCATATTAAACTGGGCGTACAATAACGTGTTGTGCGGCCTAAAGCCTTTTTGCATTCCATTTTTGCATAAAATACTAAGCTAATAAAAATACTTGATGGCATGAAAAAATCCAACAATTATTAAATCATGGTTTAATGTTAAACATGCATGTAGCATTGTGAATCCTTAGGTGGATGGCCACATCAGCGACTACATTACCCATAGGCCAGTAAGCAAGGGGGATTTATATTTGCTAATAATATGTTGGATTCATGTTGGATTCAAAATAATGGAGGCCTCCCTGCATCTACTCTGAGGACCCCCTAGGGGTCCCTGACCCCTTGTTGAGGATCCCTGATCCAGAGCATCACATGAGCATGCAAACCGCCAAACTAAAATGCACATTTCTGCAATAAACAGTTCACATGTCCTGACGGAACTGCAGTTCAGAGAAACAAAGTATACACAGGGTTCTGTGGACACTCGTGCATTTCCAGAAAAAATCCAGAACCAAAAGAAAAAGGAAGAGAAGGTAATATGGACGCATCAACATTACACAATGATACATGAAATGTACATAACATAGATAAAAAAGAAATATTAGTATTATTATCTATTATTTACAATACATTAACAGAACATCAGCCTCCAGCATTCACAGGGTCTAAACACATTTTAGCACTAAATTAAGTACAGCTGGTGCTGATGAAACTGTCATAAGTTTTGCAGGTATTTGTTCATAAACCAAAATAAAAGGAAAACTTAAATGTAGACCCGATGGTGGCGCAGGAGATACAGAAAATAAATACAAATATAGCACAAACACTGTTAAAGGCCTCAAACACCCACACAGGTGTTTTCAGTTTACCTGGCTGATTAGACCTCTTCCCAGGGCAGTTAGGTTGTGAGTAGACTCATTGATCTCCCTGAGTCTCCTGTTAACTTTGTAGCTCCTTTAAATGCAGGACCAATGACAGCTTTATCATTCTTATTGGTAGGAAGACATTTGAGCCCTAATAAATTCCCATCCAAGCTCTGGCCCACTTCCAACTTGAGCCGGGTCTAATCAGCCAGAATAACTGAAACAACCTGTGTGAGTGTTCAGAGCCTCTGACATGTTCTCTCCAAAATAACAGTCTACGCTTAATCCACATTGAAATTGCCATGTTCATTACAAACAACATACACACAGACAAACCAATCATCCTGCTCAATGGTGTTGTTCTTTTTTTCACATTGGAGAAATTGTTATATTTTTCCTGTGTCTATGTACTTTTCATTTTATCCTTCATCCATGGCTCAAGTGAAGACTTGTTTTAATAGGACTGAAAACCATGGCTCTATATATATGTGTATATAAGATTTTTTGCAGGTGGCCCCAGCAGCAGTCTGTTTAGCATTTAGCCATCTTTCACTATGTTTCATTGGGGAAGCGGGACAATTAAGCTATTTTGTTGTTGTTGATATTGTCTTATATTTAGGAGTTGATGGTGCTCCAGTGATTATTACCCCTGAAAAGAAGAGCATTTTCTAAGCCTGA
The DNA here is from genome assembly GCF_013103735.1 of Etheostoma cragini. Taxonomy (NCBI): domain Eukaryota; kingdom Metazoa; phylum Chordata; class Actinopteri; order Perciformes; family Percidae; genus Etheostoma; species Etheostoma cragini. The sequence goes on along the minus strand of NC_048426.1, from coordinate 21,006,626 downwards.
AAGAACCCCGAGTAAAAAACAATCAAAGTGAGTTATCTTTGCAAACGCAGTTATTAAAAAGGATGCAAGAAAAACTGAACAATGCACACACTACAAAGCAGTAGCGTCGGTGTTAATTCAACTCAGAGGGAGCTTGAGAATCCTTGAAACATTTGGAGTTTTCTTTTCAAAATGATTGGATGGCCTTGCTTGAATTTCTTTTATCCAAAAATAGCAACTAAATTCTTCTGTTTGCCTTGATGCCACCTCTTTGCTCTAGTATCAGCGCTTCAAATTCTAAGGAAAACCTTGTAACCAATGCAAAGTTTCATCACAGAGGAATGACGAGCTCAATGTCCTTGTTTCAACCAATCAGCTCAGAAAAAAATCCTAACCACACCGCTTTAAGATGACATAGCATTGAGAGCGAACGGTAGCGAGTAGAATGAAAGACCTAAAATGCCTAAAATTGCTGGTTGTGGTGGTGGATGGGGCAAACAACACCCAACGATCACCCAGGAGACCAGGGTTTGTGTCCAGTTGTTGACCCGCATGCCACTGAAACGTATATTTTGCAACCCCACCCACAATCATTTCCTGAACCTAACTGTCAGATTCTTGTGCCACATGTCAATTAATGATGTCTCATGTCATCCTGACCGCCAAGAGTCCTCACCAAGTCCATCTAAATAAGACACTAAAGGAGACTTTTTGCGTCAACGACAAACACCAAAGGCTCCTGACCAAGAGTCGCTTTCTGAGGAGATGGGAGTGAGTATGTGTAAATTTGGCAAACCACATAACTTTTACTCTTAAATTTTATGTGACATGTTACAACAAATTCAGGATAACAATTTTTTTTTACAGGGATTAAACAGACTTTGCATTTGAATATGACTGTGTGCACCCAGAAAATGTCACAGCACATTGTGACTTGGATACACACATGGAGTGTCTCAAAAAGACTTACCGCTCGGATTTTGATGTAAAAAAATAAGTATGATTAAAAAAATGAACTTAGAAAGCTGTATTTTGTATCAAACATTTTTGAGAGTAGGAATTACAGGATGGGGAAAGAGGTGCAGATTGGGGAGAGATCTAAGTGAAATGTGACAGAGGCAGATGGAGCTCAAAGCAACATCTTTGAAGCATTTGGCCTTGTAGCATTGAAATAAGCAAAGAAAATGTCTCATGTCGATGTGAAAGAAGATGTCAGAAGAATTTGTGGCTCACAGATTTGATTTAATGGCGCTGCAGAATCTGTGGGCTGTCGGTCTCATTGTCACGGTCAAAGATTGTGAAGACATGTGAGATCCATTCAAATTACTTAGGTGGAAGTCTTTCTACTCATATCTTAACAATAGAGTCAAAGAGAGTACTTGAACCGGAAATAAAGAGTATTGCACTTGAGTGGAACGAGCAAGACAGGATGGATGGACCTGTTTTATTTCTCACTGCTTTCTGTGTTGCTTTTACTCCTCATGTTCAGATGGGGTTCATCCTAAATGAAATGGACCTGCGTACTGTACCTGCTCGGAATTAAATTGGCTACTTATCCGGTGCATACGTTAAAAGGAAAAGGTTTTCCATTTCAAATTGGAAACTACTTTTACATGTACCTCTGCATTACTACAAGTGTCAGTATTCGTGTTCTACATGGGCTCTTGCTTGTAGGAAGGTTATTGCTGAACCCAACATTTTAGAATTAACTTTTTAATAGTGGATCAACATGTATGCAGGGCAAGATATTCTTACTTTTATTCCATATTATAGGCCAAGCTCCAAGACCACTGGATCCCACGTTTCCCATAATGCAACTTACTAACATCTTTTTATTTGACCTTGACGTTGACCTTGACGTTGACCTTAAAGTTTAAGTAAAACTTTGATTATTAAGAGTCTATAGCCATACTAGCACCTTTTGAGCTACATGCTAAATTTTGCATGCTACCATTCTCACCAAAAGCACATATTGTTGCTCATCCTCAGCACCTTAGTTTAGCATACTATTATTTGGTACACAGTACAACTGAGGCTGAACATAAAAAATAAATTAAAAAAATTGACCTGACAATGGAACTAGAGAAACAGTGAAGGAATCTCTAGTGTTTACAATTAATCACTCAACCCCACAAATGTCAACCTGCTGGAGGTGGTGGAGGAAAAAGTCAAGGGATCACCAAATTCAGTAGGATTCATCCTCTTGGCTCCATGAATATCTGTACTGTATCGCATTGCCATCCATCCGAGATATTTTAGTCTGGATCAAAGTGGAGGATCAACATTGACCTTCCAACATTGACATTTCCCAGAGCCACAACTGGCTAAAAAGTCTAAGATAACCCTGATGACTTCACAATGATGTTATTAGGGCCAGAGCGCCGACTAGGTGGGCATTCACACCAAAATAAGCAATCTGGCGATCTACCGCAGGTTGGTGTGTCACGGGGAGTGTCAATGAAATGGCCCATTTGTGTGACGTCCTGTTATGTTCCTATCTGTCCTGTGAAATATAAAGCCAAAAATGCCCCCAAAAAACTAGTCTCCGTGGAAAACAATGGGGTCACATGGTCACTTTCTTTTACTGTCTATGGGTACATAGTGAGTGCTTTGTTGATGCAGGAAACATTCAGCTACACTATCTCTCGGCAGTTGTTTACTACATGGATTGGCCAGAGCGACGTGAAGTTACGTTTTTTTACAAAAGTTGAGTTGGTTTCCATTTTTTTTAGCAACCCCCACAGCAGCCTAAACGTATCACTCCATTTAAAATGAATGGAAAGACCTCCGCTTTTCAGCCAACGCAGGCTGTGTGAATTATTAGGTGTTAGGTAATTTTTCTGATTTGACAAAGCTCTTCCTTTTGTGAATAAACACTTGATGTTTGAAACTGTGCTGTCACAACATCAACTTTTTAAAGGACTCAAAATAAAACCTTAAATACACGAAAAGTACAATTTAACTCAGATCTATGCAACTGTTTCAAAGCATAAAATATGTTTCCTCTAAACTTGTACACTGTCAGCTATGTGACGGTGTAAAACTGATGACTAGATCATTACTCAGCTTAACGTTAAAGTGCCTATGATGTATTAGTAAGAAAACCCCATGTAGTGCATACTGACATTCTTTACATCTTGAGTTTTCAAAAAGAGAGAGCTCTTTTACACTGTTTTTCACTTAAACCAGTGAAACAATTTAGTAATTTTTCTTAATGAAGCAGTAAAGCAGGGTAATGGATTCCACGCTGAAAAGATGCTTTATAAAATGGCCTTCAATGTTATGTTCACCAGTACAGTAGATTGCGTTGTACATCCTTTCTCTTTTGAAGCTGTGTTATTTTGTGGGAACGCAGAATGCTGCCTGTAGGAACAAAGCAAAAATGTGTGTGTGTCTTCGTGTGTGTGTGTGTGTGTGTGTGTGTGTGTGTGAGTGTGCAGTGGCCTTTGTGGCTTTATGTTATTGATAGGCTGGTCTGTGTTCCAGTGATTAGAAGATTTAGTTGTGCAGCTATCGGCCTTCCTCATTAATTCACTACTGTTCTGTTGGGAATGTTTTGACAAGATACAAATCTCCACTTCAAAGACAAAGGCTTCCAGAAACTTATACCAGGAATGACAGACATAATTATGGGAATACTTATCCTAATAATGAATCTACCTTCTTCTGTTGACTCAGCTGATACAATATGAATACCCAGGTGGCACTGCAATGACTAATGCAGCTGATGAAAAGGTACACAATGTAAAAAGGCTTCTTCTTCTATTGTTTCACATTCAACACAAGCAGAAAGCTTTATATTGTTGCACAACTGTGAGTACAAGTAAATGAAAAATGCCGTGTTTTTTTCCGTGTGAAAACCAATACGACTCCAGTCATTTTTGAAGCTAATTTAAATAATATTAAATTAGTTCTGTACCGTACTCATGTAGCGGACTTTCCATCCAGCAGGGCAATTAGAAACAAATGGAACAGCAACAAGAGTTTCCTTCAAGTGTTAGTTTTGGGCCCTGCTAACACCAAGTCAAAGTCTCAGTGAAACTGATGTGCTTTGTTTTGCAGAATTACATTGTGTTATTCTATCTGATATTTCCTATATTTCTAAGTAGATTGTCTATGCTGTATTCTGATAAAAATCCCCCTTACTGATTTTGCCCGCCCCACTTGGTATTGTTTAGAAACGATGACAGTTTGGGTTCAAATAAGTTGATTTGTTACGTAATTTAAGTTAAGTACAGTACGTAAGTTAAGTACATTAAGTAAACAAGTCACTTGGACATTTGGTTTCACCCAGGACACAAACAGCGACCTCCTTTGTGAAATTTCTGTTTGTTTGAGCAACCCATGCATCATGCTGGTCCACCAAAGAAGCAAATTACAACCAGCTACCTTTTACAGCCATCTTCAATCCTGCAGAGTGTGCATGTTTCACACTCAGTAGAAAGAGGTTAGCCAGACGATTGCTTCAAACTAGTCAAGAGTTGTTACATTAAATACAATTGAGTTAATTCAGAACTCTGTGTCTATTTAGTTCAAGTCTTAATAAATGAATAAAAAAGCTTGTGCTCAGTTCCTAGGCCACATCTTCTGTCCCCACAGACCCTTCTCGTCACCACCCCATCATAAAGCAATTTCCAGACTCAGACAGTCATTTCCAAGAACACCTGAAGTTTGGAGGAAGGAAAAGTCATAACAGATAACATTGCAGACAGGTTAAATTTGTTGTTATTTTTTTTTAATTAGATAATAGAAATTATTCTGAATCCAGGAGGGTAATTGATTTTCATTCCTATATATCAGAATTGATGAGAAGAAGGGAACAACAGAAAAGAGAACTTCTTTGCAACAATATGATTATACTTCTTGTGAGGTAGCATCTCATTTGTCAACCTGGTCATGTTATTTAGATCTATTGATTTGTCAACAGGGACACGATTTTGTCTTCTATTTTGTGGTGGTCACCACGAAGAACGATGAACAATGAACACAGGCCGCCGGGACGGGGGACGCAACAACGGGGAAATGAAACATCACACACCGGTGACAACAACGGGATGGACCACCACACACGGGACACGCTACAATTACGAAAGGGTTGTGGTTGGGAAAAGAACAGGGAAAGGAACTGTCACACGCAGTAGATGGAGACAACAATGGGACAGTTGTGGTTAGGAGAAGAAGAATGCAGAAAGGAACAGCCACACGCAGGACGCGATCCACAGTCCCCGGGGTGAAAGTCCTGTGTTGTTTGACCCACCCACCACCCCAACCAACTACTTGAAATTCATTTGTTTAAAATTCGTGCTCATTAACACGAAAAAGAAAAGAAAATCATGTCCCTGTACACAAATCAATAGATTAAACAACGTCACCATTTCACAAACTGCCATGAGACTGGGATGTATTTGTTGGTGTAAACTGCCTAAAAAAACCTACTGCAACACACAACATGTGTTCAACAAATAATTGGGCTGTTTGGGATTTAGCTAGGATGACCAAACGTCCTCTTTTGTCCGGACATGTCCACTTTTTACGTATTTTCCGGGTCGCCCGGGGGTGATTATAAATTCATTAAAATATCCGGTTTAAAAAAAAAATACTACGGTACTTTGTTGCGTGATGTAATTACCGAGAGGCTGCCTTGCAGGCGGACCTGCACCGCCCACATACAGGGAGCAGATCAGACAGCGGAGGACATACAGGGAGCAGATCAGACAGCGGAGGACATACAGGGAGCAGATCAGACAGTGGATGACATACAGGGAGCAGATCAGACAGCGGAGGACATACAGGGAGCAGATCAGACAGCGGAGGACATACAGGGAGCAGATCAGACATGCGGAGCAGATCCGACAGCGCAGCAGCATTGAACGCAAAATGACGAAGCAGGAATGTAGCTTCACAGTTAAACTGCAAAAAAACCTTTCCACGTACCGTCAAATACAATTGGGAGGCGACGCGCACCGTGTGCAAAGCTAGCACAAATGTTTCAGTGAGGTGCTGGACATGGACACTAAAAAAACGTAACTTATTACATTTAAAAGGTTTTAAGAGATATTAAGGTAAAGCTGTATTTTGAAGCTGAAACAGAATTGGTCATATTTAGAACATCATTTGATGTTCATTTATTTTTATTCATTTATTTATTCATTTGAAAGAGCTTTTATTTTGTTACAGGTTGTTGCGTATTTTAATTTATTACATAAGTTATTTTTATACCATTGAGGCATAATAAAGCATGTTCATTAACCTCTGGGAAGCTTGTCTGAATTTGTGTCGAGGCCAGGCCAAGTGTTGTCTTACTTGGAAATCAAAACATGGTCACCTTAGATTTAGCATCACTCTGTAAGTCATCTGAGAAATTATCTTCTTTTTTTTTTACAGAAATCCGTCTTATTCTGAAACATGCATTTTTGTGGATATAGGTGGGCTTCAGAATTGTATTATAAAACAGAATGAATATGTGCTGTAAATAAAAGCACAACAATGCTAAATAATGGGCCCCCAACATAGTAAGAGGCTGGTACCGAGTGCTGCATGCTGAGCCATTATCATGCCCCCACCTGCATGACTAGACTAATGTGATCATAATTGGCTTTAGATGTTCCTCTCCAGCCACTACACTTCACATAAAGCATGATTATTAATTGAATCGAGTGATTTTTTCTCTTCTTCTAAAGAACAGCTTATCCACAGTGTGAATGGGTAATTAAATTGCTGGTAATTGTGTATTGATCTGGAGCTTTAATGTTGTCAAAGGTTGGCTGTTTAATCGGCAGGGGTTGTCAGTCACTCGTACTGTTAATGTGTGTGTGTGTGTGTATGTGTGTGTGTGTGTGTGTGTGGGGGGGGGGGCGGAGGGGGCTACATAAGGGCTAGATAAAGACAGAGAAGCAAACAGCATGATGGCAATTGTTCTAATCGTCATCAAGTATTTTTTCCTTCTAATTCTTTTTCCCCTTTTTGGTCCTACCAAATAGCAATTTCCGGGCCTGAACAGTGAAGCCAATTCTGGGATAGACTTCAGACCTCTCAATGACTACGAAACTTCAATGTGCAGGTAGATGAAACTGATGGATCGAGACACTATTATTTTGTCATCAAAATAACTATTATTTGGGTATTCTTTTTCAAATACATTCGAAGAAGGGTGTCATCTTCAAGTCATATCCAATGTAATTGTTTTATGATGTATTGGCTTCAGATTTTATGGTATTGATTGTATCCTTTCATACTTAGTCATCTGGTTCATGGCTTTGAGCATAAGCTAATACATGCTAATAAATAATGCATGACATGGAGCAGAAAATACCCATGCTCTATAAAAATCTGTAATAACAGGAGACTGCCTTCATTAATGTTTTACCTACATAAAGGACCTCGAGTGGGCCTTATCATTGTGTCTCCTATCTGTCAGGGACAAAAGGGTAAGTACTATAGTGTGACATTGTTATTAATGCTTCAAAATCTCTTTAAGAGAAGGTAAGAGTGCATGGACCAACAAAGCATCAGATAAAGGAGACTACCCTTCATTTACTACCAACCGTCAACTTGTATTTCCATCCCCTATGACCTTGATTTTTCCCCAACCTTAAAGCAGCATTAATAAATATTTTGTATTTGCTAAGAATCCAATGACTGTGTCAAAGGGGTTGCTTGTAACCAAATGGAGGGCAGTTCCTCTCCACGCTCCCTATGGTGTTTTTCCATTAATGGTACCGGCTTGATAAGATTCATGAGGCGATGCTTAGCTGGTTGTCTTAGCTGGAAACTTCCATGACCTAAGTTGACACACACACACAGAACGTCAAGAGTGTGTTGCTTTTAATTCTCGGCATGTGGATGTTGCCACAGCCTGAAGACAAATTAGTTTCAAAAGAAGCTGGAGGTAGCAAAAAAACTAATTCCTGGCTAAGCTATTTAAACACGGGGGATTTGTTCAGGAAATGATGACGCAGTGAATAGTGACGATTTTCTCCGACCAATCAGTAGTCTGCAGGTTTTTACGTCACCTTTTGGTATCGACTCAGCTAACTTGGAACCTCAACTGAGGTAGTTCTAAAAAAAGTACCTGTTAGCAGGTACCAGCGACTTTTTTTTGTAATGGAAAACCAAAAAAGGCGAGTAGAGTCGAATCAACTAGCTTATAAACATAGTGAAGCACATATTAAACCATGTCTTTTTCTCTTTTCCATAGGGAGTGGTTGAGACCAAAACAGAGCTAAACATTATTATTATTAGCTCACACAAAAAAATAGCACCCTCGTGAATTAGCCTACTGTTGCTATCGTGCATTCATAAATCCTACATAACATCGTCATCAGAATTACTTATTAATGCATGCACACAGCAATGTCAACTAATTTTGTCCAATGAGGGGGTGACATTGTCCATTGGCACAACACTAGATCACATTCAAACATTTTTAATGTTTGTGAGGTGATATGACGTCATGCTGTGTTTGCAGCGTGTTCCGCAGAGCTGCAATGACCAAAAACATGAGAAAAATGCAGCTTTAATCAGGGAGTTTTCCCCCCAAAACCATGATTTTTTTCTAACCTTATACACAAGTAATTGTTGTGCCTACACCTAACTTTTCCCAACCATAACAGTTTTGGAAAGCACTGATGAACAGTGTTGCTCTTCACACAGGGGCACCAAACCAGAGAACACTTATGTCATTTTTAAAGGCAATTTGAAATGTGTTCAATAATTTTGAGGTCTTGTTGAATCACAGCCAGGTGACATGATGTGCACCGTAATTGGCTGGTGTTCATCAAACAACCTTTTTTATGGTTTCATGTGTCTGTATGGATAAAGATACACAATTGCGCTTACCCACTGCTAGTACCAGCTGTACCGGGCTCAACTCGGCTCGACCACGGTGACCCTTCCTTCATTTTCCATTGCATTTAGAACCGTCCTGCATGAGGAGAGTGTGGCTGGTTGTCATAGCGACGCCGCAGGAAACTGCCATGACCTAAGGCGACACACGCACTAAACGTTAAAGGTGGGTTGTGTTTGATTCTCAGCATGTGGCTGTTGCCGCAGCCAGAAGACACATTTTGTTTCAGAAGCTGGAGGCAGCAAAAAAAACAAAACAAAAACACAGCTGGCTAAACTATTTAAAATGTTTGTTCAGGACACCCACATCTGTCGCTAGCAATGATGATCCAGTGGTTAGTGATGATTCTCTCTGACCAATCAGTAGTCTGCAGGTTTTTACGTCACCGTTTAGTATCTCCTCAGCTCGCTTGGAACCTTGACGGAGGTTGTACTAAAATAGTTGTTGCCAGGGATGTTTTTCATAATGGAAAACCAAAAAAGGCAAGTACAGTCAAAGCGAGTTGAGCAGGTACCTTGTAATGGAAAAACGCCATAAGTCTTATCTAAGGACCACATATGTTTTGAAGAAATGGTTTGCCAGTTTTCAACAGTACATCTGCATTTCAGTAATGAGGTTTATTGCTCCTGCACCACGGCTGTTCATCAGCCATTCCATTTTCTACATGTGTCAATACCATAATTCATAGGCAAGGACGTACAGTATTTGCCACTTACAGTAATGCCGCTGCACGATGCCCTGTCAGCATTCAGCCCTGAGGAGGTAATTGCCAATTGCAAAAAGCAAATGAAATTTGCTCAAAAGAGGCTGAAAACATTTGATTGTACTTCCCTGCAAATCAGGAGTGCTGTTGAAAATCTGCTTATGTGGACAATCGTCTAAGTGATAATCTGACAGCAGCTTGAAAAGTGGCTTTCAAAGAGGCTGCATAGAAACGCAGAAAAATATAGAAACTTTTCTTTCACATAATCTCTTCAAGCTAGGCCTAAGGGTACAGTTGTTGCTCAGTCTAAGTATTCTTAACACTTAATGAGCTATGAAACATGATTATACAGCAATGGTCTTTAATTGTTAATATGTTTGTTCTAAACACTAGGAAGTTCATCCATATACCAACTTCATGAGCCTATGTGGTTGGGAAAAAACACACAATTCAAAACCAGAACCGCGATGCTCACTCTCAAAACAAAACCTTGTATGGAATTGCATCAAATGATTCAGTGGTGTACATTTTTCATGCACAATTTCATTTCAGTGCAATTTTGGAGGGTTGAAATCAAGTTCAGACTGTGGCATTTTTTCAGCTCCAAGAATAATACACTCAAAAATAAGCACATTACAAAAACAACGCAGAGATAATTTAACTAACCTGTTTTGGTTTTATTAAGTGGTTTTAAAGATCCTACCTACAGTATTATACCATTTGGTCCGTAACAATGTCAGTGCCAAAGCCCAAGGCATATGTACTAAAATGCTAATGAGTACATCTACATGATAAGTAGGTTTTATGCTATACATTGCCGAAATTGCATTATATTAAGTTACGGTAAAGTAATGTTTACTTAGCTCACTATAGTTTAACCCAGAGGGCAATCAGACATTAGCATTTAGAGATCTAGTCATAGCCCTGGATTTTAAGAAAGTAATGGAAAAAGTCAGTTCGTCAGTTTTTAGGTTCCAGCTGACACTGGGTTTTCACGGATGTCAAATTAAGAAAATAAACAGTGTCAGGCTCTATGATCAACACTTTTCTGGTCTGTTGGATGTGTGTTAAGAGTTAAAGTGTGTGATTTACACCTTTGGTTTTGCAGCACTAACAGAAGACATCTGTGGTAGGCTACAGTATTTAGTGTCCAGTTTCTTTTGATGTTAAACAGCAGAAATTTCATACAAGCTAATGTTACAAATATCCAGAATGAGGGAGCTTCCATGCTATTGACTCTTGCTAACAAACAGCAGGGAATTTCATTTATGCTAACATTACTAATGTAGTGGGAATCTGTGTTTTTAACTTGCGTTGCTCGTGCCTTGGATACTCACAGTTAATTTCTAATCACATGCAAGAGCTAACTTCACATTATTTACATAAGCAGTATCACTGCTACTAGCTTTTGTTTCTCATTGGAATTCAGTGTGGAATGTTAGCTAGCTAGAGCCAACAGATGTCAACATGTGGCACACAATATCTGAACGTGAAGATGACGGCCACATACAAATGTATCTCTAAAAAGTAATTTTTTTATTAAATTGCCTTGTCAAAAAAGTCAAAAATGGAACCGATTGGTGGGATTTCTGTGGACAAAGCGCTATACACATGGCGATACACTGGTAAGAGCAATTTATGTTTAACCATGGCTCCAGCTAATTTAGTACATGGCTGACATTACTGTATTGTTAGAAGTGTTCATTTAATATTTAATGTGATGTTTGCCTTTGCAGGGTGCGAATGTTCCACCAAAGCAGGTTCCCTCCTGAGACTATTTTGCAGGGCCTGCGTCGCTGCGTCCGGAGCTTAGCGCCGCCCAAGGTGATTTTGATTGGTTTAAAGAAATGAAACAACCCACAGCAATTTAGTTTTTTGTGTGTTTTTTTTCTCCTACCCTGGAATGTATGTGTGGTGTAGCCAGAACTTACTCCACAGCACTGTGGCGATAGGTCTGGCAAGGCGTGACCACCCTGATTGAGAGTCTGAACGAGAGTCTGGAGCAGCAGCTCTCTGAAGTTAACCTGGCTCTAATGCACAGCTGCGCTTGCAACCTACACAGGCAGGATTTTGGATTCACACCCACTTGCAAATGGAGTCAACGTGCCTCTTTAAGAGTTTTTCAAATCCAACATCACTATTGCTCCAAGACTTTCTCTTTTTCATGAAGCTCAGTAAAGAGGTAATTCCAGGTTAAAGCTACTATCCTGTAGTGATTTCCTTTATTAAATGTAAAGCAATCACAAAGGACACCATTTAGAGAGAAAGAGAAACAGATAATATGAGTGGATGCACCTCTTGTACGCTTTTAGAATACCCAACAAATAAACCCCAGAAATACTTCATGGACCTCACTTGTTTCTTCACACTCTCATCTGCATGCATGCCACACTGGATCTCTATCTCTTGCTCCAAATAAACACTTTTCCCCCGCGAAACAAGTGGTCAAGTGATCGGTAAATAAATCTGATGTCAGGAGTAGAAGGATGTCTATCTGTCTCCCCAGTGTGGCATATTGACTGATTTAGGCACTGACTCTAGACTGGTCGGCTAATTTATCATTTTGTGTCAATGACACTGACAGAGTTGCTTCAGTAATTGCTCATTTGGATGAAAGAGCATGTGGAAGAGATTTATCATTGGCATGAGATAGTAAAACTGATTAGGTGACTTCACTCTTTTTGAGAGAAAATTGAATGGTTGGTTTCCTTGATGTGTAAAAGGAAACAGTTTAGAGGTGCAGGTGCAGGTACCTATTGACAATAACATAATATGGATAATTCCATTATAGTTTTTACTACAAGAAACTGGTTAGTGGTTAGGTTTGGGTCGGGTTGTGTGACCCTCCTCTGCAGCGCTTTGGAGGAAGGTCTGGCAATGCAAGAATAACTTGTCCATATTCATGTGGTGGTGTAGAAGTGAAGTGCACTCTGAAACTGTAGGGGTGCCAAATTGCAAAAGAAATGCCAATTCTAAATTTTGCTTACACCAAAAATGTCAATAATTCCACCGCTGCTGATTGATTGCTTATATGATCAGTCACCCACTGCTGTGTGACGATCCTCGTTTGTCCTGGAGCTCAAGAAGCCTACAAATACATTCTATAAAAAGTTTCATTTATTTTTACATTACTGTGAAAGTACTTAATTTTATAAAACACCACAGGCAACCCTCAATTTTTCAAAATAAAATTGAATCCAGAGTTTTAGCCTATGTGATGCTAATTTTAAATCAAAACATTGAACAAAGCAAATGCCTTTGTTCAGTGTGTGAAACAACAGTACAGGCTAATAAACTAATTAATTAGAATCTGTAATCCTCCTCTGGCATTACCAACCAATAACAATTACATTGTCTGTCCGTCATTCAGTAAACAACAATAATAACTTTCTGCTAATTATAAACACTTGATAAAAGGTCACCTGAGTGATTGTGGGAGTAACAAGATTATCTATGGCGACCACACAATTAGTCTTGTTTGTTTCTCCATTGAGGGCAGTATGTCAGAAGGTCACAGATACTGATACCCTGACAGCCAATCGCCTCCATGCTGAAGACAGCAGATCAATAGAAACTGGATGACAAACTGAACTCCATCCACTTCACCTTTGATGGATTACAGCGGAGTAAGAGAGTATCAGGGCCATGCATCTTCACCATGACGTTGTCAGGTTGCTGTAAAAGCACAGAGGACAAAAGCTGTCAAGTTTGGTGAAACTGGGAAATATTTCCCTATTTCTACTGACAAGATGTGGGAATTAAAATGCAAATCATCTGATGTACAGCGCTCTAGTGTGGCAACCTAGAACAGGAAGCGTGGCGTGTATTTCTCCTGAAGAGGGTACAGCTGCTGGTTTTGTGAGTTTACAGCATTTTCATTTTCTGTTTTCCATTTCCACAAGTTATTCCGTTTTATCTTCATCAGCTGTGTTGTTATTAAGTTCTGTGAGGAAAAGTTAATTGCAAACCACTGGGAGATGAATGACAATGACTAAAAGATAATTACATGCTGTAAATGAAAGTCTATTAAAGTGACTTTTAAAAGGTGAATTTTAACCATGCAGGCACTTTGCTATTCTTATCAGGCGCAAAATTCCAAAAGTTCAAGGGTAGGAAAGGTGGATGTCTTTAAAGGATAACTTCAGTTAATTTGTAACCTGGACCCTAATTCCTTATGTATTTGTGTCTAAGTGACTGATGGGAACTAGAATCTGTAAAACTGGTCCAGAATTATTATATATATTATTATATATGTTGTATTCAGCAGTCAGCGAATCAGGCTACAATGTAAGGTATGGGGCAATGGTGCACCTTCTATTTAGTGTCTGACAACATTATGGAAAGCATTTCTAAGGAGGTCAACATGTCTTTTAAAGAGTAAGATAATTTTGTAAACATAAAAACATCCGTGATTGAAAATTAACAAAGTCATTTTAGCATCGTAAAATACCTTTCATTCAAAGTCAACAGTGACTAAATGAATCCAAAATAGCCATTTTGGTTCGTCTTTCCATTTTTCCAACAGTTGCAATTTTAGTTTTTTGTTAAAATAAATACATGGTTTACCTGTAACAATATGCTGGCTCTTTACAGGCTAAAATTACTGGTTTTTAAAATAGATTCTGGTGAGTTTAGTATGGAGCCCGAAACTGAACATGTAGTGGGGGAAAACCCTTTTGCGAGATGTCAAGTTTCATTTGCGATATCTTGCAAATCCAACAAACAATGAGACTAACCTAGCCTTCCTCTTTCCAGCTTTCTGCTGCCATCTGAAGTGTTAGCGGGTCATTTTGGACCCGTGTATTAAATTAGCCATAAAATACCCTAAAAA